>NW_018164594.1:1926197-1930960 GCF_001263595.1 Phalaenopsis equestris | reverse complement strand
TTTCACTATACTGTGTGCTATCGGTGAAAGAAGATATGGAAGAGTTTTATGTGATTTGGGAGTCAGCATTAATCTTATGCCTCTATCAATTTTCAAAATATTAGGATTAGAAGAAGTCTCACCTACTTCTGTAACTTTTCAGTTAGTGGATCGTTTTGTTACATATCGTAAGGGAGTTATAGATGTGTTAGTAAAAGTGGATAAATTTATTATTATTTCTGTGGCTTTCATTATTTTAGATATGGAGGAAGATAAAGAAATACCTATCATTTTAGGGAGACCATTTTTAGCTACTGGAAAAGCTATGATAGATGTTCAAAAAGGAGAATTAACTATAAGAGTTAACGATTAAGAAGTGACTTTTAATATTGCGAAATCTATGAAATACCCTGTTGTTGAAAGAGATAATGAATGTTTTTGGATGGAAATTAGTGAACACTATTGAAAGAACATTTTAAAGAACATTTGAAGAGAAAGAACAATTTGAAGAGAGGAACAATTTGAAGAGAACAATTTGAAGAGAGTGATGAAGTTATGTTGGACGAATTAGAAAATGAAGAATTATATTATGTTCAAGAGAGATATGAGATGCTGGATATTACATAAAATGCTGATAAGAATCTATTTTCGTCAATTATAAAACCACCTGAACTTGAGTTGAAAATTTTCCTAGCAACTTGAAGTATGTGTTTTTGGGAGACTCATCTACATTACCTTTTATTATATCTTCAGAATTAAATGATTTGCAAGAGAAAAGATTGTTAAATACATTGAAAAGATATAAGAAAGCTTTTGGTTGGACCTTAGCTGATATTAAGGGAATCAGTCCTTCAATTTGTATGCGAATTATATTAGATGAACAATATAAACCAAGAGTTGATCCACAAAGGAGATTAAATCCAATGATGAAAGAAGTAGTTAAGAAGGAAATTTTGAAATGGTTAGACACTGGAATTATATATCCTATTTCAGATAATGCGTGGGTAATTCTGATTCATTGTGTTCCTAAGAAAGGAGGAGTGACTGTCGAGACAAAAGAAAATAATGAATTAATACCTATTAGGCAAGTTACTGGGTGACATATTTGCATTGATTATAGAAAATTAAACACTATTACCATGAAAGATCACTTCAATTTACTCTTTTTAGATCAAATAGTAGATAGACTTGCTAGGCACAAATATTTTTGTTTTTTAGATGGATATACCAATTACCATCAAATTCCTAATTCTCCTGAGGATCAAGAAAAGACAATGTTTACTAGTCCTTTTGGAACTTTTGCTTTTTGAAGAATGTCTTACAGATTATGTAATACACCTGCAACATTTCATAGATGTATGATATCCATATTTAATAAGTTAATTGATGTGGATTTTAAGTATTTATGGATGATTTCTCTATATTTGGAACATCATTTGGCGCATGCTTAAATTATCTCAAAAAAAATTTAGAGTTATGCGAAATAACTAATCTAATTCTAAATTGGGAGAAATGTCAATTTATGGTTGCAGGAGGAATTGTGTTAGGGTATAAAATTTGGGAAGATGGTATGGAGGCAGACCCTGCAAATATTCAAGTTATATCTAAACTAACTCCTCCTACTAATGTAAGAGAGGTTAGGAGTTTTCTTGTACATGTTGGTTTTTACAGATGTTATTAAAAATTTTTCAAAAATTACCAAACCTCTATGCCAACTTTTAGAAATGACAAGAAATTTAAATTTACTGAACTGTTTAAATGCCTTTGATTTATTAAAGGAAAAATTAATCACAGCCCCTATTATAGTTTCACCTAAATGGGAGAACTCATTTGAACTGATGTGTGATACTATTGATTATGCTATTGGAGCTGTTCTTAATCTTGGACAAAGGTATGAAAAGATTTTTAAAGTTATATACTACGCTAAAAAAACTCTTAATGATGCACAAATTAATTATATTGTCACTGAAAAAGAGTTACTGACCATTGTATATGTTTTGGAAAAATTTAGATCTTATTTAATTGGAGCTAAATGGATTGTGCACACTGATCACTCTGCTACTAAATATCTGATGCAAAAGAAGGATATCAAACCATGGTTAATTAGATGAATACTTTTAATGCAAGAATTTGATCTTGTGGTTATTGATAGAAAGAGAACTGATAATTAAATTGCAGATCATTTGTCAAGATTAGAAAATCATGAATTATCTGACACCGAAAATGAAATTACAGACAATTTCCTTGATGAACAACTTTATAATATAAACGAGTGAAATATATTATGGTATGCTCATTTAGAAATTTCATGATTCTGAATTTGGAGGACATTTTGGGATTGATAAAACTGCATATAAAATTTTACAAGCTGGATTTTATTGTCCTACTATCTTTAGAGATGTTTATAAATACATAAAAACTTGTGATCGATGTCAACGAGTAGGCAATATATCTAGAAGAAATGAAATGTCGCTGAATTTCATGTTAGAAGTTGAGATCTTTGATGTTTGGGGATTAGATTTTGTGGGACAATTTATTCCTTCATTTGGGAACTTATATATATTAATTGCAGTATACTACATTTCTAAGTGGATTGAAGCACAAACTTTACCTCGTTGTGAAGCTAGAAGTGTTTCAAGATTTCTAATGAAAAATATTTTCACTAGATACGGAATGCCTAGGATGATTATCACTAACGAAGGATCCCATTTTAGAAATAAATACATTCATAGATTGGCAGAGAAGTTTAATATTATTCATAGAATCTCTACTGCCTATCATCCTCAAACTTGTAGGTTAGCTGAAGTTTCTAATAGAGAGATTAAACAAATACTTAAAAAGACTATAAATCCTAGTAGAGTAGATTAGTACACTAGACTGGATACAGCATTATGAGCTTACATGATTTCTTATAAAATTCCGATTAGAATGACTCCTTACAGATTGATTTTTGGAAAGACCTGACACTTATCAGTGGAATTAGAGCATAAAGCATATTGGGCGATTAAATAATTCAATTATAATTTGAAAGATACTGGTAAGAAGAGATTGTTACAATTAAATGAATTAGAAGAATTAAGAAATGAATCTTATGATAATGATAGAATTTATAAGGAGAAACTAAAGTTATTGGAAATAGATTTAAACCAGGACAATAATTTTTGCTTTACGACACAAGACTGAAGTTATTTCCTGAGAAATTGAAGTCTCGTTGGTTAGGACCCTTTACTGTGACTCAAGTTTATACTTACGGAACTGTTGAGATTGAAGATCAAAAGATTGGAAATAGATTTAAAGTAAATGGACACAGATTAAAACTGTATTTTGAGGGTAAAAGACCAAATTTTAAAGAGGTTTTAATGATAAGTCAACCTGAATAACACCTGAATAGGTCGGGCTGACGACATTAAACCAAGCGCTTTATGGGAGGCAACCCATATTTATCGTTACTTTTATTTTGATTATAATAGTTTTTATTTGAAATTATCATTAGTTTGTGGTATTATTGAGCTCTACTACTCTTATTTACCCTTAAATCATCATAAGATTTGGATCCATAAAGAAAAATTGCAACGCATTCGGACCAGTGCAAAACTGTGCAATTTTTGCCTTAGGCACCGACGACGCCCTCGACACCGCCGACAGCAGGATTTTCCCGAGAGTCCAGGAAAAATAAATACATAGGCTCACCGACGGTGCCCTCGACCCCGCCGACGGCGAGACCGGAGAACTGAAAGTACGAGTCAAGAACTTTCTACTAGTACGAGTCAAGAACCAATTTGAAATGAAACCCATTAGTAAGGACTGGAAGTACGAGTCAAGAACCAATTTGAAATGAAACCCATTAGTAAGGACTGGAAGTACGAGTCAAGAACCAATTTGAAGAATGGTTTTACCCTATCCCATGAGAAATGGAGAACTGGAGAACTGGAAGTACGAGTCAAGAACCTTCTACTAGTAGAGATGTCCTCTCTACAAGTTATGGTATTTGATGAATGAGTTGACCTTGCAGCGGAAGAGCATAGCATTAATAAATGAAAGGATTGGAGGTTTATAATGTCGACATGATTATGATAGTGAGTGCCTTCAAAGGCATTCAAATTTTGAGATAGCTTATTCCGAAGCTCAGGCCCGACACTATAGAGGTAAGCCTGATGTTAATTTCCCTGAGTGCCCCCGATATACTCAGTATCAGCCTGATCCACCTGCTGATCAAGGAGATGAAGACATAGTTTGGGATTTTGATATTTGATAGAATTGATGTACTTGTACTTGTACTTTTATTTTTGTGATCTTTTGCTAGAAATGGATGTTTATGTGTATTTGGACTTTCATTTTTATTATTATGTTGTACTTGGATGATTTTTAATTTTTGTTATAAAGTTTTATAGTTAAATTTGCATGCGTAGTATAATAGATATTGAGTAGTATTTTGTGAATTGTAATGTAATGCGATTTTTATTTTGCATTTTAATTGAAATTGTTTTGTTTAGTATTGTAGTTGTGTTAAGAAATATTGTGTTTGTTTGATGTTTTAGTTTTATACTTATTTCAAAATTTCATTACCCAAAAATTTCTCTAATGATTTATATGTGTAGAAAGCTCCTAATATTACAGACCAGGTGAAGTAGAAACTTTGAGAAGGCCTGCAAAAATTTTAGAATGATGAAAATGCCTACAACACTGAGGTATGATTTATATTTATAGTTTTTCTTTCCACCTATATTATTTCATATTTAAAAATTTAAGTTTGGGGGAGGGAAGAAAAAGATTAACTATTAGAT
>NW_018164594.1:1924951-1926182 GCF_001263595.1 Phalaenopsis equestris | reverse complement strand
GTAAAGGAAACTATATTTTGAAGTATTAATAATCTGGAAAGTCATTTGAGAAGAAAAGATTGAAATTCAATGATGTAAAAACTATGAAATATTTATAAGGTAAAGGAATGTTTTGAGTTTGAAATTTAAGGAAAGAAATGTGATGTTCAAAATCATTAAAGACTATCCAGATATAGTAATCCTCGCTTGAAAAAGGAAAAAGAAATGATTGAAAATAATCCCTGAAAAGAAAAGAAAAATATATAGGATTGAAAGCAATCCAAATGAAAAAGAGAAAAGAAAAGAAAGAAAAAAATATGAAAGTGAGGAGAAGCTTGAGAATATGCGTAATCAAAAATTCGCTTCACTGGACCTACCTAAAGGGAAAACTTAAATACATTCCTGAACTTATATTTATGGAATAGATCTTTTACTAGTAGTGTTCTCATGAATTTCCTATCATTTGAATATTCTAAGTGACTTAATATTGCAACATATGGTCATTCTTGAAATGAATAGAAGATTAGAACTTTTAAACTTGATTACTAGATAATCTTGTGGCTACAGAGTTAATTCAATTACTTGAATTTTATCTAAAAATCTCACTATGATATTTATTTAAATCAAAATTACAGTATTTCTGAATTAAAAATTTACTACAATAGATCATAACTTTTATATAGTACAAAAATTACTTGAGGACAAGTAATAGTTAAGTTTGGGGGATTTTGACCAAATGAAAATATGTTGAGATTTTCGTACATATTTTATACTCTTTTTGATGATATTGCACTTTAAAGAAAGGTATTTTCGATGTTTTATTAAAGGAATGATGAATTAGGGTCATTGGAGCAAAAAGATGCAAAAGGAGCGAATTTGGAACAAAAAGGACCAAAATGTGAAAAATTGAACTAGGGCACCGACGGCGCCATCGACCTCACCGACGGTGACATTTTCCCGAGACTCCAGAATTAATTCATCAAGAAGATCCATCGACGGCGCCCTTGAGGCCGCCGAGGCCGAGGGCGCCCTTGAGGCCGCCGACGGCGAGCTCGGCGGTTATGACCAACTAGGCTTTGGATAAAGACAAGTTTTGAAGGGATGCTTAGGCAACTCTTGGAAAAGCTCATCCACATCTTTAAAGAGAAGACTTTGGCCAAAAATAGAGAGGGAGAGACTCGAAATTGAAGTGTGAAACAAGTGTAGAGAGTCTAAATTGTGAGGAATTCTTCAAAAGATTGTAAAAGTGTAG
>NW_018164594.1:1890752-1924628 GCF_001263595.1 Phalaenopsis equestris | reverse complement strand
TAAAATATGTTGAGTTTTACAACTAAAGTGAAGATTACATCCAAGATTCATGGAGGTCAAAGCCCTTGGAAGTTAGGTACAAATAAATAAGGAAATAAAATTATTGGGCGTAGAATTGGAGATCTTAGAGTGACAGACTAAAATCCCTAATTTGGTCCTATCGTTTGGGTGCTGAAGTGTAGATGTTAGCCCTCAGGTGACGGGAAAGTGGGAGCTCCGAAGTGAGAGCCGGTATTCTCCTAGCCTAGTCGCAAATTCAATAAACAAGCGTAGGATTAGTCAATGTTCTCTATGCCTGGACCAAGGGGTAAAGAATAGGTATGTTCATATTTGACACAATATAATTTGAACTAATTCACTTTATTCATTCACTATAATTTCTTGACAATGAGAAGAATGTTTTCTTATATATTGAATATCACATTCAAACATTCATTAGTATGATTAGTTATTTAATAGTTATTAAAATTACATATTTATTTCAATTGCCTATTAAAGAGAGATAAGCAAATTGAACTTCGTTGTTGTGATTAAAGTATTGCTTTTCTAAAATCTTAGTTTGTAGTTCTAATCTTACTCCCTGTGGGATCAATATCTAGGACACCATTAGAGCCCTATATTACTTGAGCGATATGTATACTTGCTTTTGATAAGTGTGACTTTACAATTATTGAATATTTATTACGTCTATATTTATCGAATCTATAATTGTTATTAAAGTTTTGATACAATTGCTGAGGAATTAAATCTTTCAGCAGCAGTATTAAATACTTATATTTTTAAGCATATGTAAAGTCGCGGTCACATGCCACATGCTACAAATCATATGATGCAAGAAAAATGCAACATGTATTGAAATACGACAAGAGTAATACCCTGAAAGGAGGGATGGGTTCATACACTTGAAAATGTATGCAAAAGAAAATTGAACATGCAACATGATACGAAAAAGCATATAAATGTGCAACCCAAAGTAACTTGTTGATCAGATTAGGATTGTTGATTAAACTGAAAAGATCAGATGATCGAGCCTTGGTCGCTGATCAAACTAAAAAGATATGTTGATTGGATCGAGACGATCGATCGAACCCAAGTGATCGGATAATCAATCTTAGGCGCAATCATTCTGAAAGGTTATGGTGATCCGACCGGGACGACCAGTCATACTCAAGTGATCGAATGATTGAGTTGGGAAATGATTGTATCAAAAGAATATAGTGATCAAATTGGGATGATCGATCAAACTCAAGTGATCAGATGAATAAGCTAAGGAGGTGATGATATCAAAAGAATAGGGTGATCAGACTGAGACAACTAATCAAACCGGACAATAAAGCTGAGGCAGTGATCGTACCAAAAGGATAGGCTAATTATAATGGAATGGACAAGCTAATCGAAGTGATCAGATGATCAAGTCGGGGCAGTGATTGTACCGAAAGGCTTGGGTGATTGGATTGGGATGATAATTCAAACCCAAGTCACTAGATGGTCGAGCCGGGACAACGATCCTACCAAAAGGCTAAGGTGATCAGACCAGGATGAGAAATTGAACTTAATAACATGATCGATACGGAGCAAGGATAGTGTCTATAGGATAGGGTGATTGGATCGGAATGACTTATCGAATCCAAGTGATCAGACAGTTGAGCTAGAGCGGCAATCATACCAAAAGAATAGGGTGATCAGACTGGGATGACCGATCAGGCCCAAGTGATAAGACGATCGAGCGGGGGCAGTGATCATACTGAAAGAAAAGGGTGATAAAGCTGAGATGGCTGATTAAACCCAAGTTGTCAAAAAACAGAGCTAGGATGGCCAATCGAATCAAATTACTTATGTGATCAACATGTAATTATGCAAAATATGAAAAATAAACATGTAGGCCACATAACATAATGCATTTGACAACACGTGAAACTCTTCCTATCAACCTCATGCATAATCTAAGGTTGAATTGATTGAGATGTGCACCACATAATAGGGCGCAAGGAAACATGACGCCCATCTCCACTTGCCCGACATAACATAGAGGGTCTCTCTTGACAAGGACTCTCTACGGCCGATATAAAAAAGAACAAAAGAAATTTTTCATTCTCTCAGCCAATCAGCCTCAAGTGTCCATCCAAACGACGTTGCTAAAACAAACAACAAGTGTATTACAACCTCGGCTTGTGAGTTTTTAAAACTAGGGTTTATAAGGGAAGCCATTCGGGTTTGTGAGGGGGAAGCCCACGAAAGGCTTCCAAACCTATCAACTTTCTCTAAGCATCAAATCTTAGTTCTTAATCCTCTAACAACCACACCTAGGGACTCTAAGAATGAATGTAGTAATGGATTTGGGAATTTCACCCATCTAATGGTTGAGGAAGTTTGCTTTCAGCTTGCTTCGAGCTCCAACCATGCATGGTCGGTCTCAATGAATGCAAAATAGAATAAACTTTTATTTATTAAAAAAAGTATCTCTTACAACTTAATTATTAAAATCAAGAAGTCTATGTATGACTCGTATGCACAATGTCCTAGGACTAATGAGATTTTATTTTTATAATTTAAAAATTAGAAGTTTTTATAGATCACCACAACCAAGTGTATTATTATTTTAGTTAAATCTTAATGTTGATTGATCATATCAAGTTGTGTATAGGTTATGCAAGTTCTTCATAATGAATGTTTTGATGATTTATTGAAAAGGCCAATTGGTATACAGATGCAGACTCACTCTATAAGGTAGTAGTCCTTACAAGATAAATCACCCACTTTTTTGCAATGAATGAGAAAATGAAATCAACAAATAGAGAGTGTATGTGATGCATATTTATAGATGCTCTTTTAGTAACTATTTTTAAATCATAAATAGCTTACTACTTGATTTTATTTAATTGTCAATTTTATTATTTTATATGAAATATGTTCTAAGGTGTGAATGTAATGTTTTATGCAAATTTTATTTTGGTTATGAATTTAATTTAATTTTGAAAAATTAGGTTAAAATTGTTTGGTTTGGGTAGAAAATTTAGTCTTTAATGAGCTTACCAAAAATCCAGAAAAAAAATACACATAGCAATGGTCTTAATTTGGACAAAGCTATCAAGCACAAACAAAACACAAAAAGATAAAAGACTTAATCAAGGTTACCAACTCTAGACCTATGTTAAACTCGCTGGTAAAAAATTATATCAGAATATCATTGTTGGATTGGTTGAGGTTCATCTTTTGCATTTTGTGTTTATCCTCCATTGGATGATTCAGATGTTAACAATTAACCAACCATGATAGACACCCTAACCCTAGAAAAGGAAAAGTCTCAACAAGAAAAGAAACCTACTTTTACTATAACAACCTAGGTTTACTACAACATCCGAGATTCTCTACAACACCCGAGGTTATTATAGCAACTTTACAATAAAGTGTGCACACTCTAGGCTTACTATGGAAGCCTGTAAATATGCAAAGAAACTAGAGCACCCAAAGTTAGCTAATAAATGAATGCACAATTAATAGAAATAAAACTATTTAGTCGTCCTAAACATTTATTCTAGCAAAGAAAAATGCCCTAACTAAAAATTTTTAACAAGCGACTTACAAAAAATAGCAAACACAGACCAAAAACAAACCTAAATTGATCTCACCATGACCTAATCCAAAAACTATGACTAGTGTTGTATGGCATCTAAAGGTAGTAAGTGGGAAAGTGAAAAGAGCCCAAAAATGTCTTATTGTTCAATTTTTCTAAATTTTATATGTTGGTTTCAATTTTCATTAACTAAAATTTAATATTAATAATACATTTAAAATACTATAAATCACTTAGACATGTGATTATAGATCTTATAAGTTCAATCATATAATTTTTTTTATGATTGTTTAAGATTTTATGAATTCTTAGAAATAGAATTAATTTCAATTTTATGATTTTTAGGGTTTTGATTATTTTGATTAAATGAATTCAATTTTATTTAAAATTATTTCCTTAGTTTGCTATTGAGTTCAAAAGTTCTCTGCAAAAATTTGATATTTTTTTTCGTCTTATTAGAAATATTAAAATTTTTTATGTATTTTTAATTAAAAACTCATAATAAATGAAAATGACTTCTAAAATTTTTGAAATTTTTTAAAGATATTTAGATAAAATGCCAAACAACACCAACATATTTTAAGTTATTCTAAATTCATTTTGAATTTCCAAAAATTTATTTAATTTATTAACGGATTTGTTCTTTGGAAATTATTAAAAACTATTAAATGGAAAGTTTGATTTGTTCTTTATTCAGTTGATTTATTGGTGAAGCTCTTATTCAATTTTGAATTTTCTTGAGAATTTTATTGAAATTTTAGTAGGGAAGGGTATATTTCTAAATTTATGCTTTTAATTCAAACCATTTTATTTCAAGTAAAAAATGACTTTTATTTGTTCTTTTCCCACTAATAAATTGTTTTGATTCAATTAGTTTAGATTTACCATTTTTATTATTTCATTTACTAAGGTAAATAGTAAAAAGGACCTTTTTTTTTTTTTTGTAAATTTGAGAAAATTTACAAGTATATCCAAACTCACTTTTAAGCTCATTAGATTTTAAGATTTATTTATTGTTTGAATATTAATTAGTGATTTCAAATCATGCTTCATTTTGGTAGTTAGAAAGTAATAGGGTTATATTTGTAACTTTGAAAACCTTACAAATATACTACTAATTACTTTTAAAATTTTGAAAATTTTATTCATCATTTAAGATTCGATTTTCCAAGTTTTAGAATTTGCTTGTTCAAACTAATAAGTTAAAAGTATAGAAGTGTAAATTTACAATTTTGAGAAAAATTACAAATTTACCATCCTTAACTGATTATGAGTTAACGGAATTCTTCATTAGGTGATTGTTAATTATGCGAACTTAAATTCCAACAAACTTTATTGGTTTAATGTCTTTTTTTAATTTAATGTTTTAAAAGTCAAGAGGAGTAAATATGTAAAATAAAAATAAAAATTAAAATTTAGGAGTGATAGCATGTCAAGATACAATATTTGTTTTCCTAAGGATAGATTATCTTCAATTTTTCGGCTAGATTAAACAATCCATTGCATGAACTTCTCAAGTTCCTCAAGTGTCGACCACCCTTAATCATGTGCATAATAAGAAAAATTTTACATAGTCATATTTTATGAATTTGACAATAAAAACATACATGTAGGAGTGATACCATATTTTCATTGTCGAGATACAAGATTTTTTCCCCTAAAGACAGATTATCTTCAAATTGTCTCAACTACAAGTCTAGGACACCTCTTTCCGTTACAAGTCTTTAGCTTAAATGCTCCCGTGGTGACTCACCTAACAAAGATGAATGACTCAGTCCTTATCTAATCAAGCTTTCCCACAGCATGTCCATATGCGGCTGGGTTGACTTTCTCTAGCACGAAGTTTCTGGTGATTAAAGTCCAACTCGAATGTTTTTATTGTAGTACGAGTTGTCCGCCTTTTCACCCCTTTTTGTCTAAGGCTGAGTCTACAAATTTTCCTCCACAAGGTCGGACGCGAGTGACACTTATTCATTATTTGCTTCCCGCCACACAGCCAAGTCCACTTCATTGAATGTTGATGTTTTCATCACTCTCTAACTGTGATGGCTATGTTACATAAGCAAAACCACCTTCATCTCGAGTGATAACATTTATGGGGTTCACCCAGCTGCCATGAAGTTGTTTGAATTGGTTATCTTAGGTTCTTCAACTCTTTTTTTATTAATAGGTTTAGGGTGATCTTATTGTCTCCTTTGGCATGCCCATTCTTTTAGTGATGATGGACGGGCATGAAATTCAAACTGGTCTTCTGACTTCGACAAAAATCCTTTACCCCTTGATCAAAAGGTTGGGTTTATTTGACTATGATGATTACGAGTGGTTGCCCATACTGACAAATTAGACAGTCTAAATGAGGTTCCAATGATATTTATGGTGATCCAATTGAGCATCTTGACCGTAATCCCTGTGGTGAAGTAATCTACGATAACAAGTAAAAATTTTTGTTGGCCTTGTGACGAGGTAATGTGCTTGAGAATATTCAATCCCCAGACATCGATATGCCATGGAATGTTAATGGTCAACATTTTGCTGAGCCGACTGATGTTGTAGGGGTGTATAATTTTGATACTGTTCACACTTCCTAAAGAATCCCTCAACATCCACTTAATGTGTCGACCAAAAATATCCTTGTCACTATACTCAATGTGTCAGAGTCTTCCCCCTAGAGTGACCTCCGCATTCCTCTGAATGTAGCTCTTGAATGAAATTCTCTGCCTCATCTTGTTTGATGCACCTCAAACAAAGTGAGGTGACTAACTTTCGAAAATGTTTTTTTCTCGATCATAAGTGATTGAGCTACCTAAAACAATAAATACTTCGGGTAGGTTACTTCTTTTAAGACTTTTCTAGTCTAGAAGTATAGAATGTATGGATCCATCCAGCTTCTTGATCCTTTAGTTCCGAGTTTCGTCACCTTGGCTACCTCTCTGGTTGATCGGAGCAGTCTGCCTTTTGTAGGGCTCCAATGTCGGGATCTTGAATCATTTTCATGGCTTGACCATAGAGATTTGCTTAGAAAACACACTCTTAGGTTATGGAGGCACCTTCGTTTGTCTTATCTGATGTCAATCGATCGATACTGACCCAACACTATCAAAATACATGGAGTTGCCTTTCCCTTCCAAGGACAAAGGGACTCTTCTGTTATTGGGCAACCCTTTCTTTTGAGGCTATTATTCTCTTCACAGGGTGAGCGCGCCTCGGATGACATTCAACATTTGTTCCTTCAACTTCTGGATTAACTAAGTAATGAATTCTCTGGCACTCCATGTTGTCGGTGCTTATATATTGAGTTTCGTCTCCTAAAGCTACCCGTCTTCTTTTTGGTGGCAAATTCATACTCATTGCACTTTTTTGGATGCTGAATCTTGATTTATCTATGAATCACACCTAATGAATAGAGAAAAACTAAGGGGGAAGAGAGAGAGACAGAAAGAGAGTGAATAGTAATCTATCATAATCAACTATGTATTATTTATAAAATGATTCCCCTAATTATAAAACGATGGTACAAAATGATGATATTATATTTTTTTTCTCTTCATCTTTAAAATGGTTCATATTGGGGTATCTCTCATATTCTACATGCGTAAGCGTGTCCGGTTACTTTCTAACTTGGTTGACCTTAATCGACTTCGGGTTAGCAGGATTAATTCGGTCGATTGAGCTTGGTCAGTATGAGTCAGTCAGCAGACAAAACACTGTTGTTGGTTGTTTTTCACTAATAAAGAACTTCTAGGGCGTCCATTGGTTGATCGAGTATATTGTGGAACCGTATCTTCCCTTGGATTGGTTTCAAAGGAGGGTTGGCTAATGCATCCTATTGGCTTTCCTGTAACTTTGGGCTCGGATGTTCTTTCGCCTTGCACTGGTTGAAAGGTTCAAGTTTGGGTCGTTCAGTCATCCTTTTGTTCTCCTCATGGCTTTGTTATTTTAGCCTTAGTGCTTCACTAGGTAGGACAAGTAGGCTTCACGATGTGGAAGTGGGCACACCTTCATCATACTCTTTTTTTCTGGACCGTTAGGTCCCTCTCGAGATTAGATTTGGCATATTCTTCATTTACAACTCTGATCTCTCACCACCTAGCTAAAAGGCTTAAAAAAATAGTGTGATAAGAGAAGCTCCTATCCCCTCATGTTGCCTCTTCTATTTATAGATTTAAACCGGCCCTAGTGTCGTTATATAGATGACCTCAAAAAAAGAAAATATAGTAAAATAAATGCAATGATATAGCTAAACATATTGCGCATTGAGTTGCATAAAGTAATATGGGTACGTGACGAGTTGATGAAGTTATTTTGGTTAGCCTATCAAATTGATTTGTTGAACTATTTGCTCACACTAATAATTTGTCAAGTTGATTTGCCGAGTTGGTCAAAATAAATTATCACGTTGTACCTTATTTAACTCAAGGAATATTTTAATCATATTTTGATCTTCAGCTGCATGTTAGGTGCAGAGTGCAGACCAACCTAAACTCAGAAAGAAGAGAGGCGTACAAATCTTTTGAAGTAACATTTTATTTTGGGACTCACAACGCACAACATAGCATAATTAAAAAACAACATAACACAATGCAAAATTTGGCAAAATCACCAAACGTGCCAAAAAATAAGAAGTTTAGATGCATTATAAAAACATAAAAATTAACTTACATATTTCATTTACAGAACATGAGCAAGTGGGAAACCCAAAGCTTGCCATCTCAAATACACAAGCCTATTATTGCTCGCCGATTTTAAAATAAATCAATAAACTAATTATTGTTGAAATAAAATAAACATTTAAAACCCATCAAGCCGACCACATCTGCATTCAAGGCAACCCGGTGGACTCCTTCAGCCTGCTCGCCCGCCCGAACTAACCGCTTCTAACTGAACCGCCCTTGCCCGGGTCACATAGATCTTCTTCATATTAGGCCGCTGCTGACTCAGCAGCCGGGCCAGGCTCCTTTTTGCATTCACCCGAAACGGACACCCTGTCCCCATAAACCCATCCACCAAGTGCAAATACGCTTCCAAATCGTGGCAGCAAGCCGGGTCCGCATCGGGCCGAAGATACGGCGAAACCCGGTTATCAACCTTTAGCTCAACTCCCACGTGCGAGTACCCTTCATCCCACACGCGTGGCAGCACTCCGGGTACCCGCGGCACGACGTCGTTTGCGTTGACTATCCGCAGCACCTTAACGCCCTTTTCTTCCAATCTTTCTGCGAAGGCCCGATTGCCGACCCGCGGCCCACCAAACGAGACCACCGCGATCGGCGGCGCAGCCTCAATCTCCGACGAGATCTCGTCGGCAACGAGCTGAGCGAGCGCGGCGCCAAGACTGTGGCCAGTTATGGTAATGCTGAGCTCCTCTCCTTTGTACTTCTCCACAAGTCGGCGCACCTGTTAAATTTATCAAATTAAAATTTGTTTGATGATTACAGGTAAATCAAAATTTTGGAGAAATTTTTTTGAAAAATATAAATGGTGATTTACATGCATATAAAAGAATTAAATCTATTTATACATCAAATATTTAATCATTCGAATATTTAAATTATATTAAGGTATGTATGTGATAAAGTATAATTTATCGTATTAATTATATTTTAATATGTTTAAAGATTGTTGTGTTTTATATACATGTATATGCCCTAACAAAATTCGGATCCTAATCTACGTATTTTGGAAAGTTATAAACTTTAGCCCCACAATCAAATTTCGATAAGTAGATGTAGCTCGAAATTAGAAGCTGATTTTGATTTTGACACTGATGGTGATAAGGCTATTCATTGTAATCGATTACTTAAGGTTGAAGTAACGGATCAATGTGAATTATGTTAATTCATCTTTAAATTATATATTAAATTGTGAATAGGCGATTGATGAGGCTTAACTTCTCTTTGTACTTCCATTAACTTCTAAAATTGCTTACTTCGTTGAGAAGTATTCAATATTTGTAGCCTATGTTTTAGAGTAAAAAATATTTTTTTATGAAGTAGTTCTAAGGCTTCTTTGGTTTTAATCCAACAAAAGTGAAAATATGAAAAAGAAATTTTAGATAAAAATGAAAGTTGCAGTGCTAAGGAAAAAATAAGTGTTGCTTCTAATTTTCAGGACATAACGTTAAAAGAAATTATCTTCTTTTAACCTTTATATGCCAATTACAATGGAATATCAATCGACCATTCTGCTCATTTAATATTATTATATTAAATATATTACATAAAGTACGGATTAAAAATATGTTGATTTTTCAATCGACTATGTTACTTTTCATATCAAATTAGAAACTAAGAAAAAAAATGTACTAGGCATAAACAGAAGCAATTAGTAATCAGAGCACCTCCTCAACGACAGCAGATGACAGGCTCGGGATTTTTGAGCCTTCCGTTTTGTAGAGGCTATAAAATCCGGACGAGACCTTGGCGGCGGTTGAATCTGAAATGGGCTGGAGCCCCGACCGGAAGTTCTCCGCCCACTCGAGAGCTGTTGCCGTGCCACGTAGCGAAACAACGATGTCGCGACGGCCCATTCGAGCTAGCTCTCGAGTGCCATCACAGACAGCCACGAAACCAATCATACTAGAAGGTTGTGTCATCCATGAAGGCAACGCGGAGGCGGCCGCGGCATCCAGCCACCGCGGGAGTTCGACGGAGGAGGTGGCGAAGAGGCTACGGGTGACGCGGTAGCTGGGGGGGGAAAGACCGAGAAGCACGACATGGCGGGGAGAGTCGGGATTGGAGAAGAAGGCGGTGTAGGCCGCTTGGATGAATTCTCCATATCGGACGAGTTCGCGCCGGAGGTTTTCATCTAGGGGGTCGAGGAGGCCGGACCAGTTCTCGGCTCCATGTAGAAGGCGCCAATGAGAAGCAATGGACGATTTTGGGGAGGAGCGAGGGGAGTCTGAGAGAAGGCGGTGGAGGCGGGTAAGGCTGCGTGGGGAGTACTTATCGAAGGCTTCATCGATGCGAAGGGACGGGAAGATGTTTGATATGTTGAGCAAATTGAAGAGGTTGGAGGCGGGGGTGGCGGCGAGATTGGTTTGGTTGTGGTTGGTAATGACGGCGGGGATGGGGGAAGGTGTTGGTCGGGAGGTTTTTTGGAGAATGCGGTCGAGATTGGAGATGTGGGTTTGTGTGTCGATGGAAGCGGAAGCGGAAGCAGCTGAGTTGGTGATTTTGAGGGATTGAGGGAGAGTTATATGGCTGGGGTCGTGGAGGCGAGAAGGGGCTGGGAAGGATAGCCGGGATTGGCCCGGCAAGGTTGGGGCGATTAGCATGAGCTGGAGCGTAAAGGATATAGGTTTGTTGGTATTTGTGATATAAAGTAGTAAATAAAGAATGTCACTGCGTATTTATAGGATACAAAAGCTAATATTTGGAGGACGCAAAGACTTCAAAATTTGACCAATTAATTTGACTAAGAGATATTGTCGGATTTTTTATTTTGCTCAATAAATAACTTATATTTGTTAGTAGTATTTTATTTACATTAAAAGAGAGGAAGGAAATGTTTTATTTTTGAGGATAAGCTAAATAAGATAAGAAAATTATTATCTAAGTTATTTTTGAAAATGTTTGTATTCTGATTTTTCGGAGAGATGAAACTTTTGTATATACATAAAATAGTTTTATTTATATAAACCTGATAACGTTTATATTTATAATCAATAATTTATTCTTAAGTGGATTTTATATTTACGAACAACTTGTGTTTAGCTCAATAAATATTAACAATTAAATATAACTAATTTGTTTTCCTTACGAGCTGAGCTGAACTGCAATTAGCCACGATGCTCACAAATTCGCAGCTCGGTCATAACTGTCGATTACACATATACTCATAAATTAAGATATGGCTGTTACACAAAACAATAGCTCACCTGCTCGGTAAATCGGTGTCTAGTAAAGCTACAAAATGTGCTACATTATTATACATTTTTATGTACTTTTATCTTCTTCATGGGCATCCAAAAAGTAATGTAATCAACATTAACCAAATCTAAAATTAGAGGGTTAAAATTATAATTCGATATGCACATCTTAATATATGCAATATTATATGTAAAGCTTAATCATACACGTCAAGTGCTCGCTAATTCTGGCAATACATGTTTTTAGAGTTCTGTTTTTTTTTTTCACTCTCTTATCTAGATTCAACAATTAGTTAATAATTGTTTACATTTTAACCCCAGATAGGTATTCTCCGGGAGCGGGTTTTTTATTTGGCGCTAACGGAAAAAAAAAAGTATATTTTGTCGCTTTCGGACTTTTGGTAAACGCCAGCTACGGGTCCCATGAAAGTGCGCGGAAACTGGCGAAGGTCGGGTCAAAACCTGAAAGGGAATGTGAGCTTTGACTTTGGGGACAGCTTTGCATTTCAGCGAAATTTAAATGAAGATATAATATTTATTTGAAATTGCGGTGGACTTCTGTTCCAATCGCACGAGAATATAAAGCTTCTTTTTAAAACATCTTTTAGATGTCATCATTAGATATAAACTGAACGCAGCATTTTAATTTTTTAAATAAAAATGATTTGATTATTAAATAAATATATAAAATTATATAAAAAATAAGTGTGTGGAGTCCGAAAGTACTTTGTGGATCACAGGCAGGGAATAGAATGTTGGGAAGATGAGAGGAATTGAGAAAGAAGAAGAAAGAAACATAACTCACATTAAAACGAGTTCTCAAATGATAAGTTCAGTAATCCGTTTTTGAAGAAATGACCTCTATATATAATCTTAGAGAGTCTCTAATGACTTACATATTTATTAATATTTTCATAGGAACATTTAAAGTAATTAATACGCCTCTTCATGTTTGTAATTGACATAAGAATTCATAACTGACGTTGACACAATTCCATATTGTCACTACTAAGATGGAAAACACTTAATGACCTGTTGTTGTCGTTGTCATTCGGTAGTCTAAAAATCGTCCGGTCGACGATCAGTCCTTCGGTGGATAGTAGGCCTTTCGTCGGCCTTCTTGGAAGAATCTTCGGTAGATGCACATATGTCGTTAGGGTGAACATGGACCACTAGGCAGAGGCTGTATCACAAGCGTAATCTGACGAACATCTCTCGTTGAACAAGGGGCGTTATGATAGGATTGGAGAGAAAATGGGGTGCCCTTCAGCCAATTTTGTGAAGAAACCCAAAATCATTTAAGGGTGCTAGTTTTAGTTTTAAGCCTCTCGGATATGGTGTCACTTGTTCTATCATTTGGTAGACTCATGGTTTCGACCAAACGGAATGACATTTGGCGTCTCATCTTATGACTCCCGAAGCAATCCTTCAATTTCTGCACAGTGAGATCCGTTGAATGTCCTCGTGATTTGTATTGTGTTATTTTTTATGTAAAAAATGTTTTATTTTGCATGTAAAATGATTGTCATTTCAAAGTTTTAAGTTACTTTTAAATGAAGTTTATTTTGTAGTTAAGTTAATTTTCAAGTTGTATTTATTTATTTATTTTATGCTTTCTTTTTTTATAATAAAGTTGGGTGTGATCTATATATATATACACATATATATATATGCATGCATGCATGCATGCATGTTGAGCGGATTTGGGCAACATTGAACTATTGCATTCAGCAGTAACATGAGATAGAGCTACTTTGAACTATTGCATTCAACAGTTCAAAAGCGTGACACTATTTTATTTCAGCTCGTCTACTACCAACCAATCACCTCAGTGAAGTTACAATAGATAGAGCGACTTTGAACTATTGCATTCAGCAGTTCAAGCTGATCAATATTGGATCGTTGATCTATCAGACGAACATCAATTCTGCTACAACTGTCACTACTATAGGTTTGGGATTCAAATCCTTAATCTTTTCCTTATGTGAGCAAGCTGGTGTTAGATTTAATAGTTGGGAGGAGATTTTACAACCTTTAATGCCTATCACAAGCATTAATTTGAAATTTTATTCACAACATTCGATATTTTGCTGAAGAGGAGGATTCTCTATAAGTTCAGGTGCTTCTACATCTCATGCTTCTACTTCACGTGCATTGACAAAATGAAGATTATTGCAAAGGATGTTAGATAAAAATCAGTTATAATGTGGATAAGGTACTAAATTTGGAGAACTTTGTAGATCATATGGATGGTTATATGAGGAGACACAGTGACTATGAAGAAGAATTTCACTCATCTTTGGAAAACCTTATCAGGGGCGACCAAAGTGTGGTTTTTCCCTTCATATCCACAATACTTTTCATATGAGCCTACTACTTTTTGGAACCGTGATGATGATGATGAGGAGGATTAATTTAAATAGTTTAGTTTTAAATTTTGATCTTTATGTGGTGTAGTTATATTGAATTGTTACTTTGTTTTATGCTGTACTTGTTTAGACTGCTACTATTGTTTGTGTTTTGTTAGATACTGTTGTGATGTATTTATGTTGTTGTGAGTGCTTATATTTCATTTTTGTGGTAGTAATTATGTTAAATGTGTTTTCTAGTATATTTTGTTAGTTTGTGTTGAACTTAATTCTGAATATTAGGAAGGTTTAAGATATTACTAACTTTAACTAAAGAACTTTTTGTTTAAAACTTCAATTCACTACCATGTATTTTCTTTATGTTGTAGTTGTGAATTTTTGTTAGTGTGCTTATTTGCTTTTATGTTATCATCCACTGCATAGAAGTATAATGAATCTCATGAATCTCAATATGTTAAGATAAGTTAAAATTTGATCAATTAATTTTTACTTCTGTTTTTAATTTTAGTACTTGTATATTTAGGGTATAAAAATTCCTGTAAGCATGTTATTTTTAGTTTTCGTTCCTACCTCTATATAAATATGATGCTCAAATGTTTTATCTTATTAAAAATTTAAGTTTGGGGGATGAAAAATAATTTGTAAAACTTGAATTTTATTTGTTCTCAAATGTGCTACAAATAAAGTTGATTTTGAGTTGAAAAAAATGATTATGTATATGAAGTTATATTAGGGAATTAAGTTTTTGAATATAGAAATGAGTAAGAAAATTTAGTTGAAACCTATAGTAATGAAGAAAAACTTAAAGTTAAAAATTTTTAGTATAGAAATGATAAATATTGTGTAATTATCTTTAGTAATAGAAAATCTTATTTTGAAAAAAATAGAAGGCTTTGACATTTATTTTCAATACTTAAAATTATTTTGTTAAAAATAATTATCAAAACTATTATAATATTTTTAAGTAAGGAATATATCAAAACTTTGCTTTAGGAAATGAGGAGTGGAATTCAAAATGATTAAAGACGTATCCATATATAGTAATCTTCTCCTGAAAAGAAAAGAAAAAAAGAAAAGAAAGTTGACAAAGGGAGGAGAAGCTTGAGAATTAGTGTCTAATCAAAAATTGGTTCCACATATGATCTTTTTAATTTTTAAAGTATAAGAATTTAAAGTATAAGAATTGAGAAACTCTTAAGCTCAAGGATATAATATAGTAAGTACAATTATTCTTAACAAAAAAATTTAAGTGGAGAAGATAGAATGCCTAAACTCTATATTTGGAGAATTTACAAGTATTTATGAACTAGATAGGAAATCATATTTTTAGATTTCCTTACATTAAAGATTTTTAAACTCTAAGTTGATCTCATTTTCTAAAGTTTTATTCTAAATTGGACTACTATATTTCTAGATCAAAATTTTAGAATATCCTAAAGAAACTCATTTACATAATCTACTTATTTTGGTTTTGAAAGATTGGAGATCTACTTATTTTGGCTACTTATTTTGGTTTTGAAAGATTGGAGTGTCGCTTGAGGACAAGTAACATTTTTAATTTGGGGGATTTTGATACACCTAAAATATATAGCATTTTCGTACACATTTTTATACCTACTTTTGAGGATATTTGCGCTTTAATGCAAGGTATTTTTGTGTTTCTCTTTCAGGTACAATAAAATGGATGGAAATGGTGAAAGGAGTGAAACAGAATCAAATTTGTAGCAAAAATGAAGAAGGTGTACAAAAAAACTTTGGCACCTAAGCGCCCAGGAGAGGTGCTTAAGCTCCAAGAAAACCGAGAAAGCCACGCCTAAGAGCCACATACCTCTCACTTAAGCGTCAGTGATAGTTACTTGATGATTCAATGAATCTGGAAGAATTTTTGAAGGGGTGTTTGAAGCAACTCTTCATGAACTTGGGATATGGTTAATGAACACAAAAATACATTCAAATGGCTTTTGAAAGGAGGCAAATCTTGGAAGATTCATTGAATGTGAACACATTTTGAAGAGAAACCAAAGAACCTTTTAGAAAATTATAAAAGAGGACTTGGATTGGATTGAAAGAGCCTCCCCACCCTCACTCTCGCCCCCAGCGCCCCCCTAAGGAGTCTCAATTAGCCACTGAAGCCTCTCTCTCTTAAATTAATTATGATACTTTTAGAGAGAAGAAAGGGAGGAGTTGTAGTGTCTTAGTTGAGAGTATTGTCAGAGAAAGGAAGAAAATAAATTCAAAGAAACTTCAAGAGTTTTGTGAATTGAATTTAAGATAAGTTTTTTTTATCTTTGTGACTACATTTGGTTTTAATTTATACTTTTTATGTGTTTACATGATTTCAACATTTTAAATTAAGTGTGGCTGTGTTTTCTCCATGAATTATGAGTAGTTTTCATTATTTTTTTCCTTAAAATGATAAATGATTAAATGTTAGATGGAAGTTGTGTTAAGTATTAGTCTTTAATGTTAGAATAAGTTGTGATGATTTCAAACCTTGTACTTCATTTACTTCTTGATTTGCCTAATTAAGATGCTAATATTTGTTGTGAGAATATGTAAGATCTGTGATGGTATTGTTTCAGTCAATTAATGGTGAAAATCACATGAGATTGTATGGATGTAATTCATATGATTGAGTGCAAATAAATAGGGAAATAAACTTTGAAGTGTTTAGAGTTAAAGGACTTTAGAGTGACAGGCTATAGCCCAAAATTTGGTTTATTGTTTTAGGATCTGATATGAGATGTTAGCCCCCAAGTAGAGGGAGAAGAGGGAACTCTAGAGTGAGATCTAGTATCTTCCCTTCCTAGCCCGTCTTCAAGACAATTCAAACTTTAAATTAGTCAATGTTCTTTCTAGCATCTCTAGTAAGGGTATTGAATAATATTGCACCTATTTGGCACAACACAATTTGAATACTTCCACAACATAATTTCTATATTTGTTACTGATACATGATAAGAAAAAATATATTTTATTTATTTTTTCTTCATCTTACAAATATATAGTTAAATTTAGTTAGTTGTTTACTTTATTTTCAATTATAAAAAATTATAAAAAAGAATCAAACTTTCATTCCTATTATACCATCTAAATTTTGAGTAAGAAAATGTTGCAAAGTGGAATTTGTTATCTAATTTCTTCTGACTTATTTAAAGATTAAAATTCTTCCTATGGGTTCGATATTCGAGGCTTAATCAAAACACCTTATATTACTTGATAACGATACGTATACTTACGTAGTATTCCAAATTTAAATATAATAATTGCACTCTTATTTTCTTCGAAGTCAAGTTTTTGGCAGCGTTGCAAAGTAAAAAATATAAGTAAGAAAAAATTAAGAATATAACCACAAACTTAGTAGTACTGTCATAAAAGATCGGGATCACTCACTCATGACATTCACTTGTACTCAGGTCGAACTCCACTTTTACGATCCACTTTTCCTGCGCATTACCTTAAATATGTTTTAAAGGCTAACATTTCAGCGGGAGCATCGAGAAAATAACAGGTATACCTTTACAGTTTTATTTACTTACTGTCATATTATTTATTGCAATTTACTACTCTTTCAACATACCATGCATGCTTGGTTGATAAAATGAAAACTTTTCAAAACTAAAATTCAAAAAAAAATTTAAAATTAAATTAAACACTTTCAAAGATAACCATAAATCCTTTGAAACACAATTAAATATAATGCGTCGTTTTGAATTTACGGGAATCCCTCTGATAAGGTAACCTACAGTTGCTAACGAGATTTCTCCAGTTTAAGTGAGCCTAACAGCTCATTTAGGCTAAGTTAATTAAAAAAAATAGTGGTATCAGAACGAGGGAATCGTGAGATCCTAACCGATTTCGCTCTAATCAATTTTAACCCCCGCTCCCATATTGATTGAACAAACTTGTCATTTAAACCTTTGAACCTTAGACTTTAGGATTGCTACTTCACCGAAGAGCTTGGAGCTAACTTTGAGAACAACATTCTACAACTGCAAGTGGATCTACAACGACAATCTCTTCTTTAGAATTAAAACTACAAGCCATAGGATTTCGAGGTCGTTTGCCTAGTGCAAAATAAATCATCATTTTATCTTTAGGCCTTTGCACAATCATGTTGTGCAATTTAATTCCTAACTTGTTTTAGGAATCTGAGGTTGTCGTTCATGACGACATAAACCCTCTTATCTTACAGGCTATTTGTATGATTGCGTCGTGCAAATGTAAGCCCGAAATAATACTAATTGATAGAATGAAACATTCAATAGTTTTTTTCTTGAAACAAAAGCCAAACCATGGGATAGCTTGGGATGTATTTGAGATCTCCTCATTATCTGTAACGACCCTTAGTTTTCTTCCTTTAGACTCCATAACAATGTTTCAAATTTAAGCTTTTCCCATTTGACATTCCTTGGTCTGATCTTTGAAAAGTTCAACCCTTTGAAATTCTTGAAGACAATATATTCAAATTTAAATTGAGAGTTTTCTTTGGTTACCTCGGTCATTTAAGATGTAATTTACTATAGCGGCTTGCCCTTTTAGGAAAGCTTAAGAATCCAGCTTAATATAAACCATATCTAATCTTTTATATTAGATAGAGGAATTTTTCGGTCAAAATAAATGGTTTCAGACTAAAATGGATGAGACTAAAACGGATGTCATAAATTTTTTAGTTTATGTAATTGAGTCTCATTAGCAAGCGATGTGTCTATTCTATCGAACCTCACTATCAAACAATGTATCCATTCCTTGGAATAGATGCATCGCTTGCAGTGTTGTGTTATTTTATTTAAGCTATTAAATATATGAGATCAGTTCGATCTCGTATTTTTTTAAATTAAAACACAACTTTTCAAAATTATATATATATATATATATATATATTACATTAAATTAAACACCCCTCTTTTCAATCACAAAAATGTGACCAACATGGCGTTGGAGCTTCCTGCAGTCTAATGCTTAAGCGCCAGAAACTGGCACATAGGCGCCAGTTTAAGATTGTAGCTCCTGCTCCATTTTGCTCCATTTTCACTCATTTTACGCTGAAATTCCATTTCTTATAACTGAAACAAAAAAAATGAAAAATATCTTCCATTAAAGTACAATATCATTAAAATTAGCAAAAAAAATAAATATTGAAAATTAGCATAATTTAAGGTGTATCAATCACCAACTCACACGTGAATGCAAGCACAAACATGATATGGAGTACCATTCAAGCAAGCAAGCAAAAACATGCACATGTAAGGCATACACTATGCAGGTGATTGGTTAACCAGGTCAGAGTTGCTAGTCAGTCTGAAGTGTTAAGTTGACGAGGACGTGGTTGCCGATAAAGGCAGAAATGATGTTGATCGGTTTAGGATGGTTGAGTATGGCACACGTGATGTTGATCAGCTCGGGATGACCGATCAAGGCACAAGTAATGTCAATCACCTCAAGAATCCCTCACAACTCTCTCTCAGCTCTCCCTTAGCTCCCCCGATACCAAATGTGTCGATGCCCAAAAATGAGAAGGATCGCTCAGTTAAGTAGCAACCCAACCCCTCCAAATGACCAAAAAGCCATCAAATGATGCCCAAAAAGCTTCTAAAGTGAGGGCAAAAGATGCCTTTCACACCACCTTTTCCCACTCCCAAAAGTTAATGATCTCCCTTCTCCAAATATGGCAAACTCGAAAGTCAAAATGACACCAAAAATAGTCATTTTTGCGACAAGGGAAGTGAGGAACATCTAGGAACCCAACCCTTGGGTGCCTAGGCACTAGTATGGCACTTAGGCACCATTCTTTGTGAACAGGCACTACCCATGTGGCGCCAGACTTTTGGCTTCTCGGGTTTAAACTATTTTTAGGCTATTTTTGGGCACCTAAGCTCCTGAATTGGTGCATATGCACCCAAAGACGGTACCAAACTACTGTTCTCTAATGCTGGATATGTGGGAAGGCAGTTTTGGGTGCCTAGAGGCATGGGGTTGCCATCGGGGTTCTGATCTGATTTGAAACTCTAATTTAGTCGAGATCGCCCAACAGAGGTTTTATTTTATCTATAAGCTACAAGAGAACCCTTATGAATGAATGTGGTCCCATAACTTTATAATGGAGTATTCACATAGGTCATTCATCGAAAAAATTAATGCCAACGGTCCTCTTAGACCATGGCGCGGGTTGGGTGTCTCGAACCCTAACTTTCCCGTAGCGCGTGTAGGATGATTCTGTGACTTCATTTTGCCATGGGAGGCTCCAGAAGGATGTGTGATGGCTTCTAATCATCAAATTTATCCCCAAACATGTCTCACATTCTGAATGAATTTTCCTGACTGTTGATTCCCTGGGTAAGGCTAAATCGCCGCCAACTCTAGCTTCTTGCCCGAGCAAGTGCTAGGGAGACCTGGGTGGGTGTCTTGAGTTACCGTATGCTACGAAAAAACCATAGAACACCTCAAATCACTCAGGAGGACGCCCTACACTCCTGACATTAAAAAATGATGCAAATAATATGTTATGTTGCTGGCAGACTTTCTACAATAAAGGACTTGCTTTTCCAACTAGATTGACAGTTTTCATGTAGGAGATTTGTAATTTCCTTGTGCATAACGTGATTTTAGTAAAAAAAATTATGAAAAAGATGATCTAGATTGTGATAAAAGAAAATTTTAGGGAAAAGGAAGCTTGAATATTGCAACAGAGGCACCATTACTCGCTGCGAAGAGCGAGGCGCGAACTCTACCGCTCCTTGCACTGATCGTGAAGAGGCCGAAGTGGAAGTTATGGTGCTCAACTACGACTCCGTTGTCACTACCTTTATTGGCTGTGGCTCAAGCACCAATGCAACTGTAATTGAGAGAATTAGGACAATGGGTAGAGAGAAGGGGAAAGGTTGCAGAGAGCGATTTAGCGATTTAGAAGAAGGAGAAAGGACTTTCTAATTAGTGATTGAAGCATTAAAGAGGAAAATAAGGAGAGGAGCGCCACAGTGAGGGAGGCAGAGGCAATAGCCATGGTTTGAGATTTTATTATTTTCAAGACGGGAAGAGAGGAGAAGGAAGTTGGGATTTTGGATGTCTGTATACCTGCGATCAAGTCATTGCCTTCCCAAGTAGCTCAAGCGGCATGGAGGGGACAAAAATTAGAGTTTTGTTGGTATGTTGCTCCATGCCAGTGCATAAGAGAAGGATGAAAGTTATAGAGGACTTGAGTAGAATTTTATTCTCGTGCTAGCACTAACAGAGAAGGACGGACGAGCGAGTAGAGTTCCAACCTTGTAAAATTATGAGTTTTGTGTTCTTTTATTGTAATATTAAATTTTAGAGTTTCATATATGTAATTTATGAAGTTTGGCGTTCATATATTTAATTCATGAAGGGGTAAAAAATGAAATCTCTCCAAAAAACGCAAAATAAGTTGCAGAAACATAGTCTCAATTATCATGAACATGCAATAGCCAAAAAGAGGCAACAAAACAAGGAGCGGATCCACCCATATCTCGAACGAAAGAAAAACTCTAAACATCGACAAAAAGAAAATCTCTAACCAAATATTAATAAACCAAACAATAACCTTGAATAGAAAAGGACTAAAAAAGCAGAAAATTGCAATATGTACTCAATTAGCTACAAGATAACATACAAAAGCAAAACAAATAAACCAAAAATCCACAAAAAAAAAGCAACAAACAAATCAAGAAAAACAATAAAAACATAAGAGTGCAACCAAACTCAAATCCTTAACTGAGAGAATCCATTGAAATATAACCAAAACAAAAAAAAAGAGAGTCAAGAGAAGTAATAAAAAAAAATCAAAATAATAAAGAAAAATAATGTCACACAAATAACACACCAAAAAAAGTAAAAAAAAAAAGTAAAAAAAGAACAAAAGAAGAATAAAAAAATTAAAGAAAAAACCAGCCAAAACCAAAAAAAGAAGAAAAAAAGAAAAGAATAACAAATTATAAAAATCCCATATAAAATTAGGGGTCTCATTTTTAAAACTCTAATTTTTGCATTTAAGCCAATGAATACATCTAGCAATAACCTCAACGTGGGTATTAGACTAATTGAAAATCTAACGATTCCTTTCAAACCAAATCCAATAAATAACAATTTGAATAGCTAACAAGAAGAATCTATTTAGTAAATTTTAAAATTTATACTTTGAGACTTATAAAAAATTTGATGGAAATTGTTGGGAAAAGGAAAGAAATTTTCCTTTAAAAGCACAAATTTCTAATAAATAATAGGAGAAAATACACAAAAAAAAAAATGATTATTAGGTAAAACTCATTAAGACAAAGCACACAAAAAGGGTTAAAAATAATGCCTCTAGAAATAAAAATATGAGAAAAGTTAAGATCATAATTAAAAATTCTCCAAATATACAATTATAAATTATTAAAGAAACCATGTACCAAATTAATCCATTCTAGTAAGGGACAGAAAACTTTTCATAAATAAAATGATAAACCTTTTTATTAGAATAAAAATCTTTTTTTCTTTTAAAAAGCAATTAATTTTTAATTTAATTTTTTCACTCTATTTTCTTCTAAGAAATCCCGCTGAAGTTAATTAAGACATATTCTTATTTTCAAACTTATTTAGTAAAATAACACATTGAATCCTCTGTCTTTTCAAAAAAAAAAATTAATGAGATGAACGCGCAGCACGTGTGAACAACCTTACTATGATATTCATTTGATTATTATAAGTTGCAATTAATGCATTAATTGACCGTAGTCGCCGGCTATAATAACTAACTAATGCCTGCTTCCTTTCATCCGGTTGTGTGCCAAAATAGCCATAGATGAGTTCCTACTACGGAGCTATATTTTCTCAACCGTGTCTTGATTTTCTTAAACCTACGTCGAATGGCTCCTATGGGTTGGTTGGCAACAAGCTGGCATGGAGAGGATCCCGGTTTCAAAGTTCAAAATCAACCTTATTCCCGCATAACTTGGACCCGCAGCATAGCGACAATTTTTTTCTTTTTTTGTTGTTTTTTTGTTTTCACGTAGTACGGTCACGACAAAGTTGATTTTTTTTTAACCTTGGATTATGATTTCGACACATACGCGTAGATGAAAAAATATTATAGCATGACTCTGTATGTGAAGTTACGTGTGGAGTCGAATGAGATCATGCCACATAAAAAAAAAAATTTTTGCCCGTTAACACAAGAGAATATTCCTCTTGTTTATTCAGGTGTTATTGTGTGTTCTTCAGATGTTATTGTGCAATATTCAAGTATTATTGATGTGTTATTATAATACCGGGAAGGTTCCCATAACACAATAACACTGAATAACATACAATAACACCTGAATAACACGAAATAACATAAGAGAAATATTTCCCGGTGTTACCAGGCATATCACCACTACGGCGTAATTTCATTGGACTCCGCATGTAACTATACATGCAAAGTTCTGATGTAATATTTTTTCCGTGTCGACAGAGGAAAACGGTTTATTCATCATACCTTGTTTTAATTTGGGGCAATTACAATTAGGCCATCTGAAACTGTCTATTTACAAACAACTATCATCTTTTAATAAGTCTCACTCAAATTTTAAACTTCGTCGTAAAGTCCCCACCTATATTTTTCATTTTTTTAAATTAAATTTTTAATAGTTTGATCATGGCATGGCTACATGCATTGGTTCGGTAGTTCAAAGCAATCGCCTGAGTGGTGAATTTGTAAATGTTGATATTTCGATGGTTTGTATGTAATTATCAGTTTATCTTTTTAATATTGGTGCCCAAAATAATAATTTCATATTTTGAAATGAAAAATTTTAATAAATGCCTTATATCTGATAAAAAAGTAGAGGATTTCTATACATAGTATTCAATATATAAATATGTGTATAGCTCAAAATATTAAAATAAAACGAACACTAAGAACTATCTTAGCCCTTTCTATCACAGATCACATATCTTGTCGGCCTGATGGCATAATCTTAATTTAAAATAGTCTCTTCATAATCCTTAATCATAATCGATCGCATGATTTGTTTCTCTTCTGTTTTTTTTATTAATCGTCCGACAAGTTTCTTAACAGGGTTAATATAATACTAGATTATACAAATAATATTATAAGTACTTATGCTTGTTTAAATATATGTTCAAAAGAAAAATTTTGGAATTCAAAAGAAAAATTTTGGAATGATATAGAAGAATCATTACAAATGATATCTCTTAATGAAATAATTTTTATTGGAGGAGATTTAAATTATAGGCTGTTAAAGTAGTAGAAAATTATATAAATATTCATGATGACTACGGTTTTGGAGTGATTAATGACAAAGTAGAAACATATTAGATTTTGTTTTATTTTATGATTTTGTTATTGTTAATAGTTTATTTACGAAAATATATCATCATATTATTACATAAAATTATAGATATAATAAAACATAAATTAATTATTTTCTTATGAGAAAAAGTGATCGTCGAGTTGTAAGATTATTCCAAATGAAAATTCAAGTCATAAACATCGATTTTGAGTTTTGAACTTAAAGATGAAGATTTGTAAATTACATAATACAATTAAACATTATCATAAAATTAAATGAAGACACCTAAAAGACATAAATAAAATTATTATTATGAGTAAACCTCTAATTTTTAAGATTTGGGATGTTCATGAAGAAATTAATTCTATATAGGATAATAACAAGCACTATTAAACAAGTGGTAAAAGATGTTACTTGGAGAATCAAACAAAAATATTTTTATAAGTAAAAAATAGCTGGTGTTGGAATAATAATGCGTAAGAAAAGATTAAATTGAAGAAAATGTGCTATAAAATTCATTTAAATATATAAGCTTAGAAAACTAGGAAATGAATAAGGTTGCCCGTTGAGAGTTTGAAGATTAATTTGTGACGCTAAAGATTCCATTTTTAGTGATCTTTATAATATATTAGATACTAAAAAGGAAAAAAAAACATATGTATAAACTAGCAAGACAAAGAGAAAAAAAAATAAAAGATTTAATTCAAGTATAATGTATTAATAATGAAAATTAAAAAGTATTTTTCTCAAAGGAAGATATTCAACATAGGTGTGTGAGTGACCCGACGCGCAATTACACAGTAATTTAGCTTCCAAAAGATGGCTAAATCTTAACCCAATTTATATTTAGCGCCTAGTGTGTTAAATCGATATGCTATTAAATTTATAATTTTTGATTAATAGTTTACACACTATGGGTACATGCAAGTATACATATTGTTTTTTTAAAGACCATAACATCGATCCCACAGAGAAGTGAGGTAACAAATCCCTTAGGCTAATTCTTGTCTACTATTATGAGGCCTTAATTTGGAATTTTCAAAAAGTTTTGTATTTCTAAATTTGACTAATTTAGTTTAAAATTAAAATTAAATAAAAACCTAATCTACACAGGCTGTATAAATTTGATAAATTTTTTTATGTATTTAAAATCCCTTTTCCCTTGCAATGAGATCATAATCAATATATGAATTGAATGTTTAAAGTTTAAAATGTGGTTTTGTGACAAGTATGAGTATATATACTCTTTACCCTCTCCCAAGTGTATAAAGAACATTAGCTAATCTAAAGTAATTTTCTTATTATATGATAGTGCTAAGTAGATTCTAGTCTTTCATTTCTAGATTACTCACTGTGTCATCTCTATATGACCTACTAGAGACTTTAGGTTCCAACTCTAGACTAAATTGTTAAAGGATCTAGCCTGTCACCCTATAAACACCAATTCTACGTTTATCAAAACTTATCTCCCTATCTATTTTTACTCTCCTTAGATTGTGGTGGCCCTCCTAAAAAGTTTAGTGTGGTACTCAATAGTTAGATGAAATCATAACTCTCTTGGGTTATTATGTTTCACAATGACTTTTACTATTACAAGTCATCAATTTGTAAAGTAAATTAAGATCTGGTGAAAATACCATCACAATTTTGAAATAAAAGAAATCTTCAAATCATTCTAATTCTACACATAATTAATTCTCACCACAAGGAGAAAGAATTAATAAAACTACTCCCTAAGCATGGAGAAAACACATTGATTCTTCATTGTAAATGACATTGAAAACACACAACTATATTGCAATGATTCAAAGCAAATACAAATAAAGTCCAACACTTATCCTTACATAAGATTCACTCCCATCTTATACAGCAAATAGATATCCTTTACACTTCTTCCAAAGTCCCAAAAGTCTCCAACACTCCACACACACACACGCTCGCCTCTTAGAAGAGGCATGCTAAACCCTCTCTAAGACTTCTAAACTCTTCTTCCCTTCTTTATGAGAGACGTTAGCCCCCTTTTAAAGAGAAACCTAACACATCCTCATCCCAAGAGACCCACCTCTTTACTCCAAGAGACATACATTTTCACTCCAAAAGACACACCTCTTCATTTCAAAAGATGTGAAATGTCAAAAGGTTCATTTCCAATTATCTAGATTCATTGCATAACTCCTTGAGGCATGCATAGTTGCCCGAAATCTTCCAGAACAGCTCGAAATCACCCAAAACCACCCCTTAACCATTTCTGGTGCCTAGGCGCCACATGCTTGGTGATGCTGGCACCTAGGTGCCACTTTTGGGTGCCTAAGCACCACCCTTCTTGTAGCTCTCAATTTCGCTCCATTTCACTCCGTTTCACCCCATTTTAGCTCCAAACCGCTCCAAGTGTTATATTTAAAAGATGAACATGAAAATAACATTTTTAAAAATGTGTAATTTTATTCAAAAATATGTGATAAATGTAAAGGAGATTGAGCATAGAAAGACATATCAAAATGCACGATGTTAGAATTTTCGTCCTTGCTCAATTTTACTCCAAATTGCACCATTTTTGTTTCATTTCCTCCAAAACTCCATTTGTTGTATATGGAACTAAAAATTTGCAGAATACCTTCCTTTAAAGTTCAATATCATTAAAAATGAGCATAAAATTTATATGGAACTGTAGGTAATTTTTTAAGCGCATCAGTGAGCCTGATCAAGATGGTAAACTTGATTATAAACTTTTAAAAATCGGGCTCTGAATGATGCTGAATTTTAATTTAAATTTTTTATTGGTAAAAAAATAAAACGAGATTTATGCTAGATGATAAAAATTTGTTGTTGTTGTGTCAATATCAAAGAGATTAAATCTAGAAAGAAAGAGAAATTTGGCTCACCATTCATATATGAGGTCTCCCTTAAATAAATTTCCTGAAAATATATTAATTTATGACTTTAAAATCAAATTAAAAAAATAAAAGAATATAATGAAAATGTTGTAATACTATTTTATTTATCAATGATAATGAATTTCAAGATTTTATATTGAATTATGATTCATTTAATTATTTTTTGTGATATTAATATTTTATAAAATAAAATTTTCACTCTAAAAATAGCGGATTTTATCCGAGATTATTTAACGTTGAAATGATTAGTGGACAGAAATGCCCTTGTCCAATAGCGTTTTTTGTTGAACATATATCGCAAAAGTTTGATGATGTATCCATTCATCTTACAATCCATTCGAACTATTACAGTCTCCTTCAATCTAACTGTCTATAGCAAAAAAGAATGCAAATATTCCTAATCATTTTCATTCAATTTTTTGATAAAATGTGAGGACTGCACGCAAATTTGATTAAATGAAATAATAATTACAAAAAGACACAAATAACATAAAAATACTAACAACAGACAAGCAACAACAAACAAAGATAATAAAGGACAATAAGAACTTAACACTAATACAATTATAAAATACCAAAGTAGCAAAAGAATTAAACAGGTTCAAAAGAAGGAGACATGATGAATTGGAAATGTTGATGAACAACACCAACAACAACCAAGGCCAGTCAAAAGAACCAAGATAATGACCACATCAACTTAAAATGCTTGATCAATTACTTCAAGCAACTATCTAATCCAACAAAATCTCCACAAAATATAAAGCATCACCATCTCCAATTATCAACAACCCAAACAACAACCTTGAATAGAGAAGCTCCAAAGAAGCAGAAAACAACAACATTTATCCAAATCATCTATAAGATAATCTGAAAAAAAATAAGAACCACAAAAACCAACAATAAAATTAAGAAAATCAATATAATACCAAAGAAGCTAAACTAAACCCAAATACAAAACCAAGAACACTAATCCAAATTTAATAAATGTGAAATCTCAGTAGGTTAACACAATCAATAATTCTCTCTAACAATTAAGACTTTAATATAACCAATGATCAAAAGATCATGTAACCATTATAAGAACAATAGCACATGATCTCAAATATCAAACAAAAAAATGAGAGAATGGCCAAAAATAAAAATATAAGATTAAGCTTAATTAAACTACTAAAAGAATTCCATCCGAGTGTAATAAAGTAACTAGTATAGATGAGCAAATCAGAATAAACTTTCAAAAGAATGATTAAACTCTAAGTTAGGATAGTGTACATCAAAACTCAAAAAAAAAAAATAAATCCATAAAAAAATAATGAAGTGTAATAACCAAAATATAAACAAAAATATTCAAAAATGAAGGCTTAGAAAATTAATCCTCCCTAAAAGAGCACAAGAAAAGATGTGGAACAACTATCTCTATCATCATAAACATGCAACAGTCAAACAGAAGCTTGGAAACCAAATCGATTGGCTCTACTAAGATCTCAAACTAAAGGAAATGCTCTGGAAAAAAAACAAAAAAAATTATCAAACTAAAAATGAATTGCATACAAATTAATCTTATAAACTAGTTCGGTCACTTGAAATTTGTTGTCTACCCAGCTTTGGTCCAACTGACGCTTATGAGGTCCCGTCCCAACTCTATATTCTGTTAGAGTAATAAAATAGTCATTATACATTTAATATACAATAAAATTTAATACAAAAATTAGAGCTTACTGGTATCCTCTTATGCTATGTATGTGGAATCTCCCCACCACTGTGCTTAGAGGCCCTCATGCCTCCACAGTCAGAGTGGTGATTATGTTTGGTCTGCTCTCTCTTCTTCTGGTATTCAAAAGAATCCTAATACATAAGTAGGATGCAAACATATCCTCCTAGAGCTACAAGGAGCACTGACACGTCTTTTGTATGTCATCGAACATATCACAAAGACATTCAATCTCTTTAAGTTCAAAGTTTCCTTAGATGTGGGCCTCATCCACAAGTAGTCATCACAAATATTTTTATGAAACGAAATAAAAAATTTTACATTGATAAAAATAATTATATAATTGAAGATAATTGTGTTCGGTATATACCTTGATTTTTTGAAACCATATATCATGAATTGGGATCGACACATCCTTCCATGAAGTATGGATGGTCAAACTTACTCTGAATAATGCCTCAAATGGAATGGTGGCCTGTGTGGGTGGAGAAAAACTAAAAACAATATATCATTAATTATCTATTAAATTAAAATAATAGGGCATTAATGTTAGTATGTGAAAAAAAACTTATGTATTCTCTATAACCCATAATTAAAAACTAGTTGCATATGGTGCTCGCACTGGACGACGAATAGGTAGTTGTTGGTGGAGGTGCTGGTGTGGTAGACATAGCTGGAGATGGTGTTGTTATGGTAAAGACAACTCGAAGCAGTGCTGGTGTGATGGATGCATTTTTGGTTGTCTACCAGTGTCTGTGTTGTAAGTGTCAGTGTTGGTGGTGTCATCAAAGTGCTCTCATCCATAACACTGCTTCCACGGCTTCGTTGGCTGGTGGTATTCTTCCTTCTATAATAATTTAGGGTGCCTCATGAGATTGCCCCCTCCTTCCAAAAGTTGTCTAAAAGAAGAAAAGAAAATTCATTAGTGCATGTAAATAGAAATTGAAATAGTAAAGTGCAAAATAAAAAGAGAAACTAATGTAATCTAAAGAATATTGAAGCTAAAAAAGCAAAATGATGCAATAAACAAAAAAGAAACTGTAAAGTGCATGAAATCTATATACGACTAAAATTGATAAACACAAAAGAACACAGTAAATAGAAAGGATAACTCTACAGTGTAATCTAAAAACCACAAAAGTATGCATTTGGATTAACTTACAGATCCTAGTTAACCTCTTTAAATGAGTCACTCAAGGATGATGAAGGTAAAATTTCTTCATCGAAAGCATCATAACAGTTATACTCATCAATACACATTTCTTCAAGTTTGCTACTAGCATCCTCTAAGTTGAACTCTTCATAGATTGAACCGAGTGGAATACATAATTTGTCATTTCTACTTTTTGGTGAGTGATTTTAATTGTATTTTAAATTTAAGTGGTTGCTTTAGGTTTACCAGTTGTGACTATTTTAATGTCAAATTTATCTCTTATTCTAAGCAAATTTAGAAGATAATATATCTAACTTGCTTGTCTTGTTAGAAAGAAATGATCAAACTGAACATACATCCTATTCACTTTTATTTCTAAAATATTATCGGTTGGCTTACTCTTATTCCACGATTAGAAATAAGATCAAGCCAATCACAATTAAACATAAAAACACTCTCTCTAATAGAACTAGGATAAGCTAGTTCAATAACTTCTTCAAGAATTTCATCGTAATCTATCACCTCATTCAATTTATTATTTGTTTTAACACAAGTGTTGGAGTTACAAGTCTTCTTTTTTTTCTTATGGCCATGATATCGTATAAAAATTATAGTCATTCACATCTTAAATTCCCCAAGCAAGATTTGTGAAGCCCTAATTCGTTACTCCATCATTCCAATCCTGAATATATTAACTCATAAAAAATCATGTGTCAATGAAGATACCTAATAATAAACATGTGACATGAGTAATGAATTTGTCGAATTCTAACATACGTGCATTGTAAATACTAGGGAAAATTATACTCAATCTGTTTGCTTATACTATCGTCTTCAACTGAATTTAATGATTATATAAACAAGATATTCACACATTAAGAAATTTATGAATTAGATAATAATAATATTTTTACATGAAAGGGTGAACAACTATTAATAGAAAGTATCTTACTCAATAAAGGATTGAACTTTGTCACAATTAAGAACATAAAGTGTCTCTACTCGAAGTTCCTGATCATTGAGATAACATGATGTGCACCTCCCTTATGCTTCATGAAGTTATGAGAAAATAAAAAGTGTTAAGGGAGGCACCGCACTCAATGACTCTTTCGTGCATTCTTCTTTCCCGAAAGAATAAGAGTAGAAAGTGAAAGTCTCATGAACTAAATATGTCTCACATATTAATCATTCTAGCCACGCTTTGTTCTTCACAATTCTCTTTAGTTTATTCAAAAATCTATAAATAAAATATCATTTAGCAAAATTTAAAATTATTATGTATGAAATGGTAGCTATATAGTGTGTTGTGTTAGTATGTACGTCCCAAATGAATACATCCAATGATATTATATTGAACCTCCAACTAATGCCTCTTTTGGTAGATGTATCGACAGATGTTCTATGGAGCCGAAGAAACTAGGTGGAAATATTTTTTTTCAAGCTTCAATAGTTTTGTTGGAATGTTTGCTTCTAACTGCCATACGTCATCAAGTTCCAAATGAGAGGCACATCATTCCTAAAAAAATATACTGATTTCAATAAGTGGATTTAGTATTTTAGAGAAAAATATTACAGTCATGGATTTTCATTCAAATTTTCTTTCATCCCTCTACATCAACATAGCAGCTCAAATTTCAGAGCAAAGAATTTGAAGCATATCTGCTCCAAAACTGTAATGATTGAAGCAAATCACAAAGAGATCTATGTTGTGCAAATGTAAGAAAATAATTTACTTTTAACTCCATAATCTTGTCGCAATAGTTTTTTAGATCTCTAATTTTGCAAATCTTCTTCAGATCTTGCCTGGCATTCATGTTATCCTTTGTTTTTACCTTACACCCATCGTAGTGTTGAAGATAATATCAAGAAATATTTTTCTCTATACATGACATTAAGGTTGTGTCTGATCATGTTGTTTTTCTAGTAAAGAAGATCCTAAAAAATGGACTTTTTGTTTAGTTTTGAGTAATACCAAAGCTCAATGGATGATACAAAGAAAGCTTTAGGTAACAATGATCATTGAAATGTTACTAACAATCTGTAATAAATTTTTCCTACGTACTCTTGAAGGTGGTACTAATTTCTTAATTTTGTTTCTCTTAAATGAATTTTTGTTTTGCTTGAATGGATGTTCATCATTTAAGAACAGGTTGTGACAATCAAACCATGAATTCTTTCTCTCATGTTAAACCGTAAATACCTTAGATGTATACATGCAATACATACAAGATAATTTTCCCGTAATGCTCTACTCAAATAACATGTAAACTCAGAAAAATCAATTATTGCTCATATTAATGATGCTTTCATTTAAAATTATGTTTCATTGAAACAACAAATATCATGAAATCTCTTTCCCAGAAAATATTCTACTCATCTATCAACGGTTGTAAGTATTCATAAATCCTACCTTTAAGGCAATTGAAACATGGTATAATCAGTGTCAAAAAGAACAATGGTGTGGCCATGCACATCTCCAGTGGCAAAATTGTATACTGCAATGATCATTAGCCAACAAGAGTAGGGGGACATGGTTTGACTATACTGTGAGATGCCATCAGAGCATATGTTAAGCCGCACGTTACATGCCTCGGCAGTGAACTTAGGATATGTGTGATCAAAATATTTCCATGTCTCTCCATATGCAGCATGACTCAACGAATTGATATCTCCTAATCTGCCATGATGACACTTCATTTACAAAGTAGTATGTATAGAAGAATAAAGCATTTGAATACGTGGATTAAGCGGTATATAAAAGTGTAATTTATATTAAGCTTCATTTTGTCTCTTAAATTTTCTACTATGAAATTTGAATTGATGAGAATGACAGAATTTATATCGAGTCTCTATTTTACTGGACTTACAAAACAGCATACATTCATTTACACAACAATCTATCTTCTCTATTTTTGGTTCTAACTTGGAGACTAGCTTTTTTTGTCATGTTTAAGTCATCTAAAACTAAATTTTACAGTGGATTTTTGTCTTTCAATAATACTGTAAACTATTGAAGCACCCTAATGGCATGATAAACTTAGTTTTAATCTTCAGCTTTCTGAGAATCATAGATAACTCAAAATAGGAAGTGCAATCTCACAGCGACCTTTGAGCAACATTTAGAAATCATCAAATTTCTGAGCTTCATGGTTTTGTGCATCATCCTTCACTTCAGTCAGATAATAATGTCCTGTCCCATCGATGACTATTTCTTCAAATTGACTTGACTAAAATTTAGGCTGAGATTCATAACTCTTCAAATGAGTAGAAATACATATTTTAGGGTCAACCTCGCCATGTGAATTCCAAATCAAATAATCAGGTTTAAATTTATGATGATATAAATCATATATGACTTCATCCGACATTAAATACTTTGTATTTCTATGTTTCAAACATTGGCCATTTAACCTACACTCAGATAGGAACGTTGGAAGGTTAAATGCCACTTCCACGAAGGCCTCAACTTTTTTCAAGAACTCATTAGTGATTCTTTATTTATCTGGATAAAGTCTATTGTGCATCCACGACCTTGAGGTACAAATATGTTTAGATAACCTGAACTATCACAAAAATCAACACAACATATAATGTAATCAGCTGAGCCTTGCATGACTGACAAGCAAAATAAGTATGTTGTCGTGGTGAAACGAGCCAAGGGATTATATTTTAGGTGTGATGAGAAGTTGGTGTCTAATGTATGGGCAATTTTGTCTTTCGTAGGCATAAGGGAATTTAGGCTATGTTTGGGAGCACTTTTTAGGTGTGGCGCGGGTATTCACCGTAACTTCTCGCGAAAGTTATGCGTTTGGTTCGCGACTTTGGGCATTTAGGCGGCGGCAGCGGAGCGAAAGCGGGCCGCGGCATTTCTATCGCGTCTCCCGCTTTCGACCTAAATTTTTATCCTTTTCCCTGTATCTACCCTCGGTGATTCCCGCTGCTTCCCCGCGTCTACCCGTCCTCCCTAGGTGATTCCCCGCTGCTTCCCTCGAGTCCCCTTCTCCTTCTCCTCTTTCGTC
>NW_018164594.1:1885427-1889455 GCF_001263595.1 Phalaenopsis equestris | reverse complement strand
CCTCCTTTGGAACTAAGTACTGGAAATCCTGTATGTTATATGCTGCTGTTTATTTTTTTTGGAAATCCTGTAAGGAAAGATGAAATCCTGTAAGCAATGCAGCACTTGGTACAAAGGGAGTAATGTATTATGCATCAGGGAAAGATTAATGTATGAATCATTGTGGGAGTAATGTATTTTGCTTCTAATATGGCACATTCCAGGGATGGGATCCCTCATGGCAGACCTGCGGTTTTCTATATGTGCTACGGTTTTATGCTTCCTGTAGGGAGTAATGTATGAATCAAAGCTTTATACCTTCCTCTATGGTGCTATAATAAAGTTGCTGGTCTCCTTTGTCGTGGATGTAGGTCGTTTTGACCGAACCACATTAAATCTGTGTCTTTTTTTCTATATATGTTGCTGTTTTTTTTTCTTATGTTTATGTTGGGAGTAATGTATGAATCAAAGCTTTGTACCAATTGTTGGGAGTAATGTATGAATCAAAGCTTTGTACCTTCCTCTTTGGTGCTATAATAAAGTTGCTGGCCTCCTTTGCCGTGGATGTAGGTCATTTTTTAACAATAATTATGTTATATTTACGTACATTCCCTAAGTTATATCAACTTTTGAAGAATTCAAAATTTAGAATTAATTTTATGCTTCTAAAATATATGTTTCTATATTTTTTAAAAACTTTCTATAAAGAAATAATATTTTGTTTGAAAATATGTAAAACATTTTTTAACAAAATTTTCTATAATTAAAATAGGTTTTCGAAATTACATAATATTTTTTAAAAATTTTCTATAAAGAAATATTATTTATCTGAATTTTATGTATATTACACTCAAATTTATACAAATAAATAAAAAATTAAAAACAATTTTAACAAACAGGAGCAGTTTGGTCATTTTTACATGAAACAGCTGCCCTACAGCATTTTTTCCGCAGCTGCACCAAACAGACAGTCAGCTTCCCTCCCCCACAGCTGCTTCCGGGGGCAGCGCAGCTGCAGCTGAAAAGCTGAGAATCTGCAGCTGCGCCAAACAGAGCCTTAGTCTTTTATTATTATTATTGTTGGCCTGATGCATTCCTGTAATATAAAACAAAGCACTTCTTAATACCGGTTATAGTTGTTTTTCCGGTAGTGTCTTCTCCATAATGTTAGTAAGACTCTCGACATAATTCACAAACAAGTCTAAAGTCAAAAGCTGAAAGGTGTGATAAGAGTGAATATATACCTCAAATATGAAGGTGTGCATAGTATGTAGAGAGGTGCCAAGGAAATTATCATATGAAATCAACATCCGTGGTCTGTGCATTAAAAATTCCTGTAGTGTCTCATCCACTTCAACTAACCAACTTCAATTTTACTAATAACATTCCCATCCACCATCACTTTGAACAATAGACCTAAGATATCTAAAATAGTTTCAACAGACCTTCATCGCGACCACCCTCGAAAGAAGGGAGGCGACGACGAGAACACTTATTTTGCGATAATAACCGCTAATGCTTAATACATGGATTTAAAGTAAATCTTGACAAACACTAAAAAAAAGAAAAATTAAATAGAATGCTCAATTGGATAAAAAAATAAATTAAAATTTAGTAAATCCGATCATGAGAAGGATTTGAGAATTTACTCTATTGTCAATCTCATCATATCTATCCCCTATCACACAATATTAAATTTTAATTTACTGGATTTCATGGATCCTATTTAACATAAATCTAATTTGAAACCAACAACGCCTTAGCGGGATAAAGGCTTATTGTAGTCGGTGTTAGATGTGTAAATATATAGGAATTGAATGTTATTATAAAAATACAAAATTTTAGATTTGAAATATGAAAACACATAAGAATTGTGTGTTATATATCTAATTTTTTCTTGAAAACCAAGTGTTCAATCGGAAAATACCAAAGATTGAAGCCCTAAGCATCCATGAATCACAGGAATAATAAAAAGCATAGAAAGGAAATTAAAAATTATAATTTTCCTAATTCACATAAACTGAAAAACTAACCCTTCAATTTACACAAAAACTTATAGGAAGGGTTGAATTGAGTCGACCTTCAGTTTAATTGTAATAACACGAGAAATAGTGAATCATAACGAAACTTCGAACAGAGAAGGCATGTGCAGGTTCTGGAGCACGAGCGGAGGTAGGAGGAAGAAATGAGGATATTTAGTTGTCACATATTAAGACTTTTTGACTGCCTACCTACATTACTAAAGACGCCCATTATTAATAACTCAATAACGGACGTCATAACCATCGGTTACTATGATATGTCCATCGGTCTTTAACCTCGAAAATCGACGATCGACGATGTCGATTTTCGACCACTTATGCACTTCGATCTATAATTTATAGTGAACTAATAGAAAACGACCGTTGGTTATTCCTAACATACTGTCAGAAATGGTTTTTACTAGATAGCTACGACTTTCAAAGTCAAAATATCGTCGAAATTTAGACTTCCCATATGCTGTCAATAAAACGTCAAAAATGAGCTTAATATTTCCGACGCAGTAAAAGCCATCGGTTATTCCGCCAGTTATAATTGTTTTCCCGTAGTGAACAAGTATAAGATCATCATCACTGAATCACAAAAAAACCTCAAATATAAGATAAAACATCAAAAAATAGTTGGAAAAAATTTATCCAAGAAAAAATGAAACAATCAGAATTGATGAGAAAAAAAAAAAAATCGAAAGAATAGGTGGAGAACATCAAAGCTCCACCAAAATATAACCAGAAAAAGCAAAGAACCAAGTGAAATAATAAGAAAATAAAAATAAATAAAATAAATAAAGGCAAAGAAATAGTGCACCAAAAATAGGAGAAAAATTTGCGTACATAAGTCGTTTGCAGAGCTGTGTACATCGGAGGTTATTCAGAGAGTATTGAGAGGTTATAGTTATGTTACAGAAATGTTACAGAGGTTATAACGCGGATATAACCCCCAAATAACCTTCGATGTACGCAGCTCTGCAAACGTCGTACCTACTCAATTTTTTCTCCAAAAATAGACAAAAAAGTAAAAGAAGAGCAGAAGAAGAATCAGAGAATTGGAGAAAAAAGCCAACCAAAACTGAAAGAAAAAAGAAAAATAGAAGAACAACTGATTATAAAAATCCTTTTGAAAAACTAGGGATCCCATTTTTAAAACACCAATTTTTGCATTCTTTTGGACAAGCCAATGAACATTTCTAGCAATAACTTCAATGACAGTAATGGACTTGTTGAAAATTCTAATACTCCTTTCAGACAAATCCAAAATGCAACAGCTTTAATATTCAGCAAGAACAATCTTTATAAATATTACAATTGAAACTATCCCAGTAAAATAAAAAATTTGATGAAAATTAATAGCAACAATGAAGAAATTTTCATTAGGAACAATTTATTTTCAACAAATAATTAGAGGAAAATCATTCAAAAAGTAAATAATAATGAATTTCAAACTCATTAAAATAAAGAACATAACATTAATGCCTCTCGAAATAAGAATTTCATAAGTATTAAAACAATCATTAAAAATTCTTCCAGTATGCAATGTCAAATTAATAGAGCATATTTTTGTACCAAATTAATCTATTCCAATGGGGAAGAGAAAAAAATTCATTAATAAAATCATAAATTATTTTATTAGAATAAAAATATTTTTCTTTTAAAAAAGAAGTAAATTTATTTTTTCATGGTATTCCTCTCAAGTAGGGTGTACTCGCTCATGTTTGACTCATTTATATTTCGAGCTGAAAATGTGTGTTCGTATTCGGCTCGTTTTCTTAACAAGCCGAACACGAGCTGTTCACGAACAAAGAGTCCTTTTAATTACCCTAATCTTGTAGCCATAAGACAATAAAAATTTGAGCAAGATTTAAAATTTATTATTTATATTAAAACTTTATTTGAATCTAATTTAATAATTCTTATTCTATTTTCTTAATCAATATTTTAATTGATTATAAATCTTTGTAGCATTGTAGTCAATTAGATTTTTTTTAAAGTACTACTTAATATATATATATATAT
>NW_018164594.1:1877994-1885417 GCF_001263595.1 Phalaenopsis equestris | reverse complement strand
CAAAACGAGCCGAACATGAACGAACACATCTTAGTTCGTGCTCGGCTCGTTAACTTATCGAACAAAATTAATGAGCCGAACACGAGCTTCTTAACGAGCCGAACACGAGCTGTTCGAGAACAGCGAGCCATTTTGACAGCCCTACTCTCAAGAAAGCCCGCTGAAGTTATTTCAGACACATTCTTACTTTCAAACTCATTGAAAATTTTTTTTTCCTTTTTTGAAATTTAAATGGCATGAACGCGCATTCTGCGTGAACAAGCTTTCCATGATATTCATTTGATTAACATAATTTGCAATTTATGCATTAATTGACCGTTGTCTTAGTCACTTTTTTCGGTTGTGTTAAAAAATAGCCATAGATGAGTTCCTACTGCGAAGCTATATTTCCTCAACCGTGTTTCGATTTTATTAAAGCTACGTCGAATGGATTAACAAGTTGAATCAATCGAAGCCATCGATTTCGATGGATCGTCAATAAGCTGGCATGAGAGATGATCTCCTGTTCCACAAATCAAAATCTCAGAAGACCAACACCAGCGGCCGCGGCGACGCTGACCTCGTTCCCCCGGAACTTTGACCCGCTGGGTAACGACAATTTTTTTTTTTAATGGCGCTCAACGGTGATGACAAATTTGAATTTATTTGAACCTTGGATTATTATTTCGACAAACGCGTTGACACGGGAAAGCGATTTATTCATCATTTCGGCGCAATTACACGCATCATCCTAAATTTATTATATACAAATCAATCACTATTTCATTGAATTTTCAAATTCTAACCTAAATATTAACTTCCAATAACTGCTCGTGTCAATTCCTTTTGTTGTCATTCAATGTTTTATTTAATATTTGGATGAGAGTTTTATTAAAAGCATCGGCCAAGCTGTTTGCTCTCGGGAAATAAATTGTTGCGTAACTCCAATCAATCTTGTGTCTTCTGATGAAACTATTGATTCTTGTACTCTTAAAAGCAGACCCATTATATGAAATAATTTTGTGCGGTACACCAAAAAATTAGACAATTTGGTTCTTGAAAAACTACAGAATGTGGTGTGCCTTCACATCTATGAGCAGAACTGCCTTTGCCCACTTCGAAAAGTAATCGCTAGTTGCAAGGATAAATGATGTCCCTTGGAGGATGGGGGTTCAATTAGGCCCACAGTATCTGTGGTCCAACACTTGAATGATCACAACACGATGGTCAAACGCAACACATTCAAAGGTTGGTGTAGAACCACCACACGCACTTGGCATTGGTGACAACTTTTGGCAATCTTCATGCGATCGGTCATCATTGCAGGTCAGTACTATCCTAGCCTTTTAATCTTTATATTCATCTATGGACCCAAATGATAAGTTCCACAAAGTTCTGTGTGCACCTCCTTGACAACATTTTGCGCTTCAGACCCATTCAGACATCTCAGCCATCTCTAATCAAACAACCTCTTATTCAAGACATCATTTATTAAGGCAAAACACAAAGCTCTTTGTTTTTATCTGATTTGCAACTGACTTATCTTCCGATAGCTTTCCTGTTTGCAAAAACTATATTAACAACTAATGTCAATATTCTGTAGTTTCTGTTATCACTATCACTACTTTGTCATTTCATAATCTGTGTAACATATCTACGTCAATATGGGCTAGGACATGACATCTTAGGACTGTTCAACGGAATTTTCCCGCGGACATGCAAATTCTTTTGCAAGTTGGGCCAAAGGGTCTGCAAAGGCATTCTCTCTTTAGGGAATCTTATATAGTGTTACATTAGGAATCTACTCCAGTAGCTTCATCGTATACTGAAAATACTGCTCGAGGTTGGATTTTAAAATTTTGTACTGCCCGACGACCTGTTGTATAATCAGCTACAATTCACAGTAAATACTGATGTCGGTTATCCCCATTGAAATGGGTAACTCCAATATGGTTTTGAGGGTTTCATATTCTGCTTCATTATTCATACACAACACTGTTAAATGGTAGGAGTATCTTAACATTCCTCATTATTGTATAATGAAAGATTAATTCAATTCCTATTTTTCTAAGCATTGTCATTTATAAATCTTTGTCTTTTTGCGCTGATGATGCTCCATCAAAGTATATCTCCCAGTGTTAAGCACTCAGGTATTCTAAATTCATTATTTGTTTGTCTGGCATGAGAGGAGACTCTGCCGGTAAAGGATGCACTGCAAGGGAATTCGTTAGTACCTGACCCTTTATGATCCGAAGAGGAATGAAAGTTATATTGAACTGTAACAATAGCATCGACCAAATGGATAACCTACCAGAAAGAATTGGTTGGATCATCAAGTATTGCAGAGGATTAAACTTTGAAATTAGGTTAACTTTATGAGAAAACACGTAGTGCCTGAGCTTTTGGGCTGAAAAGATCAATGTCAATCTCAATAGGAGGATACTTCACGTCCGTCAGAATTAAATGACGACTCAAGTAGTAAAGAGCATTTTTGTTACCCTCATTATTAACCTGAGCTAACAGAGCTCCAAGGGAATAGTCTAAAGCCATGGTATAAAGTATCAACAGTATACCTGAGACAGGGGTTGCAAAGATAGGAGGTGTCATTAAATATTGCTCATAAGATTCATTCCTTATCTCTTCAAACTCATTTAATTGTAATAATCCTGTCTCACCAGCATCTTTTAAATTATAATTGAATTTCTTAATAGCCCAATATGCTTTATACTTAAGTTCAACTGGTAAATGACAAGTTTTCCCAAATATTAGCCTATATGTGGACATTACTATAGGAGTTCTATATGCAGTCCTATAAGCCCACAAAGCATAATTAAGTTTGACTGACCAATCCATTTTTGTTGGATTCACATATTTTTCCGAAATTATTTTAATTTCACGGTTGGATAATTAATCCAAACCACTTGCTGATGATGATATGCTATAACAATTCGATGGTTGATATGATATTTCTTTATTAATTTCTCTATTAATGCATTTTTAAAATGACTTCCCCTGTTAGTTAGGATCACTCTCGGCATCTCAAATCTACAAAATATGTTTATTCTTATAAACTTTGCAACAAAGCATCACATCGAGGTAAAACAACAACTTCTATCCTTTTGCATACATAGTCTACTCCAAAAAATATATATATAAATTTTTTAAAGAAGGTATAAATGGTCCAATGAAATCTAATCCCCAAACATTAAATATCTCGACTTCAAACCCATAATAATAACCCTTTCTCAATAGTGATGTAATTAGTTTGAACTTCATTAAGAGTTCTACTAGCATAGTACAATATTTTATGAATCTTATCTTTTTTTTGTCCTAAAACAACTCAAATAGCATAATCACTTGCATCACACATTAATTCAAAAGGTTTTTCCCAAACTGGCGAAACAACTATCGGTGCAATGACTATTTTTTTTAATAGCTCAAAAGCTTTTAGGCAATCCTTATCAAAATTAAAAATACAACTTTTTCAAGTAAATGGCATAAAGACATAGTAATTTTTTAGAAGTTTTTAATATATTGTCTGCAGAATCCAGCATGTCTTAAAAATCCAGCATGTCTTAAAAAACTCCTGTCTTAAAAAACTCCTAATTTCTCCTACTACCATAAATTGGCATTTTTTCCAATTAAGGACTAAATTTGTTTCTTCACTGTGCTTAACAGCTCTTAAAAAAAGTTCTAAACATGATTTAAATGAAGTTTCAAACACTAAAAATCATCTATACAAACTTCATTTCTTTTTTTCAATTAAATCATGAAAAATAACTATCATACATCTTTGAAATGTAACAGAGGCATTACTTAAACCAAAGGACATTCTTCTAAATGAAAATGTACTATAAGTACTGGTAAAAGTTGTTTTATCTTGATCCTCAGGAGCAATTTGTGCTTGTTGATAATCAGTATATCGATCCAGAAAATAAAAGTATTTGTGCCAAGCTAGTTGTTGACCTCACTTTTGATTGAGGTTTAGTTTTCCCCCTTTAGTAGCCTAAGGTCTAGCCATAAAACTTTCTTACTGACTATTCTTAGAAAACTAGACAAGGAACCCTCACCATTAAAAATTCCAAACTCTTCTCTACTCAACTTGAAATTCTATATATTGGTCCTAACCTCTAGCACTTAGTAGGTGGGGTCACTATTGGGGATGAGTCATCCTTAGGGAGGGTTGACCCTGGATGTTGGTCTAGGGCTAAGGCACTTGTTTGTACTCACAATCACTCATATTCCTAAACCCAGAACTTCTAGGCTTTGGTCCCTTGATACTTTTGGGAGACTCCTGTAGGTGGTCCCCTAAACCCACTAGCCCTAGGCTAGGGTTTAGCTAAGACCACGACATAGAGGACCCAAAATGGGGTTTCTATTGGTCCATGATTTAGTGATGGTGGTTGGCACTCTAACTTTACCAAAATACCCAACCTAGCCTTTTGCCCATAAATTCCCCAAAATTACCTGGATACTCTTGGGACCCCAAATTTGGCCAAAATTCCCAAATCTATCCAAAATACCCAACTTGGTTCAAAAATTATTTCAAACACCTTGAAAACACCCAAACTACCCAAAATCACCAAAATTGGCCAAATTACCAAAATACCCCTCCTTTCCCCAAAACTCTAAAAATTCCAAAAATCCAAAAAATTCCCAAAACTTCCCAAATATTCCCAAATTCATTTTTCTCAACTATTACATGACCCAACTTGTCCAATTTGACCATTTCTGATCAAAATACCAAAATTGCCCCTTAAAGGCCCATATTTTCCCCAAATCACTCCAAATGTCCATCAAGTTGACCCCAATCTCCACAAATTTCAATCCCAAACTCAAATTCACCTTAAATATGACCAAAATAAACCAAATCCAAGCTCAATTGATCTATTATTTGATCCTAATTTTGATTTAGATCAAAACCCCTTGATTTATATCAAAACCCCAATGTTGGCCCCATGACTTGGTTCCACCAAAGTGAGCCCATAGTCCACTCAATTGGCTGCAATTTTTGTTGAAAAACCTTCATAACATACCTATACATCAAAATTGACCTTAAATTGGCCTTGGTGAGACCTCAATTTCATTTGATTTCAACCTAAGTCCAAAAGCCCCAAATTTGCCCCAAATTGGCCATGTCTCAAAATCTCACCAAATTGATGGCCTTAGCCCAAAAATTTCCACTCTATCCCTTCATGAAAAATCTTCAAAACATCTCCCTTGATCATTTGAACCTTTAAATTTGGACTTTACTCAAGTATATACAAACCTAGACCCATGTCTAACCCAACATGCCCAAATTGGCCAAATTTTAAAAATCCTTCAAATTGACTCACTAATTGAACTCAAAATCACTTCAACCCTTCACCAAAAATCTTTATAACAATAATCTACACAATTTTGACAAGTCAATTGGGTAAATTTACATGGCTATCCTAACCCAAACCCAAGCTTTGATCACTTGAACCTACATTGAACCCATGCATTAAAGATGGCTTAACTACCCAAAGTCACTAAATTAATGACCCCACAACCATTAGTTGTATCTTAGTGACCAGCCTAAACCTCCACCAGCCTAAACCTCTTAAAACCACCTAAACTAAGCCATGGACAAAAGGTCCCCTAAATTAATGGATTTCATGCAATATTTGCTTAAGCTTAGGATATTTTTGCCAAAACAAAGCCTAAACACTTTAAGTCGTTGTGACATATTCCCCTGGCTCACCTGACCTCCCTAGCCACCTCCCCTGGCCGGCTGACCAGCCTAGTGGCTGTAAAATGGCCAAACTAAGAGCTACCCCCATGGGATTAAACCCAATTCAAATCTAGAGGCCACATCATCCAAATTGAAGCTTGGAGCCTCTCTGCCCTCCACCTAAGCAGCACATTCCACCCCCCAATTGACCATGACAGCAAGCCTAAGGCCATTTTTATAAAAAGCTCCTCTCCACGGCCGTGGAGGTGTGCTAAAAATTTTCTCAGAGAGAGCTTCCCAAATCACTCAAAGAGCTTCTTTGAGACCTCCACAGCCCATTCCAATCACTCCATTTCCTTGAATCTCCCTATGTAACCCTAATTTTGAGCTTAAAAATTAGGGAAGAAACAGGACATCCCTCACAACTCCACTAAACTTCAATTGCTTGTGCCCACTGCTTCACAACAGCAAGAGAAGACAAAGCCCCATCAAATTACCCTCTGAAATAGCCTCTACAATAGCTCTAGACTAACACCCAAAATCGGTCTTGATCAAAATCACACCTAGGCTTTACACCAAGACTAGAGGCTCAATATCTAGCCTCCTTGGATCCCAACGAATGTGCCAAGAACCTCTGATTGAAGCTTTACTTCAGGTATAAATCTTCTCTTATTCCCGAGCCTATTTGAACTCTCCATTTGTTTTGAGTAGATTTCTTAGCATCATAACAGTATGGATATGTTCCTCTAGTCTAGACGAGCATTTAAAAAAAATTCATCTAATTTGGATAAAAAATGAGAGAGATCTTAAGGCTAGAAGATGGGCGGTTGGGTATCGGGGAGGATGGGGGGGAGCCGTCCGATCACGCGTGTATCGGATGGACGGTCGAGATCAAGCCGGATAGCGCTTCGGAACATAAACCGCGGGCCGAGTCAGCGCTGAGGTGGACAACGACATCGAATGGGACCACGCCGCGTGGAGCTTCGGAGCCGCCTAGGTTGAGGTGGCACCACGCATTTAAAAAAATAAATAGGGATTTAATTAATTCAGAAAATGACCCCTAACTTAAAAAATACATATCTTGGTGTAGAAAAATCATAAAAATAAAATAAAAATACTCTCTTGTAAGTGAACAGAGGAGAATAATGTGGATTAAGTTTTGGGTCCATTTAATGCATGTTTGATTTTTTTAAAATCAATTAGGGTTAGGAATCTTTTGATTCTCCATGCATGTAGGCACATCATTATGGCTTGAAATCTTAGCATGGTGCTCTCCCTGTCTTTGGGAATATTCCCTGATTTTTCCAAAGTTAGAGAAGATCCTTAGACAGATAATCATAGTTTTTAAATTTATATGCATTATTTACTTAAATTCATCATAGATATTAGCATGTTGCTTAGAAAAATCCAAGAAAATTTTGAAAGATTTATGATGACCAGAGAGCCCTTGAGAAAATTTCTCATGAGTCAAGTCATTTAAAATGCACATAATCTTTACAAACCCTAAATCACTAAAATAATTAATTTTGAAAAATAAAAACAACAAAATGACTTATCTCCACTATTTTTTAGGATCCAGAGAACTCATAAAAATTTCAAAGCATTTTAAGTTCATTTGATAACTTAAATTAATTTTTCAAGTTGATTAACTTTTTTGGCACTAAAATAATTTTTAATTATTAAAATATAACTTAAACAATTATAAAACTTAGTTTTTTGAGTTCTCTGTAGTTTTTTGAGTTCTCTGTT
>NW_018164594.1:1845757-1877920 GCF_001263595.1 Phalaenopsis equestris | reverse complement strand
TTTAACCTATTCATAAAAATTTGATTTTTAACCTATTCTAAATATTTAAATGATTAAAAATCCATAAAAATCACAAAAATAATAAAACTCTTAAAAATATTTTAAATTTCTTTCTAAGCACCTAGGAACAATTAGAATATTTTTCCTGATTTAGAATATTTTTCCTGATTTTTACTTTCTAAGCACCTAGGAACAATTAGAATATTTTTCCTGATTTTTAAAATAATTTTTTTAAAGGCTAAAGCTAAAAAATAATTTTTTTAAAGGCTAAAAATGGGTTTTCACTCAGAATAATTCCAATAAATCAAATAAAACTCAAAAAAATATAAAATTTTCTTCTTTAAGTTCTCTAACCTTATTGAGATTTTTAAAAAATATAAAACTTAATTTTCTCATTTAAAATATTTTATATTTAATAAATACCATAGAACTTAAAATAATTCTTAAAATTCAAATAAAATTTCAAAAATCGTGACATTTTGTCCACAGTCTTCTCTTATCTAGGTCTACCTCCAATAAAAATTTCAAGGGATTATATTTTAGTTTGGTGAAGTTAGGAATTTTCTTTAAAAAATCCTATTTTTTGTATTAAAATAATTATATAAATTAAATTAAATTTTTAAAAATCCCATTTTCATCTCTGATAGCTTAATTGACCCATGAATGAGGTAGGATAAAAATTTCAAAGTCATTTGGACTAAATTTGATGAATTATGAAGTGTTAGAGTCTTAGGGGCAAATGTGTAATTTTAGAATTTTAGTCTTAATTAACATTTAGGCTTAATTCAAAGAGGGAAATGGGCAACCTCTGATCTTAACTTGGATGTTTGAAACACAAGGGGTTAATTGGTAGAAACCAACGTCACTTTCTTAATTGAAAAGATAAGTTAATAAATTTCTAAATTATTAAAATTTGGGAGTTTATTAAAATAAATGAACCCTCGACTTAGGACTTAGGGGTATGACTTTTGAAGTTAATCAATTTAATACCCCTATTTTGATTTTCAAATAAAATTCAAATCATGAATTATGACCACCCTTTTCAAAATCTTTTCAAAATCAATTAAGACACTCACCTAGGTCGTAAGGGCTTAGTAGTGACTTAGGCTAAATCAAATTTCTTTTAAATAAGGGCTAGGAAAGTAACTATCAATTAAAATTAGGACATCTTTCAAACACTACAAGCCCAATTAGGACCAAAATTTACTTAAGTATTCCAATAACACTAACTTGCCGCTTTAAGGATCTTCACCCACATAATTTTTCAAAATTAATATACATAAGATAATTACCTTACTCTTAGGGATAATTGATACATCAATGCTCACTGAGCACTAAAGGTATTTACAGGATGAATTATTAAGCAATATAATAAGTTTAAAAGAACTCGGGATTTTTTACCAGGAAGCGAGAGAGTAGCACGGACCTACTTCTTTCTCTAGATCTGTTGGATACCTCAGAGATCTACTAAACTTAATATGTTTTGCTTGGCAACATCATTTAAACTCCTAAGAAAACTCCTAAGAACCCACCAAGATATGACCTAGAGTTAGATAGGTCATCAAAATCTTACCCCCTGTTTCATATAAACTACCTTAACATGTTTTCGAGTTTCAGGTGGAGGAACGAGAAGACTCTTTAGGTACGCTTTTACAGTTTTTTTAGTGTTGTCTTTCTTGTACTTTCATACTGTACTTTTATACTTGCAAATTTGCATGCTAAACAACGATGTCATTTACCTACATAAACTTGCATGTTAACCATAACCCAAAACCAAAATTAAAAATCAACCAAGATAAAATTCACCGTCACAACATGCAAAATATAAAACAACTCAAAATTTAATCACAAACATCATAACTAAAAATGCAACCATATTAAAACGTCTCTATCGGATGATCGGGAATCCTTCGGAGGAGGAAACCTACGGTTGCTAACGAGATTTCCCACGGTTTAAATGAAATTATGGAACTTATTAAGTTGGGTTTAGTAAATTTATTTGGACTAAGTGAATCCAATAGAAAATAATGGTACCGGAATGAGGGAACTGTAGGATCCTAACCGGTGTCGCTCTAATCAAATTTAGCATGCCCCCTTAAAATTTAAAAAAGTACAACCATAGGGTCACTTGATTTGATATTATAACTTGACACATTAGAAAACTCAAATTCGTCACGGCAAGAAGCTTGTAGCTAGCATGGTGGGCAGCACGACCATCTTCAACAGCAAAACCTGTCTTCCCAAGCTAAACCAATCTTCCTTCCTTAGACTTAAACAACAAAGTCATAGGACCTCGAGGTTGCTTGCTTATGCATTATGCAACGTAAATCCTCATAATCTTTAGGCCATTGTATAGCCCTGCTATACAATATAAGACCTAACTCGTCTTAGGATTTTGAGGTTGTCGTTTGTCACGATCTAAATCCTCATATTTTCCAGGCTATTTGTGTGATTGTTTCACACAAATGTAAGCCCTAACTAATAAAATTGGCAAGTTGAAACACCTAAATATTTCTCCTTAGAAATAAAGCCAAACATTAGGATAGCTTGGGAAGTCACCGAGGTTCTCCTCTGGATCTATGACATCCCTTAGTTCTACATCCTTTGGACTCTACAAAATGTTCTATATTTGAACCAATCCCCTTTCACACCTCTTTGTCCGATCTCATTGAAAAGTCCTACCCTTTGAAACTCGAAGATAATATTTTCTGATTTTTATCGAGAGTCTTCTTAGGTGACTTTGGTCATTTAAGATGTAATTAACTATAGAGGCTTGCCCTTATAGGAAGCATGTCCGAACCCAGCTTAATATAAACCCTATTTAATTTTTTATATTAAATAGGAGAACTTGTCGGCAATTATAAAGGTTTTGCAGACTAAACGAATGTCATATATTCCTTACTTTATTTGATTGAGCCTCATCCTCAAGTCTTATGTTTATCCTTCGGGATAGATACAAGATTTGAGGTATAGTGCTCTTTCATTTAAACTATGAAAAATATGGGGTCAGTTTGATATCATATTTTTCTAAAACTAAATATATATGTAAATTAAAAACATCCTTCCAAAGCAGGTGACGGGATTTTGATTCCGGTGACCGACAGCTTCTTACGGACAACTCCTCCAACCAAAAATAGCGCTGACACTAGTCTATCCAACATTAGATCTGGAAATGGTTGTGGAAAATGATATTTCCTAGAGGCAAGATTTAATTTTCTATAATAAATGCATATTCGCCACCTTGTGACTTGGTTTGTTGGTATCAACTTGTTATTTTCATTAATAGTCAAAGTCACTCCTCATTTCTTAGGAACACAGTAAATTGGACTAACCCATGCACTATCCAAAATAGGGTTGATAATTCCATCATCTAACCACTTTAAAATTTCTTTCTTAACAATTTCTTTCATAAGAGGATTCAGTCTTTCATGATTTTGCAGTTTTCTTTCATAAGAATTCTATGCATACAAATTGAAGGACTGGTCCCTTTAATATCATCAGTTTTTCATCCAAAGGCTTTCTTATAATTCTTCAAAGTTTCCATTAAACTCTCTTCTTCTTCTAAAGTTAAATTTGAGTAAATTCTAACTGATAATGTTGAGGAATCACCTAAAAAGACATATTTTAAATGTTTATGAAGTAACTTCAATTCAAGTTCAGGAGGTTTTTCAGTCAATGGACAAAAAGATTTATGTTTTTCTATCGTATCCAAAACTTCAAAACTTTCTAAAAAATAATTTGAATCTTCCTCATGAAAATCATCAAATTTCTCGAATTCCTCTTCTTCCAACTCTTTCATTTTAGATTTTTCTTCATAAGTTGCTTTGAAATGGCATTCACTCAGATATCTTATTACATCCATCCTGTAACATTCATCATCATTACCTTTTGTAGAGTACTCCATTGATTTTGAAATATTAAAAGTAATTTTTGATGATTGACGTGCATAGTTAATTCCCCTTTCTGCACATCTATCATTGTTATTCCTGTGGCTAGGAAAGGTCTCCCCATACTGATATTTATCTTTTTATATTCCTCTATATCTAGCACAATTAAATCAACATGAAAGATAAATTGATCCATTTTTAAAAAAACATCTTCTATAACTCCCTTAGGATATGTTATTGAACGATCTCCTAAATCCAAAGTTACAATAGTAGGGGATATTTCTCCTAATCCCAGTCTTTTAATTATTGATAAGGGCAAAAAGTTTATTCTTGCACCAAAATCACATAAAGCTTTCCCATAAAATGTCTCATATTGCACATGGAATTGTGAAGCTACTAGCATCTTTGAGCTTTTTAGGATGCTTTTTTTGAATTATAGCATTGCACTCCTCACTAAGTGTAACAGTCTCATTATCTTCAAACTTCCTTTTTCCGTTAAGAATATCCTTCATTAACTTCACATAGCTTGACATTTGTTCTACGGCTTCAGCAAATGGAATATTAATCGTAAGCTTTTTAAATATTTTCATAAGTTTTTAAAATTATTTATCCAACTTTTGTTGACGAAGTCTCTAAGAAAATGTAGGTGGTGGTTTTCCTAAGTCAATTTTTAGTGGAGAAATAGGTCTCTCTAAACTTTTTGGAGAGTCTTCTTTAGGTTCTTCAATTTCTTCTCTCTCTACTTCAATAATTTTTTGAATTCTACCTTCCAACTCTCTTCCACTTCTAAGTTGAACAACTTTTACTTGCTCTTTATTTTGGTATTTACGATTTACCTCTGTATTACTAGGAAGTCTTCCTTGGGATCTGTTACTTAATGAATTTACAATTTATCTCAGTTGCTTCTCCATAAATCTAATTACAGCTCCTTGACTTTGTAACTAATTTTCCATTTGTAACACCACTTCTTCTATAGATAACTTTCTTTTCTTAAATTGTGGATTACTATTAAAACTTGGAGGATAAGTAGGTATATAATTAATATTACCTTGGTTGTTCCATTTTGCTAATGGGTTTACTTTGTTGTTCCCCCATTACTGATTATTAACACCTGAATTATTATTATTCCAGTTAAAGTTAGGATGATTTTTCTAACCTGGGTTATAATAATTTGAATATGGGTTATTTGGCTTATTATTTAAGACATTCAATGTTTCTAATGATGTTTGGGAATCTATCAATTGGCCTAATGAGGCTGAGAAAAATTCATTCCTAATTGGTCCAACTTCCTTGAAATTGCTTGAAATTGTAGCAACTATTGAAATTGTAGCAACTAGATTTGCTAACATTGCAAAAGCATCAGATTCATGAATATTGGCTACTTTCTTAAGAATTATCCTCTTAGAAGGCCACTAAAAACTATTAGTAGTCATCTCTTCAATTAAATAATATGCGTCATGAAATGGTTTTGACATCAATGAATCACTAGCAGCGACATCGATAATAGTTATAAGAGATCCAACTAATCCATTGTAAAAGATTTGAATTTTTAACCAATATGGTATAACAATGTCTGGACATTTTCTCAAATGTTCTTTAAATCATTCTCATGCTTCATGCTTCATAAATAGATTATTCATAAATAGATTACCCTTCAAACTGACAAAAAGATGTAATATAATTTCTAAGCTTTGCAGTTTTTTATGGTGGAAAATATTTTACATGAAATTTCTAAGCTAAATTACCTCAAGTTCTGATAGATACAGGTACTAACTAATTTAACAATATATTAGCATTATCTCTCAATGAGAATGAAAAAATTCTAAATATATTAGCAAAATTTGAAACACCATCATATTTAAATGTAGCATACAATTCTAGAAAATTCGCAAGATATGAATTTGGATCTTCAGTTGGTGCTCCTCCAAACTGAGTATTTGATAACATTTGAATAGTAACAGGTTTAAGTTCTAATGAATTCACCACTACATTAGATGTTTGAATAATATAATGAAGTTCATCTACTGTAGGGTTTGCATAATCTCTTAAAAGTCTAAATTCTTGATGAATTTCAGCATTTTGATTATTTTGATTTGCCATTTCTTGAAATGTTTAAACTTTTTTTGCATTTTTGATTTTTTTTATTTTTCTAATAGTTCTTTTTAATTTATAATTGTAGGGCACTAGTCCTTTAGAAGCTGAAGTATGCATACATTACTACAAAATAAAATAAAATCACACAAATAATAACTTATTTAAAAAGAACACTACAATATTCCTATAATAAATCTAAAAGTTTACATAAGGCTTTCTAAAAATAAAAATTTGTTTTTCTGAAAACTCCTTCAAAATTTACTAATTTTTTCTTTTTCTTCTTGGCAATGGTGCCAACAAACTTGATCCCGTTTTCTTTTATATGATTCTGCTTCCAACTCCACTTTTAAGAACTAGATGTAAGTTTTCTGACAACAAAAGCCAAAAACTTGATCCCTATCTGGTACGATGGTGCTACGATGTATGTGAGCTTAGATTCTTAATTCTCTTTTTTATATTTCTTTCTTTGCAATGGTGCTTAAAAACTTGGTATGTTTTTCTTTAAATATTTAAATATTTGTATACTACACAAGTATATGTATCGTTATCAAGTAATATAGGATTTTTTGATTAAGCCTCAAAATATCGAACCCATAGGAAGAACTAAAAACTCTTATGAAGAAATTAGATAAAAAAACTCTACTTTGAAAAAGAGTCTTACTCAAACTATATATACTATGGTAGGAGTGAAAGTTTGATTCCTTTTGGTAATTTTGATAATTAAAAATAAAGTAAACAACTAATTAAATTTAACTAGATTTCTGTAAGATGAAAGCAATGCAAATAAAATAACTTTTTCCTTATCATTAATAAGTAACAAGTATAGGAATTCTGTTGTGAAAGTACTTAAATTGTGTTGTGCCAAATAGGAGCAATATTATTCTTTACTAGAGATACTATAAAGAACATTAGTTAATCTAAAGCTTGAATAGTCCTGTAGACAGGTATGGTAAGGAAGATACTAGCCCTCACTATAGAGTTCCCTCTTCTCCCTCCACCTAGGGGCTAACTTCTCGTATCAAGACCTAAAACAATATACCAAATTGAGGGCTTTAGTTTGTCACTCTAAGGTCTTCTATTTCTACACCCTTCAAAGTTTATTTCCCTATTTATTTGCACTCAACCATATGAATTACATTCTCATCCATATAATCTCATGTAAATGTACCATTAGTTAACTGGGACAATACCATCACGGATCTTACATGTTCTCACAACAAATTTTAACATCTAAATTGGCCAAATCAAGAAGTAAATGTAGTTTAAGGATTAAATCATCACAACTTATTCCAGCATTATAGATCAATACTTCACAAAACTTTCATCCAACACTTAATTATCATTTTAATGAAAAAAATAAAGAAAAATACTGAGAATTCATGGAGAAAACACAAAAGAAATTAAGTTTAAAAGTAGAAATCATGTAAAAACATAAGAAGTCTAAATAAATCATGTAAAATAGAAATCATGTAAAAACATAAGAAGTCTAAATTAAAATCAAATGTAGTCACAAAGATAAAAATTTATCTCAAATTTCTCTCCACCAAACTCTTAGTTTCTTTGAATCTCTTCCTTTATCTAACAATCCTGCCTAAGTCTGGTTGCCTAACCTTAGAGGGTTAAAATATCTCTATCTCTCCAACAAACTACAATGGATTCTTTCTTAGAACTATCTAATCACTTTCTCCTTCACTAAGAATGTGAAAAGTGAGAAGAAGCCCTAAATAAAATCCTACAACTCATTACTTTCTACTCTCAAAAGTATCCTAAGTCTTCGATATATCTCCCTTGTATATATGTATCTCCTCCAATTCAATCCCAATCCCAATCCCAATCCAATTCAATCCCAATCCTCCTTTTATAGTTTTCCAAAAGGTGTTTTGGTGTCTCTTCAAAATGTGTTCATATTCAATGAATCTTCCAAGAGTTGTCTTTTTTCAAGAGCCATTTCAGTGTATTTTTGTGCAAATTAGCTGTAATCCCCATTTTAACCAAGAGTTGCTTCAAGCACCCCTTCAAAATTTGTCCAAAACTCATTGAATTTTCATCATTAACTACCTAGTGCATAAGTGCGAGGTCTTCAGTGCTTAGACGTGACCTTCTCTTTCTCTTGGCACTTAAGCATTAGTCCTAGGTTCTTAGGCACCATAATTCATGATCACACCTTCATTTTGCTCCAAATTTGATCATTTTTCACTCATTTCACCATATGTCTTCCCCTTCATTACACCTGAAAGAAAAACACACTTTTTGTTATAGCGCAATATCTTCAAAAATAGGTATAAAATGGGTGCATAAATGCTATAAATTTTAGGTGTATCACTGATCTAGCTGGTGGCAGCCAATCAGTCAACTTAATAGAAGTGATTTATTGGGTATATCACTAATCTAGCTAGTTCGATATTTCAGGGCTTAATCAAAAAGTCATATATTTCTTAATAACGATATGTATACTTGCGTAGTATCACAATATTTAAATATAATAGTTGCACTCTTATTTGCTTTGGATTCAATGTTATAGATATCCTGTTTTAGTTTTTATTATTTCTCTGGATTAAATGTGGACTTGTTTGTTGCGATATAATAGTTTTTCTAATGTAGATTTCATGTTAAAGTTGTTGAACTGAGATTCACTTACTACTTTTGGCATCAATTTTTGATGTCACGCGTATAGGGTGTCCACTTGCAAGACTCGTGCTAACTTACGGCCCGTCCGTAACACTCGCTAGTTCAGACACCCACCTGGGGCTTTTCAGTGTGTGTTGAGGGGCACGTAGTGAGGGTCATTCTGCTAAGATTTAGCTTTTACTTAGGTGAAGGCTGGTTGGTATTTTGCAAGCCAAACAGGACCGATTGGTTCAACAAATATTAGTTGTCATCGCACACAAAATTGGCTCGAATTGGCCCGATTGCCAACGAAGTTATCCAGATGACACCGAACAGCAACACACACAATGCGGGTGTGTTTGGGATGTTGATTTCACCAACAGAGGATGACCATTTCTCCATGGTTTTATCGGTGGGATAGAAATATGTGAATTATCATTTTTATCCTGATTGCCAAAAAAGTGGTTTGAATGAGCCCGAACGACGAAGTTGACCACGCCGACATTTTTGGAATGTCGATTTTACCCAAGTGGGGCATCCACTTCACCACGATTTCATGTCTGGGAAAAAAATGCACCAACTAAGGGTTTAAACATAATAATAATTATTATTATTATTATAACACAGTAATAATAAAAAAGAACTAAAATTCTTATCCTTTTTAATGCATGTGCTTCTCTCTCCCTTAACGCGTATAGGTGCCTGTTGTTCCATCCCTCTCAAGTCGCACCCCTTCTTCTCCTGAATTGAAGCCCAAATGTCATCCTCCTCCTCGTATCTGACTCTAGCCACCCTTCCTCACCGATGAGACCTGACGCTTCCAGACTGCCCTTGCTTGTCGGAGCTGCTCAGCCATTGACCGAGCTATCTTTCACTCCTCTGCTCCTCTTAGCTAGCCGCACGGGTTTCCTTCTTCTATCACCGGTGATGCCTTTTCGACCTTCTTCAAAATTGATGTCGAGTTATCACCGACCCCAAATCATTCCTGTGTAGAGATCCAAACTTTGCACCTCCTTCTGGGCTTCCCAATCATAGAAAATGACTTTTTTACCAGTGTGTAAACCTTCCACCGATGTTTTATAACCGGTCAACACCCTTTTAGCATGTAGGATTCAGAGCAGAGATGTCATCTTCATCTCCTTACTTTTTCTTTATGTGTGTGCCACCGTTGGGCTAGCTCCTCCACCTTGTCGTCCCAAACTCCTTGGTGGTCAGAAAACTTCACCAGGGTGATCCACCACCTATAAGTAGCAAAGTTACCACTGCTTAAAATGGCAAGGGCCTTCCACCTCAGGGAAGAAACTCCTCACATTTCATCACCAAAGCAAGAGACGGTGATGTCGCACATCCAAGGGTCCAAACCTTAGCTTTCCCATGTGAGGTGGCTGATCCACCTTAAAATTACCTATTTTTAGTGCATGTGCATATTTTATGAACCTATTTTTAGTGCATATTTTATGATCATTTTATGCATATTTTTTATGATGTTGCACTTTAAAGAAAGGTATTTTGTATGTTTTTGGTTTTAGGAACATGGAATGGACATTTGGAGAAAATGAGGGAAAAATGAGCAAAAATGGCACAAAATGGTTTAGCGCCATAACGTCATTGACTGGAGCTATATTACCATAAATGTGAGCAACAGACGCTATAGCACCCAGACTGGTGCTATAACGTGAGTAACTTCCCTTCATTGAATTTGGCTGAATTTTGATGTGGTGTTTGAAACAACCCTTGGTTATTTTCAGAGATCTATTAATATGGACAAAAATTAGACAAAATAGATGACTTTTTTGCACCAATTGAAGTCCCACTTTAGTGTCTAAGTCTATGTTTTAGTGTGTTCTATGTTGTAATAGTAAGATTTTGGAGATTTCTTCAAGGAGACTCCAGAATTTGTAGGATTTGCTTGGGGGGGAGAAGACATAATGTACTTTGTATTTGTGTTTAAGTTTTTGTTTTTAAGACTTGGATTTCAATACAAATTTATTGTTTTTTGTTTTATTCTCTATGAATTCTAAGTACTTCCCTTTCTTTCTCCTTGCTCTTAGGAATTAATTTTGTGGAATGAGAATGATTTAAATATTTCTTTTAACTTTTAAAATTGTGATGACATTTTTACCGATTCTTCATTGACTTTTTAAATTGGCAACTTGTGAAGCTAAAATCCATTGAGAAACATAAAGACGCGGGAGGGCTATTATCTCACCCAACTAGTGAGTGTCACACTTCATTCTAGGTCGGTCATTGTGATTACCAAAGGGGAGTGCAAATAGATAGAGAGATAAGTTTTGATGGGAGTAGAATTGATATTTCTATGACATGCTAGATTTTTTTTTTCAAAGTCAGTTTAGAGTTTGGATCGTAAGGGTCCCTAGTAGGTCCTATAGAGAGGGCACAATGGGTAATCTGGAAGTGAGATGTCAGAATCTATTCATCACTACTACACGAGCTGGTGAAAAACTCTAAATTAGCCAATATTCTTTGCTAGCACCGGGAGGGGGTAAGAAATAGGAATGCTGCTATTTGTCACACCACATCATCATATTTTAACTCATTCAATCTTACATAGACCAATATCTCATTACAAGGGGAAAGATCTTTACATATTATTCAAACTCATTAGAATTACTTTTATTAAGTTGTTAATTATAGTTGTTTTTATTTATTAAGTTGAATTACTTTTATTAAGTTGTTAATTATAGTTGTTTTTATCTGCTTTAATTTAGTCTTAACCATTGTTATCATTTAAATTTTATTTAAATATGCATTTTAAATAGAATTTGCATTTGAGTTTAGTAAGCCAATTCAAATAGTTCAACTATCATGTGAAATCGATACTGGGATTTTTAAGGAAAATGATATATTACTTGAAATGATACATATACTTGCATAGTACCTCTAATGTGAAGTTTTATTATTTATTTTTCATATCTTTACATTTATTCACACTAGTCACTGAATATAAATTGGGTTAAGATTTTGGCTATATTTTGGAGATTTAAAATATAAGTAATTGCGGGTCATGTCAGTCGCTAGCATAAGCCTAGTTGGTTATGTACATTTTGGTTTGTTTCATATTACATTTATTTTTCTTTGGGCATGTTTGTGTTTCACATCGCTCTGACTAGACACCCCAGCCAGGTGAGTATCTCACCTCACTCCAACTGGCCGCCTCGACCTGGGAGCACCTCACCTCACTTCAACTGGCCGCCCCGGCCCGGAGAGCATCTCACTTTGGTTCGACTGGCCACCCTAGCATTGTCGATCAATCACTTCGGTTTGACTGACCACCACAGTCCGATCAATCGAACACTTGCATGTTTGTATGATTCTGCATCTTATTGCCTTTTTATTCGCATCACATCACATGTTTTTTTAATTGCATGTTACACCATATGTGTTTGCATTTGCATTTGCGCTTTTGTGATGCTCCCCAGTGAGAATCATCACTACCTCCACGACACACCAAACTTTCGGATCCCTGCCTCCATGGCATGCGAACCATTTTGTGTCACTGACTCAACGACACACCCACCATTTCGTGTCACTACCACCTCGGCACACCTTCTTCGGACCCCTGCCATCACAGCACACCCATCCCTTTTAGTCACAGCCACCCCGACACACCTTCTTTGGGCCGCTGTAGCCATGGTATGCCCATCCCTTTTGGTAACTGCTGCCTTGGCATATCTTCTTTGAGCCACAGTCATGAGGCACGATCATCTCTGTTGGTCACTGTCGCCTCGGCACACCTTCGTCTGGTCGCTTCCTCCACGACATGCACATCTCCAGGTCACTGCTGCTATGACACACCCAATTGTTTGGGTCGCTTCCTCCATAGTATTCCCATCTTTCTTAGAGTCACTGCCCCATAGTACACTCAAAACATCCATCACATGACTGTCTGCACTTACATTTGCATGTTTTCATGAGTATCAAGCCATGCTCATTAGAAGAGTGGCTCCGTATCAGTCGCGATGTCTTAACAAACATTTCTTACTGGGTTGATCCCGGTGAGCAATGCGAGTTAAGTCATCAAGATTGGCTAGAGTACGACTATGCTAAGGATCCAATTGATCTAACTTGTTTCACCCCTCTTCGTGATGCCCTTTAGATTCTTTGGATCTTTAAGACGAGACCGACATGGCGACCTCGCCCGTCATACTATATATAGACTTACCCCATGCACTTAAGCATTAGGTTATGCACTTTCTTGGTAGATGGTGTGTGAGGATAGGATCTAGGATGCTAGGTAGACTTTTTGATGCCTAGCAATTATTCCTTATTGGATTGGTTTCCTAGTCATGTATTTTTATTTTGTTTTGTGCTTGTGGTGTGACTGTATGCTAGTGTGTTAGGAAACTTTTTTTCATAGAGCCATGCCTCTTTGCACACACACAAGTACCACTATGGGGAAGCTGTGATGATTTCTGACCCATTTGTTTGTAGGTGCTATTTAGCTACCCCACTTATAAGGCATGGCACATGATACATTTTATACATGTGTGCTTTCCCGCTAATACTTGTTTTCATGCAGGATTGAGTCTTTTCTTTTCCTATATTTTTTTAGAGTCCAGGAGAGTCTTGTAGTAGAAATAAGATACGAGCAAGGGTTCTGAGGCATTTAGCACGAGAACCACGTGGAGGGGACCAGGAGCTGATGCTCATACCCTGTATCTTAATTATGCATTTTAATATTGATGTAGAGAATCAGGACCGGGCATGTATATGCGTAGTCCGACCATCTTTTTATTTTCTGGGATATGTTGCTAACCCAACAGCCCTAGCCTTTTTTATTATTTTGATTTTTCTTGTTTATTTGTCATATTGCATGAGTCAATGTTTGCATATTTTCAGTGTTTATTTCTGTGGTTTGTTTAGGAATCACGATGCAATATAGGCTTATTAAAGACACTGAAATTGTAAACTTTCTACAAAAACCTAAACAAAATATTCAAGAAAATTAAAATTTAGGATTAAAATATTCAGAACATTGAAAAGCTTAATTTTATTTCATGCATATATTAATAGGGCCTCCACAATACTTAAGGACCGCTCTAGATAACTACATTAATATTTGCATGTCCCGAGGAGAAGCACTCGTACTTGTCCAACTTGACTGGCCCAACATACCTTTTACATAGCTGGTTTTCTAGTGCGCCTAGGTGTTAGATAAACCCCGACCCAGACAAGGTATAAGTCTTTTGTTTGGAGTGTTTCCATCTTTATAAGTCTTTTTTCCAACTTCCCCATCTCTTCTTTTCTGAGGCATCTTTGCCACTAACAGGTGTAAGTCTCACCTCTTGGAGCTCTAGTTTTAAGTCATATGATAAAGTTACTTTCCTCTTTCCTTAGGGCTACCGAGTTCCTCAAGGACGACGCAATTCACAAATTACTGATCGAGGATCTCAGGACGTGTTGGGTTGACTACTTTCACAACCAAGTAAACTTAGGGTTCTAGTAGTTGTGTATGACAGGTCCGTGGTACCTAATACACCTAAAATATATAACATTTATGTACACATTTTTATACTTATTTTTGAGATATTGCATTGAGATATTGCACTTATTTTTGAGATATTGCACTTAAATGGAAGGTATTTGTGTTTTTTTTCTTTCAGGTACAGTCAAATGGATGAAAAATGGTGAAAGGAGTAAAAAAAGATGAAATTAGAAGCAAAAATGAGGGTGTGCAAAAGAAATGTGTCGCCTAAGCGCCCAAAACTGGTGCTTAAGTGTCAGGAAAACCTAAAAGGTCATGTCAAAGAGCCACATACCTCGTGCTTAAGCGCCAGAGGTAGTTACTTGATGATTCAATGAATTTGGATAAATTTTTGAAAAGGTGTCTGAAGAAACTCTTGTTGAAAACATGGGATATGGTTATTAAACATGAAAATACATTCAATTGGCTTCTAAAAAGAGGCAAATTTTGGAAGATTCATTGAATGTGGACACATTTTGATGAGACACCAAGGAACCTTTTGAAAAATTATAAAATAAGACTTGGATTGGATTGAAAAACTCTCTCACACACGCCCCCTAGAGAAACTCCTACACGCCCACCATTGCCACGCCATCGACACCTCTCTCATAGATTAATTATGATACTTTTTAGTGAGAATAAGAGAGGATTTGTAGTGTGTGAGCAGAAACTATTGTAAGTGAAAGAAAGAGAAGAGATTCAAGGAAACGTTAAGAGTTTGGTGGAGAGGATTTGAGATAATTTTTTATCATTATGACTACATTTGGTTTTAATTTAGGCTTCTTGTTTGTTTACACGATTTCTAATTTTAAAATTAAGTGTGGTTGTGGTTTCTCCATGAATTCTTAAATGTTTTCTTTATCATTTTCCTTAAAATGATAAGTGATTAAGTATTGGATGGAAGTTATGTGAAGTATTAATCTTTAAATGTTGGAATAAGTTGTGATTATTTTTCATTTACTTCTTAATTTAGCCAAGTAAGATGTTAATATTTGTTGTGAGAACATGTAAGATCCATAATGGTATTATTTCAGTCAACTAATGGTAAGAATCACATGAGATTGTAGTGATGAGAATGTAATTCACAAGGTTGAGTGTAAACAAATAAGGAAATAAACTTTGAAAGGTGTAGAATTAGAGGACTTTAGAGTGACAGCTAAAGTCCCCAGTTTGGTTTATAGTTTTAGGTTATGATACGAGATATTAGCCCCAAGGTGGAGGGAAAAGAGGGAACTCTATAGTGAGTGCTAGTATCTTCCGTACCTAGCCCGTCTTCAAGACTATTCAAACTGTAAATTAGCTAATGTTCTTTATCGCTTATGTAGTAAGGGTAAGAATACTATTGCTCCTATTTGGCACAACACAATTTAAATATTTCCATAACATAATTCCTATACTTGTTACTAATTCATGATAAAGAAAAAGATATTTTATTTATATTGCCTTCATCTTACAAATATCTAGTTTAATTTTGTTAGTTGTTAACTTCATTTTCAATTATCAAAAATTACTACAAAGAATCAAATTTTCATTCCTATTATAACATCTATAGTTTGAGTAAGAATATTTCACAAACTAGCATTTTTTATATAATTTTTTCTGGCTTATTAAAAGATTGAATTTGTTTCTATGTGTTCAATATTCAGGGCTTAATAAAATAGTCCTATACTACTTAATAACGATACGTATACTAGCGTAGTATCCCATATTTAACTATAATAATTGTATTCCTATTTGCTTAGAAATCAAGGTTTTGATGTCGTTGCAAAGTATGAAATATAAGTAAGGAAAAATTAAGATTATAACTGCATGCATCATACTGTCATATATAATCAGGATCAAATTTTTAGTGTCGTTGCAGGGAAGAATAAAAATTTTTGAAGAAATTTTTAGAAAGTGAATTTCTACTTTTAGAAAGTCTTATTTAAATTTTTATATTTATTTTAGGAATATTGTATTGTTGTTTTTATATAAGTTCTTATTTTTGTGATTTTATTTTATGTTATTTTGTAGTAATGTATGCATAGTTCATGTTCTGAAGAACTAGTGTCCTATGATTCTGAATTAGAAAGAATTATTAGAAACATAAAAAAAATCAAAAATATAGAAAAAAACCAAAAATTTCAAGAAATGGCAAACCAAAATAATCAAAATGTTTAAATTAATCAAGAATTTAGACCTTTAAGAGATTATGCAAACCCTACAGTAGATGAACTTCATTGTAGTAATCAAAAACTTATTGTAGTTCCTAATTCATTTGAACTTAAACTTGTTACTATCGAAATGGTATCAAATAATCAATTTGGGGGAGCACCAACTAAAGATTCAAATTTACATCTTACCAATATTCTAGCATTATGTGAGACATTTAAATATGATGGTGTTTCAGATGATGCTATAAGACTTAGACTTTTTTCTTTCTCAGTGAGGGATAATGCTAAGATATGGTTACATTTGTTAGCACCTAGATTTATCAGAATTTGAGGGTGATTTAGTGTAGAAATTCCTTGCTAAATATTTTCCACCATAAAAAAATGTAAAGTTCAGAAATGATATTACATCTTTTTTTCAATTTGAAGGGGAATATATTTAGGAAGCATGGGAATGAGTTAAAGAACTACTGAGAAAGTGTCCACACCATGCTATCTCAGATTGGTTAATAATTCAAACTTTGAAAATGGATTAGCTGGATCTCTTAGATCTATTATCAATGTCGCTATTATCAGTTCATTGATGTCAAAACCATTTCATGACGCTTATGCTTTAATTGAAGAGATGGAATTTTCTAATTTTCAATGGCTTTCTGAGAGGGTAAATCTTAAGAAAGTAGCCAATATTCATGAATTTGATGCTTTAGCAATGTTTGCAAATCAAGTTCCTACAATTCCAAGGAAGTTAGACTAATTTGGAATGAATTTTTCTCAACCAATTTCAATGATTGAAGATAATTCATTAGGCCAAATGGTAGATTCTCAAGCATCGTTAGAAACTTTGAATGTCATAAATAATAAGTTGAATAACCCATATTCAAACTATTATAACCCACATTGGAAGAACTATCCTAATATTAACTAGAATAATATTGCCAGTAGTAATAATCAGCAATGGGGGAAAAACCAAGTAACTCATTGGAAAATTAAAACATCCAAGTTAATAATAATTACAGACCTACTTATCCTCCAGGTTTTAACAATAATCCACAATTCAAGAAGAAAAAGTTGTATATAGAAGATATGGTGCTACAAATGAGAAATCAGTTACAAAGTCAAGGAGCTACAATTAGAAATATTGAGAATCAATTGGGAGAAATAGCAAATTCATTAAGTAATAGATCTCAAGGAACACTTACTAGTAATATAGAAGTAAATCAAAAAAAGCTGAATTAAGAGCAAGTAAAATCCGTTCAACTTAAAAGTAGAAGATAGTTGGAAGGTAGAGTTCAAAAAGAGATTGAAGTAGAGAGAGAAGAAATTGAAGAGACTTAAGAGGCGCTCCCAAAGGTTTAGAGAGGCCTATTTCTCCACTTAAAATTGACTTAGAAAAACCACCACCTCCATTTCATCAGATACTTCATTAACAAAAGTTGGATAAATAATTTTTACAATTTCTGGAAATTTTTAAAAAACTTACGATTAACATTCCATTTATTGAAGCCTTAGAACAAATTTCAAGCTATGTAAAGTTTATGAAGGATATTCTTAAAAGAAAAATGAAGTTCGGAGATAATGAGACTGTTGCACTTAGTGAGAAGTGGAGTGCTATAATTCAAAAAAAGCTTCCTAAAAAGCATAAAGATCCTGGTAGCTTCATAATTCCATTAGCAACGGGAGACAGATTTTATGGGAAAGCTTAATGTGATATAGGTGCAAGCATTAACCTTATGTCATTATCAATATTTAAGAGATTGGAATTTGAAGAAATATCCTCTACTAGTGTAACTCTTCAGTTAGCAAATCGTTCAATAACATATCATAAGGGAGTTACAGAAGATGTTTTCGTGAAAGTGGATTGATTTATCTTGCATGTTGTTTTCATTGGCTAGATATGGAGGAAAATAAAGAGATACCTATCATTTTTGGGAGACCTTTCTGAGCTTCAACAAGAGTAAAGAGTAATGATAAATGTGCAGAAAGGGGAATTAACTATGCGCATCAATGATCAAACAGTTAAGTTTAATATTTCAAAATCAATGAAGTATTCTGCAAAAGGTAAAGATGATGAATGTTACAGAATGAATGTAATAAGATATTCGAGTGAATGCAATTTCAAAATAACTTTTGAAGAGAAATGTAAAATGAAAGAGTTGGAACATGAATACAAAGAGGAATTAGAGTAATTTGAAGATTTTTATAAGGAAGATTTGAATTATGTTCGAGAAAGTTTTGAAGTTTTGGACACGACAGAAAAAGATCTCCTAAACTTGAGTTGAAGTTACTTCCTGAACATTTAAAATATCCATTTTTAGGTGATTCGTCAACATTACCAGTTATAATTTCCTCAAATTTAACTATAGAAGAAGAAGTGAGTTTAATGAAAACTTTGAAGAATTATCAGAAAGCCTTTAGATAGAAAATTGTTGATATTAAAGGAATCAGTCCTTCATGTTATATGCATAGAATTTATGTGGAAGAGAATTGCAAACCCAATGCTGATCCTCAAAGGAGATTGAATCTTGTTAGGAAAGAACTTATTAAGAAAGAAATTTTAAAGTGATTAAATGCTACAATTATCGACCCTATTTCAGATACTGCATGGGTTAGTTCAATTCATTATGTTCCTAAGAGGAGTGACTGTAACTACGAATGAACACAATAAGTTAATACCAACAAGACAAGTCACAGGGTGGCGAATATGCATTGATTATAGAAACATAAATCTCGCCACTAGGAAATATCATTTTCAACTACCCTTTCTAGTTCAAATGTTTGATAGACTAGCTAGGCATAAATACTTTAGTTTTATGGATGGATGTATTAGTTATCATTAAAAACAAATAGCTCCCAAGGATCAAGAGAAAACAACTTTTACAGGGCCTTATGGTACATTTGCTTTTAAAAGAATACCCTTTGTTTTATGTAATGCCCCTGCTACATTTCAAAGATGTATGATAGCTATTTTTTGTAATTTAATTGAAAAAGGAATTAAAAATTTTTATGGATGATTTTTCAGTGTTTGGAACCTCGTTTGAATCATGTCTAGAACATTTATCGAGAGTTCTTAAGCATTGTAAAGAAATAAATTTAGTCCTTAATTAGAAAATTATCAATTTATGATAGTAGAAGGAATTGTTTTAGGACATCAGATATCATAAACTGGAATGGAAGTAAACCCTGCAAAAATTCAAGTGATCGCTAATTTACCTTACTCAATAAATGAGAGGAAAATTTAGAGTTTTTTACGACATACTAGATACTATAGGCGATATACTAAAGTCTTTTCAAAAATTACTAAGCCTCTATGTCATTTACTTGAAAAAGATGTAATTTTTAATTTTTATAAGGAGCGCCTAAAAGCTTTTGAGTTATTAAAAGAAAAATTAGTCACTACACCAATTATTGTTTCATCAGATTAAGAAAAATCTTTTGAATTAATGTGTCATGCTAGTAATTATGCTATCAGAGTTGTTTTAAGACAAAAGCATAATAATATTTTCAAATAAATTTACTATGCTATTAGAACTTTTAATGATGCTCAAATTATATATGCCACAACTAAGAAAGAGTTATTAGCAATAGTATATGCTTTTGATAAATTTAGATCATACTTAATTGGAACAAAATATATTGTGCATACAGATCATTCTGTTATCAAATATTTAATGAAAAAGAATGTTGTAAAAGCCAAATTGATATGATGGATTCTTCTTTTGCAAGAATTTGATTTTGAGATAAAAGATAGGAAGAAAGCTCATAATCAAATTGTTGATCATCTGTCTCTGCTTGAATTAGAAAAACTTTTGAAAAAAATTAATGAACATTTTCTAGATGAATAATTGTTCAGTGTTAATGAGTGGCATGTTCCCAGATATGTCGACATTGTGAATTTTATTGTTAGTAATATTATAACCTGTGGAATAACATACCAACAGAAGAGGAAATTTTTATGTGAAGCTAAGAATTATTTTTGTGATGACCCTTTTTTATATAAATAAGGAAAGGATCTAATTATTTAAAAATGTGTGTCTTTAGAAGAAAATTATGAAATTATCTAAAAATGTCATAATTCTGATTTTGGGGGAAATTTTGGTGCTGATAAAACAACATACAAGCTTTTACAATCTGGATTTTATTGACCTACAATCATTAGAGATATTAATGCTTATATCAAAACTTGTGATCGATGTCAACGAGTAGGCAATATTTCTAGAAGAAATGAAATATCACTCAATTATGTGCTGGAAGTTGAGAGATTTGATGTTTGGGGGTTAGATTTTATGGGACCATTTATACTATCTTTCAGAAATTTATATATATATATATTGATAGCAGTAGGCCATGTATCCAAATGGATAGAAATTGTTGCTTTACCTCGATGTGATGCTTAAAGTGTTGCAAAGTTTTTAAGAATGAATATATCTTGTAGCTTTAGGATGCTGATAGTGATCATAATTGGTGGGGGAAGCCAATTCAGGAATGCAATAATGGAGAATTTATTAAAGAAATATAATATCAACCATCAAATTGTTATTGTTTATCATCCTCAGACAAGTGGTTTAGTTGAATTATCCAATCATGAAATTAAAAGAATATTGGAAAAATATGTGAATCCAATAAAAATGGATTGTTCAGTTGAACTTGATTATGCTTTTTGGGCTTATAAGACTCCATATAGAACTCATATAGGAGTGTTCCCATATAGGCTAATATTTCAGAAAGCTTGTCATTTTCCGTTGAACTTGAGCATAAGGCATGTTGAGCTATTAAAGAATTTAATTACAATTTAAAGGATGCCGGCGAGAAAAAACTATTACAATTAAATGAGCTTAAAGAAATAAGGAATGAATCTTATGAGAGTGCTAAGATTTATAAAGAAAAGATGAAGATGTGGCATGATCAAAGGATTCTTACCAAAAATTTTTTGTCAGGACAACAAGTTTTGTTATATAATACAAGGTTAAGATTATGTCTAGGATAACTCAAGTCAACGTGGAGGACCCATTTATTGTGATAAAAGTTATCCCTACGGATATGTGGATATCAAAGATACTAAAACTGAGAAAATATTCATCACAAGGTTGTTAGAATTCAGCTTATTGTGTTCGATTAAAAAAAATTGTGGTAGTAATTTGAATATATTATGATTTAGTAATGATTTTAAGACCTTAATAGATGATTTAGTCATGTTAGAACGTGTATTTATATTTTAAGCTGACCTATGCTAAATTAAGCATCGACACTTAAGCGCGAAAGTTAACTAAACGTACCAAATTACATTTCTAGAATATTTAAATGAGTTTTATGGGTTTTAACATGGGTTAGTGTTTTGATAACATGTCTAGTAGTTTTAGGCTTGGTCCAAAGCCTATAAATAGTATGGAATGAAGAGAATTTGCACCTCACTTCAATTTTCACCCTAAAGTTTAAGTGAAGTGTGAGAGATCTTGGAAAAATGTCTTCTTGGGAGATTGATAAGAACAAGAAAGAGGAAACCATGAAGAAAAATTTTGTTATTTAAAGTGTGGAAGAGTTATGCAATGATTTCTTAGTTGTTAGTATAAAAGGAATAGCATAGAAGATTGCAAAGATTGAGTCTGGCATGGCATCAATTGAGTGAAGGTGAATAAGAATAACGCACATTTGGAGCATATTGGATGACAACTTAAGATGCAATTTAGCCACACAAGTTTTATAGAGGAAGCAAACAAATGTTATGTATTTGAAAAATAAATGGACTGAAGAAGATTCAACCAGAGTTCTTCACCACCATCCATTCTATTAGATTTATATTCCAAATGCCCCAAGAGAGACAAATGAAAGGCCAGAAATCATTCCAACGGAAGGGGAATGGAATTAAGTTCTAAGTTTAGTGTTTGTTTATGTTCGGTGTTTTGATGTTAGTATTATGTTTACTTTAAGTTTTTTGAATGTTAAGTTTGTTTAATGGTTGAAGTTTGTGCTTAGTAATTATCTCATCTAAGACTCTTTAGATTGAGAAATTATGTATCACAAGTGTTTGTATTTGTTTGTGAATAAATATAATTGTTTGTTTGTGTGTAAAATTTTGTATTATTTTGTGTTGAATTGAATTTCTGAAAATTGGTGAAATTTGAGAAAGAGAAGAGTTGAAGGGGAAGAAAATAGTTATTAAAAATTTATAAGAGCATTTAGGTGTGGTTAAATTAGGCTAGATGTGCATTTTACTTAAAATCAAAAATATCAAAATTCATGCACTAGCGCTTAAGAGAACTAGACAACCTGAGAGGTTGGCTCCTAAGTGTCAAACCAGTCGTGCTTAAGTGTCGGATCACTTAAACCTGTTTGTGAATAGTTAAAGGTGAAAAATTAACCCAAAAAAATTCCATTTTTGAACCTCGACGTTGTCTTCTTTCCTTGGAGTTCGTGAAGGTGGATTTAGGGCTTCTTCTAGAGTAAAGATTTCATTAGGGATTCACGCCAAATTTGCTAGAATTGATCTTCTTAAGGTAAGAGCTTCAGTTCTATGTAAATTTTTTTCTTTTCACCATGTATTTTGAGCACATTGGGGATTTGACGTAAAATCACTTTTCATGGTGAAAATTTGAGAAAAACCTATGGAAAATACATAGAAATGATACTTTAAGTTTTTAGAGGTTGAGTTTAGTGATTTAGTCTTGAATTTAGGATTTATTGTGAATATTATGTAATTTTTATAAATGTCCCCAAGAATTAAGAGGATTAAAGGGAAGTACCATTTTGATTCAAGAAAGCTAGTTAGCTCGAAAGCTCAGGACAAGTGTATCAAAGCACTGCAATCGAGAAAACTAATTTCTGAGAGATATTTTAAATGTCCGGGTGGAGCAGTGTAAGATCTAATTATTCGTCAACAGTGGAAATTATTTGGTTATTTTTCTATTGTGGTCGTAATTTCTGTTGTTTGGGAGTCTTACACTAATCTCCCTGAAGCTGAAGAAGATCAAGTCATGGTCCAAGGAAAGTCAGTGCCTTTCTCTCCTAAGGTAATAATTTTTTTTTACTAGCTTCTCCCTATTGTATTATGTTTTTATTCGAATTATAATCCGACTAAGGAGGATTTGGATGAGATCATATCATCATTTACCGTGGGAAGAGGACTTTAGAAGATAACAAATGAAAGAAGAGTTAATTTCCCTGCGTTAAATTTAGATGCCATATCGAAGGCATGGCACTACTTTATTTCAGCTTGTCTACTCCCAATCAATCACCTCAGCAAAGTTACCAGAGACAGAGCTACCTTGAACTATTACATTCAGCAGTTCAAGCCGATTGATATTGGATCCTAGATTTATCAGAGTATCATCAGTTCTGCTATTACTGCCACTACTACAGGTTTGGGATCACATCCTTAATATTTTCCGTATGTGAGCAAGCTGGTGTTAGATTCAATAGCTGAGAGGATATATCGTAGCCTCTAAAGCCTATCATAAGCGTTAATGTGAAATCTTGTTCACAACATTCGATATTTGGCTGGAGAGGAGGAGGAGGAGAATTAAATTGAGCAGTTTAGTTTTTAATTGTGAACTTTATGTGGTACAATTGTATTAAACTGTTAATTTATTTTATTTTGTACTTATTTAGACTACTACTACTGTTTGTGTTGTGTTTTGTTAGATATTGTTATGATGTATTTATGTTATTGTGAGCAGTTATATTTTATTTTTTGTGGTAGTGATTTTTTTAATTGTGTTCTCAAGTGTATTTAGTTAGTTTGTGTAGACCTTAATCCAAAATATTAGGAAGTTTTAGAATATTAATAACTTTCTATTAAGAACTTCATGTTTATAATTTTCAAATTACTACCAAGTATTTTCTTTATGTTACAATTGTGAATATTTTTTAGTGTTTTTGTTTGCTTTTATGTTATCCTCCACAACATAGAAGTCTAATGAATCTAAATATATTAAACTAAATTAAAATTTGATCAAATTTTTTTACTCTTGTTTTTAATTTTTGTACTAGTATATTTAGGATGTAAGAATTTCTCTAAGCATATTATTTTAAAATTTTAGTCCTACCTATATATAAATATGATGCTAAAATGTTTTATCTTATTAAAAATTTAAGTTTAGAGGTATGACAAACAATTGCTAAAACATGAATTTTATTTGTTCTCAAATGTGCTACAAATAAATTTGATTGTGATTTAGAAAAAAAAGATTATGTATATGAAGTTATATTAGGGAAGTAAAATTTTGAATATATAAATGTGTAAGAGACTTTAGTTGAAACCTATAATAACGAAGAAAATCTTAAAGTTAAAAATTTTTAGTGTGTAAATGATAAATATTGTGTCACAATATTTAGTAAGAGAAATTGTATTTTTGAAAACTATAGAAGGATTATACTTTTATTTTCAATACTTAAATTTCTTTTCTTAAAAATAATTTTCAAAACTATTATTATATTTTTAAGTAAAAAATATATATCAGAACTTTGCTTTATGAAAGAATGAGTGGAATTGAAAATCATTAAAGGTCTATCCAAATAAAGTAATAATCACCTGAAAAATAAATTGAAAAACAAAAGAGAAAAGAAAAAGAAAAAGAAAAAAAAGGTTGAAATAGGGAGGAGAAGCTTGAGGATTAGTGTCTAATCAAAAATTGTTTCCACATCTGATCTTTTTAAAGTATAAGACTTGAGAAACTTTTAAGTTTAAAGATATAATAGAGTAAGTATAATTATTCTTAATAAAAATTTTTAAGTGGAGAAGATAAAATGCCTAAACTCTATATTTAGAGAATTTACAAATATTTCTAAACTAGATAGGAACTCATATTTCCAGACTTCTTTACATTAAAAATTTCTAAACTCTAAGTTAGTCTCATGTACTAAAGTTTTTTTCTAAATTGGACTACTATATTTCTATATCAAAATTTTAGATTATCCTAAAGAAACTCATTTACATAATCTACTAATTTTGGTTTTGAAAGATTGGAGTATCACTTGAGGACAAGTAATATTTTATGTTTGGGGGATTTTGATATACCTAAAATATATAGCATTTATGTACACATTTTTATACCTATTTCTTAGATATTACACATTAATTGAAGGTATTTGTGTGTTTTTCTTTCAGGTGCAATGATGTGCGAAAACTTGGGATTAAATTAATAATAAATATGCAATGTAACCCAAATAATAATGTAACTTTAATGAAAATAATTTATCTTTAAAACCTCTTTTAAACCCCCAACTCCCTTCTACATATAACGCAAGTATACACATCGTTCAAGTAACACAAGGCTCTAATGGAGTCCTAGATATCAATCCCACGAGGAAGCTGGAAATATATATAAGCTGTCTATTAATATTATATTCTTCAATTAACATAAAAATAAAAACAAAGTAAAGTACAAAGTTTGAAGTTAAACTACTCGTGTGAAATGCTACTAAATATGCAGATGTACCACTACAACAGCTAAGTTAAACTAGATGTTAAATTTTTAAAAGTAAAATTGTTGGAATAAAATGAAAGTTTTTGTTGACGAAAAGTTCAAGTATGAGAAAACACCCTTCCCCTTTACAATAAAAATATGCCTTATGAAGAAATTGAAATCATTTGAAAAATATATTTAAAAGCCGTTTGTGCCAAAAAGGAGCAATCCTATTCTCTACCATCTTCCGAGCGCTATAAAGAACATTGAGTAATCCAGAGTTTGGTCCCTAATTTTGTGGTTAGGCTGGGAGGATACCGACTGTCATTCCAGAGCTCCCACTACTCCCTCACCTAAGGGCTAAAATGCTTGCATTAGTTTCCAATCAATTAAACTAAATTGAGGATTCTAATATGTCTCCTTAAAATCTTCCAATTCTACATCCAACAAAGTATATTTCCCTATTTATTTGCACCCAATCCCATGGATGACATACACTCCCGTAAAATTAAATGTGATTCTCTCTTTGTTGTAGAAATCATATCCCATTTTTAGAACATATGTTTCTCAACACATTTTAACAATTGAATTGGCGAGATCATAAAGTAAATGAAGATCAGAGTTCAAATCATCATAAATTTTCGACATTTAAAACTGTAGAAAATAAAATCAATTCTTCACAAAATCATTTCTTCAAAGTAGGGAGAAGGATAAAGAAGATTACTCAAAATTCATGAGAAGGATACAATAAAACACGGACTTCATATATAAAAATAAGTTTACAAACAAAAGAAATGAAAAATACAACTTATCTCACAATCCTTCCCAAGCAAATCCCTAGAAGTTCTCTCCAAGCCTTTCTCTCTTTACAAGCTCTCTCAATTCTCTCTTAGAAGTGTAATGAAGAAGAAATCTCTCACCTTCCCTCTCCTCTCACTACCCTTAAAGACAATCTCCAAGCCCTTGACTTTCTCTCTCTATCTCTCCCTCTTGGTTCTCACGCCATCTATCTTTTTTCAGCCCCCTCTTGAAGTTCTTCTCCAACTTGATTTTATTTTGGGCTGCCTCCTTTGGAAAGAATTTCATTTTCCTTCCAAAATTTAAAATTCAAACCTTTTAATTCAAAAGATGTGCCTCTTTGATCCAAGAGTCAAATCCATTCAAATTAGAACCTTCCAAAGTGTCTAGATGCATTGAATCACTCTACGGGGTGTTTAGAACAAGTGTCCCTTTGAAAATTCACGCAAAATTTGTCTCAAACCGCCTTAATTTGAAAAAGTTGCATCTGGCGCATCATGCACCAGTGCATTGGAATTTGGCGCATCATGAGCCAAACCCCAAAATTGGCTATTTTTGCTCCAAATTTTGCTCCTTTTGCCATTTTTGCTGCTCTAAATGCCTAAAAATGATATACCTATAACAAAAACACAAAAATACCTTTCTTTAAATTGCAATATCACCAAAAATAGTCATAAAAAGGGTACTTCAAATATTATTTTATTTTTGTGTATAAAAATCCCCCAAACTTAAATTTTACTTGTCCTCAAGTGACAGTTTTATTACCTAAGAGCATATGAATTTAGGACAGGGATTAACTTATCACTTCTATACTTTAGTTCAATAAATAGAATAACAAAAATTAAGAAAAACCTTTAATAACTTAGGTTCAAACTCCAAGTCTAGGAATATCTAGCAATCAAATTTAAGATTTTTAAATCTATATTCATTTCAAGAAAAATTGCAATTTGTCATACTAAGGACATTTAGAAAATTCATATGAAAAAGAACATTATGAAAACTTTACTAGGAATGTTACTAATACTTCAATACAAGTTTAGAAAGTGTAATAATGCTCATTCCTTAAGTTGATTCAAGTGAAGCCAATTTTTTATTAAGCTTCTCCTCACCCATTTTTTTTTTCTTTTTTTCTTTTAGGATCTTTTTAATCCCCCCTTTTTTTTCTTTTTCTTTTTTCTTTTTTTCAGGTGACGATTATTATATCTGGATAACATTTAATAGTTTTGAACTTCACTATCCTCTTCTTAAAGTTAAAACACCACACCTCTCCTTATTTAATAAAGTCATACTAGTTTATGATTTTTCATAAAGCCTCATTCCTTCCTTCTTACATGAAACTCTAAAATTCTTAACACTTTAAAAATACAATTTTTCCTTACTTAAAAAAGAAAAATATAGTCTTATCCTATCATACAAAATATCTTTAATTTTAGAATTGACATTCATTATTAAAAACTTTTTACCTAAATTTACTATAATATTTTTAAACATAAGTATAGTCATTTAAAGTTAAATCTTAATAACTAAGATCATGTTAAGTTAATTTTTAAAAAAATATAGTTACTTAAAGACAAATAAAATTTAGTTTTCTCCATTTCAAAAGAAATTTTGCTTTCCCCATCATAAGTATAGTCATTTAAAGTTAAATCTTAATAACTAAGATCATGTTAAGTTAATTTTTAAAAAAATATTAAAGTCACATACAATTTAGTTTTCTCCATTTCAAAAGAAATTTTGCTCTCCCCATAAACTTAAATTTTTAAATGATTTTTTTTAAAAAAAATATTTTAGTACAAAATTTTAGCTGGTGAAAGAAAATAGTAAATGCATGAAAATAAAAATAAAGCCTAACCTGTAGAGGATTTCTAAACATGAATTTGGTTTTGTATACTGTAGGTACTAACTGTAAAACTGCATATAGGCTCTTAAGCATTAAATAAAACATAATATATTTTAAAGAATTTGATGGGACTTAAAACAGAAATACTAAAACTGAAAATACTAAACATTCAACATGCTCAAACTGAAAAAACTAAAACTAAAACTGAAAAGTAAAAAATTTACAATTACTGTTACAAATTACATGTCCACAACACAACATAAAAATTTTAAATCCAATAAGTCTCAAATAAAAGCGCAACACAGTACAAACAAATATACAAAAAACATATAATATCAAATCAAACTTTAACTAAACTATCAGTTCTCATCTCCTTCCTCACCATCATCATCATCATCATCATCATCATCTTATTCTTCTCTTACTTCTTCATCTTCATCACGAATGGGAGCATAGGGAACAAAGCTGGGGCAAGCAGGAAAGTTCACATTAGGTTCACCCATGAAGTGTCTAACCATAGCATTTTAAAAATTTATATCGTGCTGAACTCTCCACTGCTGAAATTCATCATTTTATGCATTTCTTGCTTCTATCTCTCCCAACTGACCCTATATATTAACGATATCATATTGTTGAATCATGAGTTGGTCTATAATACCTTCCAACAATGCAGAACTAGAAGTAGATGCCTCTACAGTAGATGTAGAGGGCCTATCCCTTATTCCACTTCTATACTCAACAAACAATTCTACTCTTTGAATCATGTGCCTCCCAATCAGATTCTGAGATTCTACGAAAATTCAAATAAATTTTAAATAAATTACTAAATCATAAATCTAACTCCATAAGCAAGATTATTTGGTTAGAAATTGTTCATCATGAGTTTTCTTCAAACATTTTCATCAAAAATCCTATTTTTTGGATCTCCCAAAATCTATGGTGAAAATAAAAAATTTCTAAGTTAAAGTGAAGCTCTTACCAAGAAAAGATGAAATCTATGATTTTTGGCCTCCATATCCTTCTCCTTAGCCCACAATGTAATGCTCTAGACTAAAGGTTGGAGGTGGAAGACGACCAAGTGACAAAAATGGAGGTTTTCGTGCAATTTTTTGGGTATTTTAGCCAATCTAGCGTGTTCGGACCTTTGGCGCATCATGCGCCAAGGTTCTGTAAGTTAGCACATCATGTGTCGGAGGGTATTTTTGATAGATCTTGATTTTTGTGAAAATATGCTCCGTATCGCTTCACATTAACCTTTATTTGACTCAAATAAACCTTTCTAAGTATAATTAAACATCAAACTAACACCAAATTTTCACAATCTACACAAAACTCATATTTATATACGAAATCCACATTATTATAAACTAATATTTTTCAAGCCAACACATAACAAATTCAGTGTTTTAAAACAAACCAACGTCCTAACACTGAAATCTAAATATCAAACTTCAAAGCAATAAACATAGATAGTGCAACAATAGAAAGTAAAGGTAATCTAACATAACAAACTAAAACAAACGATACTAGACAAAACATTTTGTGCTTAACTCAACTTTAAACAACTTCTTCACTCTCATCCTCCTAGATATTTCCCATAGACTAGTAGTGCACATACAGATTGTAGAAGAGCCTAAATGGAAATTCATCAGTTAATTTTTTCTCCTTAGTCCACGCATGCTCTTGAACATATGTACCAGACCACCTTCAATACACCCTGTATGTTCAAAATTTTCCTTGAGACTCCAATCCAGGTGATTCAACATTTCAGAAATATTCTCAATTGCATGCATAAGATTATGCGCCTCTTTCTTTATCTTCTTGATTCTCTTTGAAAGTACACTCGAGTTGAAGTAAGGCTGAATAGGTGATGAATTCTAGAATGCTTGATCCATCAGTACATTCATATCGTTCTCATCTCACATTCCAATACAACTGCAATAGACTTCTGAATCCATTGGCTTCCGTGGAAGAAACACTTTTTCCCAACTCTCATAAGGTACTTAAGATTGACTGCATAGTAGAAAAATAGTAGATGGATGTCCGAGTCCACTTGCAGATCCATTAAAAATCAAACCCAAAATTGATTTTACAATTATGACTCCAATGTCAACAGGTTTTTCAGTTTGAATTCAGTAGTTCAGGATAGCACTCTCCTTAGTGACCTTATTAATTTTCATAGTAGGCAATAAATTTCAAGGAAATGAAGAAATGTCATGCCTTTGAAGTATGATTTAACAATGATGCAAAAACAACTCATACTCCCATTCCCAATTAGCATCTGCATCTGTTTGATAACAGTAGAGTTCATCGATGTTGTCTCTTGTAGGGGTAAAATTTTCATAGTGGCAGACAGGCACGTTCTCGATCATAAACATTTCATTGATTCTCAAAGGAGTGAACTGCACAAACCTGCCTCGCACGTAAATCATTCCTTAGTTGATCCCATTAAGATTTGCATAAGATTCTTTCACCACAGGGATGAATAAAGTGGCAGTAGTGTAGCAAAGCACTTCCCAACGCCTCTGCGCAATAACTTCTTTGACTCAAGTATTCAGCATGTTGAATCCTTGATTCACAAATACCCTCTCTTTGATAAGCCTATTTTTCATTATAACTCAATCATGCAACTTTTGTGTGTCAAAATTGATGAACTTTCTTCGGTTGAAAATTCCAAATCTAGCAGAGTTTCTAGAGTGGGAAACCATAAGAATTGAAAAGTGGTGACTCTACCTCATTTTTCCACCTAAAATATGTCTAGGAGTCAGTTTTAGGAGTTATTTGAAGGTGCCCCACCAAAAACTGCCATTTGAAACGTTTTAAGTCATTTTTGTCTCCATGGTGCATCATGCGCCAATCTGGCGGATCATGCGTCAGCTCTCTGGAATTCGGCGTATCATGCGCCAGTTCCAAAATTTTGGCCGTTTCAATTTTGATCAAATAATTTCTCATTTTTTTCATAACTTTAGGCAAACAAAGGTATTTTTAAACATTTTTCACAAATACATGGATTACATAAAGACATAAACATAAACATACATATAAGATTTTAAACAAAACCTCAAAAATCAAAGTAAACAATGATACATATGGGTTACCTCCCACAAAGCACTTGGTTTAATGTCGTCATCCCAACATTCCTAGTCTCATTCTGGGTGATCCAACATGATAGTCTCTTTAGCATTTGGTCTTCGACCATCAAAATAAGGTTTCAATCTGTGCCCATTCACTTTAATTTCTTCTAGTTTTGGGATCTTCAATATTGACTGCTCCTTTAGGATAGACTTTTATAACTCTGAATTGCCCTTTCCACCTAGAGTTCAATTTTCTAAGAAATAATTTCAATCTTATATTATATAATAAAACTTCCTGTCTATGATCAAATTCTCTTTTTATTATATGTCAATCATGTCATTCTTTCATTTTTTCCTTATAAATCATCACATTATTGAATCATCCTTATAAATCATCACATTATTGTAAGATTCATTCTTAATTTCTTCAAGCTCATTCAATTGCAATAATCTTTTCTCACCAGCTTCTTTTAAATTGAAACTAAATTCTTTCATCGCCCAATAAGCATTATGTTCCAATTCAACTGGCAAGTGATAAGTTTTCCTTGTTTTCCCAAAAATTAATCTATATCGGGACATTCCTATAGGTGTCTTATAAGATGTCTTGTATGCCTATAATGCAGTATCTAATCTAATAAATAAATCCATTTTGTTAGGATTAATACTCTTCTCCAAAATTCTCTTAATTTCATGATTAGATACTTCCACTGAACAATTAGTCTGTGGATGATAAGCAGTTGTAATTTTATGTATTATATTATAGTTTTCCACCAATCTTACAACTGTTGCATTTCTAAAATGAGATCCTCCATCAGTAATGATTACTCTCG
>NW_018164594.1:1844820-1845551 GCF_001263595.1 Phalaenopsis equestris | reverse complement strand
TATATATTAACATCTCTAAATAGAATAGGCCAATAAAATCCAGATTGTAAAATTTTTTAAGCAGTTCTATCATTCCCAAAATGTCCTCCAAATTCAGAATCATGACATTTTTGCATAATTTTTTGAATCCTTTATAGGACACACATCGTCTTATAAATAAATTTTTTCATTATTAGTACAAATGAAGATCATATGAAAAATAAGATTTTGCATCATAAATGTATTTCTTTTTCTGTTGTTTTATCAGTTCATATGGTAAAATACCACTAACAATATAATTCACAATATCAGCATACCAAGATATTTCCATCCTTTTACAGCATAAAGTTGTTCATCAGGAAAAGTATCTTTAATCTCTCTCTCCAGATTAAGTATTTCTTCCTGTTCTAACCTCAATAAATTATTAGCTATTTGATTATCAGTCTCTTTCCTATCGATTACTACAAAATCAAACTCTTGCATCAGAAGTATCCATCTAATTAATCTTGGTTTTGATCTTGATTTTACGATTTTACGTCCTTCTTTTGCATCAAATATTTAATAGTAGAATGGTCAGTATGCACAACACATGTAGTTACAATTAAATATGATCTAAACTTATCAAAAGCATACACAATGGCTAATAACTCACTTTCAATGGTGATATAGTTAATCTGAGTTAATCTAAGAGTCTTACTAGCATAATATATGACCTTGAAAATCTTATCATATTTCTGCCCTAAAATAGCTCC
>NW_018164594.1:1826637-1844810 GCF_001263595.1 Phalaenopsis equestris | reverse complement strand
AAATGCTCCAATTGCATAATCACTAGCATCACATATTAATTAAAAAGGTTTCTCCCAGTCTGGTGAAACAATTATAGGAGCAGTGATCAATTTTTCCTTTAAAGTTTCAAAGGCTTTAAGGCAATCTTGGTTAAAGTCAAACTTTGCATCTTTTTCTAGAAGTTGGCATAAAGGCTTAGTAATTTTTGAAAAATCTTTGATATATCGCCTGTAGAATCGAGCATGTCCTAAAAATCTCCTAACTCCTCTTACACTAGTAGGTGGAGATAGGTTTGATATAATCTAAATTTTTGCAGGATCTACTTCCTTGCCATTTTCTGAAATTTTATGTCCAAGAACAATTCCTCATGCAACCATAAACTGACATTTCTCCCAATTTAAAACGAGATTAGTCTTTTCACAACATTCCAGAACTTTCTCTAATTGAATTAGACATATTTCAAAGGAAGTTCCGAATACATAAAAATCGTCCATAAAAATTTCAATCACTTTTTCAATCAAATCACTGAAAATTGACAACATACATCTTTAAAATGTTGCAGGTGTGTTACATAACCTAAAAGGCATTCTCTGAAAAGCAAATGTTCCATAAGGACTAGTAAATGTTGTTTTCTCTTGATCCTCAAGGGCAAAAGGTATTTGGTGATAACCGATATATCCATCTAGAAAACAAAAATATTTGTGTCAAGTCAATCTATCCAACATCTGGTCCAAAAAGGGTAAAGCTGGTCCAAAAAGGGTAAAGACCAAAAAGGGTAAAGAAAAATGATCCTTCCAGGTGGAAGAATTTAATTTTCTATAATCTATGCAGATTCGCCATCCAGTGACATGTTTTATTGATATTAATTCATTATGCTCATTTGTCACTACAGTTACACCTTTCTTCGGAACACAGTGCACTGTCTGAAATAGGATATATTATTCCTGCATCTAACCATTTTATAATTTCTTTCTTAACCACTTCTTTCATCATAGAATTCAATCTCCTTTAAAGATTAGTTCTTGGTTTATGTTGATTTTCCAATGAAATTCTATGCTTACAAATTGAAGGATTGATTCCTTTAATATGAGTTAATGTCCATCCAAAGGCTTTCTTATATCTTTTTAAAGTTTCTAACAATTGTTGTTCTTGCACATCAGTTAGTTCTGAGGATACTATGACAAGTCGTGTAGATGAATCTCTTAATAATGCATACTTCAAATGTGTAGGAAGTGTTTTCAATTTTAGTTCAAGGGGTTTTTTAATAGATGAAATCAAATTGTTGTCATTTTCTGTAGGATCTAACATTTCAATTTTTTCTAGAACATATTTCAGTTCTTCTGCACTCACTTCCATAGACTCATCTTGGATTTTATCCTCATCTTGATATTCCATATATTCTTTTTTAAATTCACTTTCATATGTCTTTTTGAAATATTCATGGCTTAAATACTCATTAATATTCATTCTGAAGCATTCGATCTCTTATTCTTTTATAGGGTATCTCATTGATTTTGCAATATTAAATGTAACCTCTTAATCACTAACTCTCATAGTTAGTTCTCCTTTCTACACATATATCAAAGCTCTTCTAGTGGCTAGAAATGGTCTTCCTAAAATAATAGGAATTTCTTTATCTTCCTCCATATCTGATATAATAAAGTCCACTAGAAAAATAAATTTATCAACATTTACTAAAACATCTTCTATAACTCCTTTAAGATAGGTAATCAAATGATCAGTTAACTGAAAAGTTACTATTGTAGGTGAAATATCTCCTAAGCCCAACCTTCTGAAAATTGATAATGGCATAAGATTAATACTGGCTCCTAAATCACATATAGTTTTTCCATAAAATTGTTTGCCTATAGCACAAGGAATTGTAGAACTTCCAGGATCTTTAAGTTTTTTAGGAAGCTTCTTCTGAATTATAGCGCTACACTTCATTGAGTGCAATAGTTGCATTATCTGCAAATTTCCTTTTCTTATTATATATATCCTTCATGAACTTCATATAACTTGGCATTTGTTCCAAAGCTTCAACAAATGGAATGTTTATCATCAACTTCCTCAAATTTTCCAAAAATTTTGAAAGTTGATTATCTCCATACTTCTGCTTCAATCTTTGAGGAAATATCTTTGAGGAAATGGAGATACTTTGAGGAAATGGAGATAGTGGTCTTTCTACATTGATTTTCATTGGTTTAATAGGACTTTCTGACTAAAAATGAAAATCTTCACCATAATTTTCATTTTCCACCTCGTTTTTTTCTATTTTAACTTTCGTTGAACTCTTTCTTCTAATTCTTTTCTACTTCTCAGCTGAATAGCTTTAATTTGCTCCTTATTTTGATCTTTAGGATTTACTTCAACATTACTAGGCAGTGTTTCTAGAGGTCTATTGCTAAGTGCAGTAGCAATACATCCCAATTGATTTTCCATGTTTCTGATTATAGCTCCTTGAATCTGTAATTGACTTCCAATTAGCAATAACAATTCTTCCATTGATGACTTTTTTCTCCTTACTTTGCAAATTATTAAATCCTAGGGGGTAATAAGGTTTATAAGCTTGATTTCCTTGATTGTTGGAGCTTCCCGCTGGGTTTGCAGCATTTTTTCTCCATTGTGGATTTGCAGCATTCGAGTTATTGTTACTCCAACTAAAGTTTGGATGATTATTCCAACCAGGATTATAATAATTGTTATAATAATTGACATAATGATTGTTTATTGCATTTAAAGTCTCATAAGAAGATTGAGATTCTATCATTTGTCCAAATGAGTTCTCCTATCATTTGTCCAAATGAGGTCCAAATGAGTTCTCCTTAAGCACAGGTGTTGTTTGAGAATAATTCATTCCATATTAATCTATCTTCTTTAATATAGCGACTATTTGAGCAACTAATATAGATATTGCATCAGAATCATGAATACTGACTACTCTTTTTAGATTTACCCTTTCTGAGAGCCATTGAAAATTATTAGTAGTCATCTCTTCAATTAATGACTATGCTTCATCGAATGGTTTTGACATTAATGATCCACCAGCAACAACGTCAATTATCAATCTAAGAGATCCAACCAATCCATTATAAAAAGTTTGAATTATTAACCAATCTGACAACGCATGGTGTGGACACTTCCTAAGGAGATCTTTAAATCTTTCTCATGCTTCATAAATTAATTACCCTTCAAACTAACAAAAAGATGTAATATCATTTCTAAGCTTAGCAGTTTTTTAAGGTGGGAAATATTTAGATAAAAATTTTTGTGATAAATCTCCCCAAGTTCTGATAGATCTGGGTGCTAATGAGTTTAACCACATCTTAGCCTTATCTCTCAGTGAAAAAGGAAAAGTCTATGTCTAACAGTATCATTCTACACTCCATCATATTTAAATGTAGCACACAACTATAGAAAACTAGCAAAGTGTAAATTGGGATCATCAATTGGTGTTCCCCCAAACTGATTGTTTTGTACCATTTGGATAATAGCAGGTTTAAGCTTAACTGAATTGGTAGCTACAGCAGGATTTTGTATACTCAAATAAATTTCATCTTCTGTTGGATTAGCATAATCCCTTAAAGGTCTCTAATGATGTTCATTTTCATTTCTAGCATTTCTTTTTCATTTCTAGCATTACTTAAGTTGCAAGCCATTTTGTTGGAATGATTTTTCTCTTTTTGTTATTTTCAAATTTTTCTAACAGTTCTTTCTAATTCAAAATCGTAAGGTACTAAGTTTTCAGGTCTTATACTACGCATAAAAAAAATAAAATAAGTAATTAAAAATAAGCAACACAGTGAAACAAGAAAATGTTCAAACTAAACTATAAATACTCTTTTTTAATATTTTTAAATTAAAATAAAATAACTAATACTTTCTGTTACTTTCTCGGCAACGACGCCAAAAACTTGATGCGCTTAAACTTGGGATTAAATTAATAATAAATATACAATGTAACCCAAATAATAATGTAACTCTAATGAAAATAATTTATCTTTAAAACCTCTTTTAAACTCCCAATTCCCTTCTACATATAACGCAACTATACGTATCGTTCAAGTAACACAAAGATCTAATGGAGACCTAGATATCAATCCCACAGGGAAGCTGGAAATATATATAAGCTAGCTATTAATATTATATTCTTAAATTAAAATAAAAATAAAAACAAAGTAAAGTACGAAGTTTGAAGTTAAACTACTCAAGTGAAATGCTAATAAATATGCAGATGCACGACTATAACAGTTAAGTTAAACTAGATGCTAAACATTCAAAAGTAAAATTGTTAAAATAAAATAAAGGTTTTTGTTGATGAAAATTTCAAGAATGATAAAACACTCTTCCCTTTTACAATGAAAATATGGCTAGTGAAGAAATTGAAATATTTTGAAAAATATATTTAAAAACTGTTTTGCTCTAAATAGGAGCAATCTTATTCTCTACCCTCTTCCGAGCACTATAAATAATATTGACTAATCCAGAGTTTGGTCCTTAATTATGTGGTTAGGCTGGGAGGATATCGCTGTCACTCAAGAGCTCCCATTACTCCCTCACCTGAGGGCTAACATGCTCGCATTAGTTTCTAATCAATTGAACCAAACTGGGGATTCTAATCTGTCACCTTAAAATATTCCACTTCTACATCCAACGAAGTAAATTTCTTCATTTATTTGCACCCAATCCCATGGATGACATACTCTCCCATGAAATTAAATGTGATTCTCCCTTTGCTGTAAAAAGCATATCCTTTTTTTAGAACATATGTTTCTCAATAAATTTTAACAATTCAATTAGCCAGATCGAAAGATAAATGAAGATAAGAGTTCAAATCATCACAAATTTTCGACATTTAAAATCGTAGAAAACAAAATCAATTCTTCACAAAACTATTTCTTCAAAGTAGGGAGAAGGATAAAGAAGGCAATTTAAAAATCATGAGAAGGATACGATAAAACGCGGATTTCATATATAAAGATAAGTTTACAAACAAAAGAAATGAAAAATACAACTTAACTCACAATCCTTCCCAAGAAAATTCCTAGAAGTTCTCTCCAAGCCTCTCTCTTTACAATCACTCTCAATTCTCTCTTAGAAGTGTAATGAAGAAAAAATCTCTCACCTTCTCTCTCCTCTTACAACCCTAGAAGACAATCTTCAGGCCCTTAACTTTCTCTCTCCATCTCTCCCTCTTGGTTCTCACGCCACCTATCTTTTTTTGCCCCCCTCTTGAGGTTTTTCTCTAACTTGATTTTATTTTGGGTTGTCTCCTCTGGAAAGAATTTCAATTTCCCTCCAAAATTCAAAAGGCAAACCTTTGAATTCAAAAGATGTGCCTCTTTGATCTAAAAGTGAAATCCCTTCAAATTAGAACCTTCCAAAATCTCTAGATGCATTGAATCACTCAATGGGGTGTTTAAAACTAGTGTCCCTTTGAAAATTCACGTAAAATTCATCTCAAACCACCTTAATTTGAAAAAGTCGCTTCTGGCGCATCATGTGCCAGCGCTCTGGATTTTGTCCCATCATGCGCCAACCCCAAAAAATTGTCTGTTTTTGCTCGAAATTTTGCTTCTTTTGTCATTTTTGCTCCAAATGCTTAAGAATGGTATACATGCAACAAAAGCACAAAAATACCGTTCTTTAAAGTGTAATATCACCAAAAATAGGCATAAAAAAGGTACTTAAAATAGTATATTATTTTTGTGTATCATACAATCAAATGGATGAAAATGGTGAAAGGAGTGAAAAATACTCAAATTTGGAGCAAAAATGAAGGTGTGCAAAAGAACTGTGACACCTAAGCTCCCAGAACTGGTGCTTACGCGCCAGGAAAACTGAGAAGGTCGCGCCTAAGAGTCACATAATTTGAAGGGATGTTTTTAATGCACATTTTAAAATTCATGTAACACACACAATTAAAATGCAAACACATGCAAAATAAAGCCCAATTAGCTCTGATAATTGATCATGCTCATCCCAACAAACTCATGGGAGACGTAGGGTTGTAAAAATGTCATATTGTGTGAGGAAACATGATGCCCACCTCCATTTGCACAACGCTAAATGGGGAATCCCTTGTAAGGAGGATTCTCCACGGTCGAGAAGATAATGGTCAAAAGAGTGTCTTTGTCTTCTCGGTCAGTGCATTTTAATCGTTCATCCAGATGAAATCACCGAAGCAAATAGTAGGATTAATACAATGCCGACTTTCAGATTTAGGGCAGGAAAAAAAAAGATAGCTTTCACTCTTTAGATTCTTGAAGGGAACACAAAGTACATAATCCCATGGGGCTTCCTCTAAGCACACAAATCCTAACCTAGCTCCTCTAACTTCCAGACTTAGGGGCTCTAGAAATGAAAATAATGAGAGATTAACTGATTTTCCTTACGTGATGGTTGATCGAAAGTTTCTCTGGGCTTGTCGATGCTCTGACATTGCTTTCATAGGAAAAAGCTCTCCTCATTTTAGGAGAGAAGATAACTAGATCCCTTCCTCCACGTGATGAGGAAGCTCTCTTCGCAGGATATAATGTAGGGCTCGCTGGAGTTTCTCATTCTTCAAAGAAGTGAAGAAGATCTCCTCACGGGAGAGGGTGGCTGACTAGATCACGAGAGTTCTCCTTCTTTAAAGCTAGGAAGAAGCTCTCCCAGGCTGAACCTGCGGGGAGTCACCGGAGAGGAAGAAGAAGACCATAGAAATGAAGGAAAAAATGAAGAAGATGAAGGAAAATGGCTTCCCTTAGCATCTCCTTAAAGATGATGAAGAATCCCTAAAATATCTCCTTGCAAGCTCCTTCCCAAGCTATCCCTTGTGCATGCTCAACTCCTCAACATAAATGGTAGTTGTTGTAGGGAGTAGACCCTATGGTTCCAAGCTACTTTCAAAATTTGGAATGGGCCCAAATCACTTCCTATGCACTATTTGGGTGAAGAACTAGGCAATAAGGCATAAAACACATGTCATGTTCGTTTCGTCGGAAAAAATTGGGGGTAAGAGGACAAAATTTACGAGATGGGTTGAACCGACGTGGTTATGTTGGGTTTGAGCATGGTCACACCACTATAGAAATCTCACAAATTGGTGGTCGGCATGGTCATGCCAGAGAGCCAGCGCAATTTTGTCAACTCTCTCTCTCTGGTCGGCATGGCCATGCCATCCTTGGGCATGGTCACGCCAGTCTAGGGACCTAGGTTCCTCTCGTGATTTGGGCGTGGCCACGCTCACACCCCAGCATAATTACGCTAAAGTATCTGTATGGTCGACGTAAAAAGCAATACTTTCAAGCCATTTGAGAGGCTTTGGCATGTCCACGACCAATTTAGGTGTGGTCATGCCATGAGTTGGGCGTGGCAACGCCTGAATTTGGTGTGATCACCACAGACCCCTTATAACTTGGGCATCTGAAAAGCTCGGCAAGGGGGTTTCAGGCCTCATGGGATCCTCGAAGGATAAAAAATGAGCGATTCGTGATTCTCATACGCCTATAGGTGTCGTATGTGCATCTAAAGAGCATTAGAAGATGCTTCATATGCATGTCACTGAGTAAGAACGGTTCCAATGTGAAATCCGTCTATCCAGACCTTGGCCTTAAGGCATGAACATGGTGTGGGTTAATTTTTTTGGTGATCTAAATCATGAGGATGTTTATATCAACAATGTACTGCCCCGTATCATAGAAACAAGTGTCAACACAAAAAGATATAGAAAGTGATGCCAGTTTTACAAAGATCAACTTGGAGCGCAGTTATGACAATGCAGACCTCAATTGTAATGCCTGAAGCATTTTTTTAAAGGTCCTAAGGGCTCCTTCGGTCACAATGGGCAATGTACAACCACCAATATAGTTCCATGTCACTCAAAAAGGGGGTCCTGCATTCGTTGCATCAAAAATGGATGCGAACAATGGTCAACATATCTATTCTCTTGTATATTCATTGAACACATCATTGTTAATGTGGTTAGACCTATTCTAAGTTTGACCATTCCTCTTCACAGATTTAACTTAGGATCCATCTAAGTTGTATGCTCTTTGTAGCACCATCATGATGTGATTATGCTCATTGGCCTTGTAACTTTCACGTTGCTGATGTAGGTTAATCCTTTCGTTTAGTAATTATGAGTTAAGGTAACTCTCTCAAAGGTTCCTTTACTTAGTTTAACTCATCACACAGTAAAGATAAGATATTGTTCCTTTCTCAGGTTTGTCAATTTTTTTTTTATTTTGATACCACTCACAAAAAGAACTGCAACTTCGCAAAGAAAATCTAGGATGGATTCTAGTATGGGGATTGTATACCCTAAAGTTAGGATTTTTATGTGTGTCTAGTGTAGACTAGAAGAAAACAGGTTGGCATGGTTCTTCGTTGTTTGAACAAGGCCCCAGATATTGCCCCCCCACAAAACAACCAAAGGTCATTATCGATCCTTACATTACTCTTATTGCCTTGTGTAGGTCAGGAGTAAGTCCCCTAGTAGCTTCCTTTCTTAAAAGTTCAAATTAAACTTTCAAGCAATATGTACTCAAATTCCCATTTTGAGTCTCAAATGAATCTTGTCGATATGAATCAATCATTCATATCCCAAATCAAAATTTTAATCTTCATATCACATCCCAAATCCAAAATCCAAATTATCAATCATTCAAATCAAAATTTTAATCTTCATATCACATCCCAAATCCAAAATCCAAATTCAAAGAATATCAACACTTTTATTTCTAGACTCAATTGGTCATCAACGTCAATCTCAATATGTGCGTCATACTTTGAATATTCTGTCACACATATTGAGGGTTCATTTGTTGACCTCACTTTTGGTTCTCCCTATTCGCTTTAAATATCCAAAAAAAACTTAAAAAAATCATATAAAATAGAAATAAAACATATTTAACTTTAATCAAGTTCTAAAATTGGACCAAAATGAAGCCAGATAAGGGAATATTCCAAAATTATCATTTTTATGCCCCATAATAATTATTCTCTACAGATTATCATAGTGCTTAGGACTTCATTTTATAAGCTACATTTGAGTAATTGTGAATGTATAAATAACATGCAATACGTTTTGATGACTATCGACCAACATTTTACATGAAATTTTGCATGGTGAGTCTTCGTGCATGAGAATTGTTCCCACATAATTTTTTTTTCATCGAAGCGTTGTTTTACAAAGGTGATTTCACAAAATATGTCTCAATCATCAAAACCTTTCAATTAGGCCTCTCATAGTCAAAATTAGATTTCATTTTGGGGGTCATCTAACCTACGTTAAATTGGACAATAATTAAGATGATTTGGATGATAATTATAATTTTGCCCTTGAAATAAACTTAAATCAATTTCCAGCTCAAAATATAGCTGAAAAAAATCAAAATCAACTAATTTAAATTTTTTCTAAATTGTCATCAAAACTATAATTTTTTTTTCTCGTAAGAGGGGGCCTGTAACATAGATATCCATGACATAGAAACCACTTCAACCAAAATGATTGCACAATTGTATTCCTTAATTTTTTTTTCTCTTACAGGTGAGCTGGGGTCGTCATTTTGGCCAAAAATCATAGGGCGCAGTGACGCTGCCCTAATATGTTGGTCGCACTAGCGCCTGGAGACAACAAACGTGCGCCATTTCACCCGGCTACTAAAGGTGGCTTCTAGGCACCCCACCCCCTTCTCCTTGGATGCATCCATGCCTGTATGTGGTACTCTACCCAATTCCATAGCGCCACTCAAGGTGGTGCCTAGACGCTTTCCCCATTTTCTCTCATGCATTTCATACTGAGGCGCCACCTATAGTGGCGCCTAGGCGCCCTCCTAGAAACTACCTGGGCGCCCTCCTAGAAACCGCCTGGGCGCCTCCCAACCATCACATCACTTTTCCCATTCCAACTCTAATTTAGATCCCCCAACTTCTCCCGTTCTTCGATGTTCGGCTCTAGCCATTGAAAGGAGGCCTCACTTAGACAGAAGGTCGTGCATCTATCCTCTTAAAACAATAAAAATAGTGGACAGCACAAAAGAGCTTGGAGGACGCAGAGTTTAGATTTGAAGAGCAGGATGTCATATGCACATCGTTTCTTTCCTACGATAGATAATTCGCGCCAACTTTCATGTTCGCAAATCCTTCCGGTATTATGTGACAAAGATAAAAATGAATAATGTCACTATTAATATTGACGTAAAATTGTTTCGTTTGTATATGCCGATGCAAATTTTGTCATTAATAATGATAGCTGCGTAAATCATACACAAAGCCGACACAAATATTTGTGTTGGATAAATTTCCATAAAGTTTCAAGTACAAAATTTTAATTTTTAACTTTATATTACTTTACTTACACTTACAAAATGATTCTTTGCTTCTTAAATAAAATTAAACTGTCATAAAAGTAATAAAAATTTAACTTTCAACTGTTCGATAAATAATTACATAAAAATTGTGTGATATGTCTGTATATGCCTCAGAATTAAACTATTTTAAAAATTGGAACATTGCATTGCCGTCAGTGCAACAACCTTTCGATTGATATCCAAAATCTAAAAAGCCAAACCCACCAGACGCTTGCTCGGGAACGCTCCAATTAGAGAGATCGACGGCCAAGGAAACTTACAAAAAAGAATAAAATGCAGAGCGATTCAACATATACAAGTTTTTAAGACGTGGCCCGCTCGATGCGCCGCTGCACCGATTCCTTAAACTCGCGAGCTCTGGCCGCGATTATAACCCGAGCTTTATCAATCTCATCTGCGCCCACGGGCCGCTTCCCCGTAACATACCTATACATCCAAGAAAGCACCAAGATCGCCGCAACGCCAAACACTCCCGAAGCCAAAAACCCGCCGACGATTAGCGCGACGGCGATTGTAGCTGGCACGAGCACCGGGCTGATGATCACAAGAAGTGGCGTAGCCACGGCGAGCGCTATCACCGTGCCGGTCAGGGTTAGACCTGAAAAGAGCAGCATCAATCCACCTAACGTTGCAACTGCGGCCGCTTTCATGATCTGGTAAGAAACAGGATACTGGACCTGTTGCTGTTGCTGTAGTTGGCCCCAGCGATGTCGTCCTCGACTGTTATCTGCCATGTGTGGATTGTTTATAGTTGTTTAGATCTGGATTGTGGGAGTGAAGTTATATGCCTGAGTGGACTGAGGCGCATGCAGCGGTGCTTCTGACGTGTGTCATAAGGAAGGAAAGGAGGGGAGGGATTAAACGACGCGTGGTGGGGTTTGAGGTTTGACGAGTGGTAATGCTTTGGAGGATTTATGTTTGGATTTTATAACTATATTATAAAAATGGATGGTTATTTGATCATTAATGCTTATATTTATTTTTAAGTAAATTTATCGATTTTGAAATTATTCGATGTTAATTTTGTTCCGCATGTACACAATTTTTAGTCATATTTTTTTGCTTTTAAATTTATCTGAACTAAATTTAAGAGCATTTACATAAATACTGCACAATTCATTTGCATTTAAACATCTACCGCCAAGAAAATCATATTTGCATGCATATCACCATAATATTTAACCTCACGTCCAAAATAGCATCCTCATTATTTTTTTTGAAGTGAAATGCGTTTCTTATGAATAGATTTATAATTGTAAAAGTATTGTATTTGTAAATATCAAACCTTTGAGTGTTGGATATGTAATTAATATGTTCCACCCCTAATTTCTTTGAAAAAGGTATACACATATAAATACACACGCGCATCTGTATTTATATATACGCATGCAAAAGTTTATTTCACTTCTACAAACTAAAATAATGGTATATCACTACTAAAAAAATGTGTTTTAAAACATTTTATAAACGCTATGGCAACGGTAAAGCCACCACCTATTTTCATCGAAGCAGTTCTAAAACCATCACGAAATATTTTTTACTGTGATGACTTTAAAAGCAGTTTTCTGTTATTGGCATGCAGCGGTTTTAACTCCTATTAATTATTAGCATTGCAAAGTCTTAGATCAACAGTTGTCTCAGAATGTTTTTGGCTTTTAACTTTTACAACAATTTTAACTATTATTTTCCTTGCAGCAGTTTTAACCGTGTCCAATTGTTGGTGTTGCAAAGGCTTATCAAAACATTTTCAAAACAGTTGGGGAGGGTTTTTAGCTGTCATGATTTTCGAAGCGGTTTTAATTGTAGTAGTCTTTGCAGCGATTTTGAAAGTTACTATTTTCAAATTTTTTTTGTTTTTATTAGTTTTTATTTATACACATATTGAATGTACAAAAAAATAACAAATATATATATGAAAGAATTTTCATACATAACACTCAATTCTAAGTATTTGTGTATAACATTGAAACTTCAATTTTTACATTTGTTCTTTATACTAAACTTATAAAAATTGAAATATGTGTTAGATATCAATACATAGAAATGGGTGGTATGCATGTACATGCCTCAAATATGGAAGCCATTCAATAAATCAATATAGATTATTCATATGAAAAAGTACGAATATCTCAAATACATCAAAACATATATAAATGTATCAGTTCAGCCTCCAACAACTTAGAAAAAAAGTATGTAGTGAGCCCAAAATCATATGAACTAAGTAGTAGCATCTCTTAAACATCAAAATATTTAGCAGTCCAGGAGATAAGCTCAGCTATCTTACAATAAACAAACCCAAATACACTAAAGTGCAAAAAGCAGAAATGATGTTTGCGTGAGATTAAGATTCATTGCATCACTATCAATAGCTAACACACAATCAATTAATAATATTAAAATAATTAAAAATAAATAAGAAACTTCAATACTTAAAAAAGCAACATACAGAGAGTAATCCTTATTGTGGCTGATAATTCGACCACATAAATATATGAATTATCTCATTTCATATCATAAGGATCATATTTCATTTTCAATCTTTCAGCTCAAGTAGAAATAAACCTATTGTTGCTTTCACCTGTAGTTGTGATGTTGTATAAAAAAAAATGAGTTAGAGTGACTTCAAATCCCTGGGTTGGTAACCTTTCAGAGTGTTCAGGATAATGACAACATTAACGCCCACTCATTTGCTTCTATATTACCGTCTTTAAGTGCTAACTCTTTCATCTCTAACATCGTACAAGCTTGTGTCTACATTACAAAAATATCATTAATATCAAGATGATTTATTTGATAAATCACTATAAATAAATAAAACTAATATTATTACACATTTCTCCTTAGTACCTTTAGATGACCATGTCACATCCTTATATATTATATTAGATTCTCATAATTATAGATCATGAATAGCCTGTAAAAAATAATAAAAACATTTATTTTGTATACTTATTAATGATATTTTATAAGAAAAAAATGTCATACAGTTTCCGTCTATTTCCTGACAAAGTTAATCTGATCCATTTTGTGAGGACATGCATATTTTTGTCAGTTTTAAAAATTTAGAACCTATAAGTTTTTTATGAGTCTCAATAAAGATTTGGATGAATTTCATTCAAATCCTAGAGTTAATTCTACTTCCCAAAGTGAAGAAGTATTAGTAGAAGTTTAAACTGAAGCACGGAAGATATGAAATAATAAATAATGCTAAGACTTACCAAGAATATTATCCTTACTAAAGAATTTTCACTTTCCATCATATGGTTGGAGCAAAACATGGCACAATTCAAGAGATCAAAAAAGAAAAATATTTGGAATGATATTTGTAAAAAACTTATCACAATACCGCACTAAGAAATTCTGTTGAAAACTTAACAAATGAAAACACACACACACACTTATAAGACTAAAAGTAAGGGGCTAAAGCTTATAACTTTTAAAAATCTTGATAAAATTTTCTTAAGAAAAAAAAACTGAATTTTTAAACAAATTAATCTTGATAAAATTATTATCTCCTAACTTTTATTAAGACCAAAATAATCGATAAAAAAATATATTTAAGCATAGCAAATTTTCGGCATTGCAATCAATCTTTTATGCTAATTTTGGTGGTCAAATTGTCATCACCTAATTATTTATTCATTCATATTAGTATATCAATCATATACCTTTGTTTATGGAGTGTAACGATTATAAGCTGGTTTACTTATACAATTTTGAGAGAAAATTTAGTAGTGTACTCTTATTAGTTTTAATTTGGATACTAATCGTTTTATTTATACAAAAATCAATTTCAGGAAAAAAAGTGCTAAACATACAGTTTTTTACACGTCAGAAAAATTGTTCTAATTACTGGCGGTTTTGCGACAGTATTTTATATTGGTTATTTGCATCGACATAATTACAACATAAACCGTCACTTATAAACAGTATTTTGTTTTCCGACTGCTTTTAATTATAACTGAAGGAATAATCCGTCTGTAATAGGAAAATATTAATCGACAGCTATTGTTCGTCGGTTATCTTCAAATCGACCATTAGACGAGGTTTTAACCAACGCATTTTATTAATAAGCGAAGTAAATGACCGTCGGTAATAGTTTTAATAACCGACGCAATTAAAGTCGTTGATAGGCTGTCGAAACCAATCATATATCTTGCCCTAACCTGTCTCGCGACCCTCGTCTTCTCTACCTGAAACACTCACCTCTCCCCGAAGCCCTCCGCTTGAAGCCTCTCCCCGAAGCCCTCCGCCTGAAGCCACTCTTCTTCTCCCCGAAACCATCGCCCTCATGCCTAAATCCCTCGTGATACAGTTGGAATAGAAGCTAGCTGGGAACACGGCGACGGGATCGTGACTTATAGCGACCCTCTACTACCCGAAATGGTTCATTTTCATTTTTATTTACATTTTCTTTAAAGAATGGTTTTTAGTGTTTAGGAATTAGCAACTAAGAGGTTTGTTAAATATTTTTCTATTTCATTTGGATTACATTAAGGGCTGAGTTTAGCTCGAACATCGTTCATAGCTCAAAGATTGATTCGAATTTTGGCTTAGATCAAGATCGAATTGAAATAAACGAGCCGAGTTACAAGCCAAAATTTTGGCTCAAATTTTTTCAAGCCAGTTTTCAGCCGACCCCAGCTCAGCTCGAAATCGGATCGTTAAGAATATATGACTTTGAATTTTGCTCGAAGATCGTTAATCACTCAAAAAGTTGATTTGAATTTTGGATCAAATCGAGAACATATCGAAATAGGCGAGCGGAGCTATGAGCCAGAACTTTGGATTGAATTTTTTTCGAGCCAAGTTTTAACTGACCCTAGCTCGGCTCAAAATTGGATCATTAACAGCCCTAATTACATCAAGGATCGACTTTAAACACATATATTTTTGCTTACAGGAGGATGCATCTTGGTATATGCTTTTTGTCGGTGATGTCCTTCTTATGGATAAAACTAATAAAAGAGCTTAGGAAAAACTTAAATTTTTCAGGCTGATATTGGAGTCTAAAGTCCTTTGTTTGGGTAGAACTGGAACTGTATACTTGAAATGTAATTTTAGTAGTAGTAAGGTGATCAAATTATTTAAACGGTGCGAACGTTCTAGTTATCGCGGGTCTCTCGGTCAATGTGATGGTGACATAGATGAGGATGTGATTAATTAGTAAGTTTTAAGTTGTTTGGTTGGAAACTATATCATATTAGCTCTGAGTCGGAGCATTTAACATCTTAGTATGTTAGTTTTGTAGAAGATCATTAAACGGTTGAACATTGACTCATAATTGATTAAACCGTCTCCCTCCAATAATGGATGTCACTGTAGCTACACCAGCCCGCTCACAAATATATTTATTTCATATTTTGTCTCTAAATGAAAAGTCAATCACAAACCCCATACAGATCACTGGTTTTACACTTCTAGATAAAATTTGTACAAAATATACTTTTGAATGAGCTGGTGTAGTTATGATGACAAACAATATTAGAGATAAAATATTGATAAATATTCGCTGATTGTCGATCTTCGACAGCCTAACAGCCTCAGCAAGCTATTAACGTCTAATTTTGAGATTAACAATTTTCGGCTCTAAGGAAATTGGAGTAAAAATTAAAATAAATCAATTTTCAAGTGGTAATTGTTGTTTCATATTAAGAAAAAGTTAATTCAATGGTTTATTTAGATTTCATGACGTCTCTTTCTAATGTTGTCTACAACTGTATCTACTCCAACCCTATTACGGGCATATTTGTTTCGTATTTTGTTTCCAATTATAGAGTCAATCATAAAACTAAACATGTTCGTTGTCGCAAGCCCTTGCGCGATTGACTGAACACCTAGAAATATGTTCTTAAAAGAAAATATTTCATAAAATGTAAGAACTTTCACTACATCCTTCAGTGTGAAAACTAATTTTCATAATCAAAATAGAAATTCACTTCGAAATCTAATTTATCAGATCCAAGATGAAAATTCCCATCAAAATCTAAATTTCATTGCGCAATTCTCATTTTGACAATGTAAATTAGATTTCAAAGTGAATTACCATTTTTGAGCTGATAACTTAGATTTCAATGTGTTTCATTCTAGATGTGGAAATTAGACTTCGCACTTGAGGATGTAGTGAAAACCCGTACATCTTATGAAATATCTCATTCTAAGAACATATTTCCAGGTGTACAGTCAATCGCGTATGAGATTTGCAGTGACGAGTATGTTTAGTGTTATGGTTTGCTTTCTATTTGAAAAATAAAATGCGAATAAAATAAATACGTGCAAGAATTAGTGTAGCTACGGTGACGGACAATATTAGATCTGAAAACTAGATCTACTACAAGTTAGATCGTTTGACATTTTAATCATGATAGTTCCATTGAAGATCATTATTGGTAAAACATTGATTCTTAATCCATTAGAATGACTCCCTCTAATATTGTATGTCACTGTAGCTACACTAACCTTCGCACAGATATATTTTTCTCATATTTTGTCTCCGAAAGGATTGTTGTAGCAACAGTGACAACGAAGATTAGTGGAAAATATGGATAAAAGTTCATCAATAATCGGTCTTTGAAAGCCCTAACAGCCTCAGCAGTACGTTAACGTTCTGACTTCGAAACTATCTAAAACGTTCACTCCTTTTAAAATGCGATGATTAATATTCTCATCAACTTTTATTACCAAGCAGTCGGTATATCTACTAAAAAAATTAAATGCATTTTATAATGTGTTTATTATTCTCATATTTGAAAATACACAGACATTTGTACGTCGAGATCATGGAAGTACAACAGACTTTATCCGAAAAGAAAATGGATCACCAAGGAGTTTTTGAACGGTGTCGATGAATTTGTGGCAACTACTTCTTAATGGATGTACCGCCTAATTTTCTCAACTAGATGGAGCAGCTCCGCGTACACTTACCCCACAAGGCATTAATTAGAGGTCCAATACAGTAATGCTAGATGGATCCGTTTAAGAAGTAATTATATTGGGACTAGATAGTTAGTCACTCATTTATGAAGAATATTAATAATTTGTACTGAGCGGCATTTATTTTTTATGATTTTGGATTAACTTAAGGGAACTGTGAAGAATAAGGCCCGACCATAAGGATTGATATGTAAAGCATATTTACTGCAATAGACAACGACATTCTGCTTCTACTATTTTACAAAAAAAAAATTCCATGAAATAGTCATTGGGTTTGGTGTCACCATCGACCATTTCAGTTTTCTAGAAGTTAGGTAAAGCATCGGAGAGGTGCACATCACATTAACATAATTATCAGGAAGATCGAGCAGCAACATTTTATGTTCTTCTTAATTGCGACGAAATACAACCCTTTATTGAGTAAGACATTTTTCATTATAATTTTTAACTCATTTATCTAAAAAATTTCATGATTAACTGTTTCAACGATATTTCAATGTGTGAATAGCTTATTCGTGGATTCGTTAAATCTAGTTGAAAACGATGACACGAGGTATTTCAGTTTATTGCGTAGTCTTGTGTTTTCGATTTTAATAGTTGTACCTTGCACTTTATAGTTTTGTTTACCTGTCTATTGCATAGTTATATGTTTTAAGTTTATTATGTATTGTTCTGTTTTTATTTTATTACATAGTAAGTGTTACGTACACTAATTAATAAAATTTATTCTCCTTGTTGCAGATGCCGACTTAAAGCAGGGGACAACCTCCCTCCCTACTCGATTGTGAGGGGAGGGGGGAGGGGGGTGTGGACCATAACTTTATCTGACATAGAAGAACGTTAAGAGAGACCGCCCGACTTCGACACCAACTCACACCCCCGCTCCCATACCCACCCCCGCCTTA
>NW_018164594.1:1789878-1826446 GCF_001263595.1 Phalaenopsis equestris | reverse complement strand
CCCCCACCCCCACCCCCACCCCACGCCCTGCCCCTACCCTGACCCCCACCCTTACCTCCACCCGACTGCAGTGCATCAAAGGACCACACTGCCTCTGTCGGACAGAAGTAGACAAGCAGTAGTTATCGCATCAAGCTTGTCGGCAACATGTAAGTTTTTTTTAAGATATTGTCAGTAATATATTTATTTTTATATAAAACTAACAAATTTTTGTATTAAATTCTACTCCGACATAGACTTTTCATGTCATTTGGGATATCATTCGGAGCAAGTACGACTCAACGTACTTATTGTGGAAGAAGATCTCGATAGTCATTTGAGATCGATAAGTATCGTTCACAAATAAGTTGTTTTTATTTAATCGAACATAATTCCTATAATATTTGCATAAATAATTCTCCTGACGATCTGAGCATGAGTCGCACATTCGGCGCAACTTCGAGCGCAAAGGCAGCGATCGCATCCAAGAAATGTTTGGCAATATCCGGAAATTGCGACAACGTCCTCTATGGCTCGGAGAGGATGTTTTTGCCACGCTGCTTAGGGCTTGGGTTTCTCCGGACTACTAGAAGAAGAGGGAGCGGCAAAACGATACAAGCGGTTAGACTATGGAGGCATGGGCCCCTCCAAGCACACTGGTGGGTGGCTCCCACAAACGGAATACAAGCAGAGGCTGGTAAGATTTCATTTATTCTATAAGGTTTTCTATAGTTCGAAGATGTATTCAAACTATTTCATTTTATGGATAGACCGTGGAGATTGGACGAGAATCCTTCGCTGCCGATGTACATGAGTGCACCCACAGAAGACGGTCCAACTAATCAAGATCAATGACAGATCCCGTGCGATTGAGGTAATTGAAGAGTTAAACTAGTTTGAAGGTAATCATGTTAGCTCTAACTGAATGTAACTTCTTTTGTTTGCAGAAGATATTCCAGCAGCTGAAAAAAAGTCGATCGCATATGTCAGGAGGTATTACGATACGCGAGCATGATCTTTACGACCTATGGAGGGAGGCTGCTGGAGGGAAGATGAAGGGTTGAGTCTAAGGGCTCAGGTCGTAGGGGGTGTATCTGGAGTTTCTACCTCTACCACACAAGATGAGATTTCCAGGCATGTTACGACATTCTCTGCTGAGATGGAGACCAGCTTCTCTCAGATGAGGTCAGAGTTGGATGCCAACATGGAGGCCAAGCTGAAGGCTAAGTTAGATTCCTTTCGGCAATGGATGAGGGAGCATGGCAAGATAGTGGCAGCATTGGAGGAGGAAGCGACAGAGGACAATGAGGATGAGGTTGACGAGATAGAGGGGAATGATTAGGACGGGTCTTTCCCTTTTTTTTATGTTTATATATATTTAAACAAATATTCTTTTTTGTGAACAGTGATCTACATATTTTAGAGTAAATGCATTTTATTTATTTCATTATTTGATTGGATAAATTACTATTTGACAGTTATGTTATTTCATTAAATATTAGAAATTGTATACTAAATGTTGTGATAACAAATGTAGTAATGTAAATACAAAAGAAAAAAAAAAATTCTCTTATGTTATATGTTTCTGATGGGTTACTATTGGTTTTACGACGCTTTCAAACTTATTCGTAGAAAAAACCGACGGCTATCCTTTAGACATATCTACTGACACCTAACCTATACATAAACGATAGCACAAGGTGTGTCACACAAAAACGAAGGATGTGACACTTTTCCAACAGTTAACTCGTCAATTATAAGAAATAACGTGTAAACAACGCTTAACTGACAGTTTTTACCTGCGTAAAAAAATTGACGGGGTGCGACACATTTCTTACTATTAACCCGTCGGTTATAAAAATAATGTATAATCGAAAAATTTTGCCTCCTTCAAAAAACTGATAGGTGTGACACTTTTTTGACGTGTATGTCGTTGTTGATATCATTGGAAGAACCATCGGTTATGCGAACCGACGATTACCGCAGACTCGATTTTTCTTGAAAAAAAACTACGACATTAAATTATCGAATAACCGTCACTAAATTTATATCGTCGAAATATTGGTCAGTTTTGGAATTACCGAAAGGCATTTTACCTACTACTTTAAACCCGTCGTTAATGTTAAAAACAATCATTTTTCTTAACATAACTAATGGATTGTGGTCGTAGGAAAAAACCTAAATTTCTGTAATGATTTCATACATTATCAAATACATGTGTACACATGTTTTAATGTTTGATTAAATAATTTGTTTTCATGTGTTAAGTATTAAAATAATTTTGTAATAAATTATAAAAGTACTATTGTACAACCAATTTACACCTTAACGTTCATTTAAGCTTTTTGGAGTTTCGAGTTTATGGGAACATATAAGATGTGAATTAATTTGATAACGCATCTTTATTCATGTTTCATATCATCAAAAACCTCAATTCCCACCACCAAACCCAAGCATAAATGATGTCCTTACTTAAAAGATTATCCATACATCACACTTAAGATGTACTTCACAATAGCTTATGTTGATAATAAATATTGCTATTTTGGATCTAATATAATCAATATACATTAAAAATTGATATTAAATGAAATCTATGTTAAAGTGAAATATTTTTTGCACAAAAATTTCATGATCTTTGTCTCCTGTTCCTAAAAATCTAAAAGAGTCTCGAGGAATCATCTTTTAAGCTTGGCGGCACCTGTCAGAACTACCACTCCTTAGAACATACCTTTAGTACTTTTAATGCCAATTTTACTAACAAAAAAAGAGTAAATTTTGCTAGTAACGAAGCAAATAAATGCTCTGTTTGACGTAGCTGCAGTTGCGCTGCCCCAAGAAGCTGCTGTTGGGAAGCTACAACGAGAAAGCTGGCTGGTTGTTTGTTGCAGCTGTGTTAAATAGTTATGGGGCAGCTGTTTCTGGAAAAATGACTATTTTGCCCTTGTTTAGTTAAACTTTTTGGAACAGAACAATAACAGTTGAATATATGATACAACAGAAGCGGAAATTCACTTTACAAGCTAAAAAATGTTAAAAATAGACTTCTACAATTTTTAGACAAATTTCTTCTCCATATTTATTCAAAGCCACATAACTATAGCTTAAAACTAGCCCTAATCCCCCAAATTGAGAAGCTAATGCACATTTCACTAATAAGAACATCATCAATAGTACTATCATCATTAGTACTTAGAATAAAGGCTAGATTTGCTCACAAATGCTATATTTTTCAACCCAATAGTCCATTATCAAAATTCCATTTATTTTCTTACTCCTCTTCATAGATTGAGACATAACAAGATAACCATGTCAACCATCAACATTAGTGGTTTCCTATTCATGCGGATTCCCCTCCTATCTTTTTTCACATGACGACGGTTCTTTACTTGTTCTGATAAAGCACGTGTTTCATACCCTACAAATTGAGCTTTCTTGTTGATTTAAGTTATTCTCAATCATGCTGAAAAAGCTTGAGCTGATATCGGCATTTCAATACCATCATATTTCTTTTGCTATATGTTATTGAGCTTTAATTGACCGCACATCACAAACTATGGTTTGATGGAGATTAATGTATAATACACAACTTCAATACTCTTTTGATTTACACTTCTTAGCTGTCAAGTTACTATTTGTAGTTGGGTTGAGAATTGAACCAAGTAGTTACTATTTATTTATAAATTGCATAGGTCGTCGTGTTGGGAGAGATGCAGAAACAAATTTGAGAAATCCGAAGAAAGAATTTAAATAGAAGCACACACAATAAGAAAACACAGGAAGCTTCATTTGACCTGTCAGAAATGTGTAAATCATTTGGAGAATGAATTGCTGAAACTTAGAGGTAACTCGGTCATCCCAACCTCTAAATTAAATTAAAATTAAATCTTATTTTCATTAGCTATATAAGTAATTAATTAACTACATTACAATGGCAGGTGTTTATAGAGTGAAAATGGACAGAGGAGAGCAGACTTGCACCATTGTTGGGATTGTAGAAGAAGAAAGTTGATCAAATATATACACAAGAAGGCGAGCAAACATGGAGAAATCATTCGACAGAAGCAGAAGAGTGAAGCGAAGAAGATTAAAGAAGATGAGGGTGAGAAGAAACAAGAGTCGAAGAGCACAGATGTTATTAGCGTGCCTTATTTCATTCATTGCACGCATGCTCCACAGTGGTTAAGTGATGAAGCCACAAACTCTTGTACTGTAATGTAATTTCTGTTTTGGCTTTAGATTCTGAATTAGAGTTGTGATTGAAGATAAAAATTGCACTGTACATCCATTTTGCACCCGTTCAGACTTATGTACTCCAGATTGGACAAATTTGCATTGTCAATTCATTTTGCAGAGCTTACACCCTTTTATGAAAATATTATAATGTTCCGTAGGCTTCCAAACCAATCCTCCAATTCCTATGTTTTTTCGTATATAACACTTAAACTTAACTTTATACCTTTATACCACCCAAATCTTTCATTTATACCACCCATATGGTTTTATTTTAGATATTTTAAAAAAAGATAAAAGTAAACAGCACATTAACTAAAACAAGGAAGAGCATATTGAACACAACTGTAATAATCCTAAGCATTTTTGATAAAGGATTTACTTGATGTGCCATTAATATATAGACTAACCTCAGAAGATTGAGAACTAAAGGATTCGCCCAACAAAGAGCGATGAAGTTAAAATCACTAAAAAATCTGTAATTTGATTGGAATTCACGAAAATGCCATTTGCTAATTACATAAAAGAAAAAAGGATTAGGAATTATCACTTTTTAGAAAAGTAAGGTTTTAAATTGGTACAAGAAAATGACTTCCCTTGAGATTTACATTACACTTGTACCACACTTAGAAGAATCAATATCCAACTAAACACAAATTTGAAATTCAATCATCACAGTCAGCTCTCTAACAGTTGCCTAAAATAATAATATATACAACACAATTCCCCTAAAGTCAGCAAATGCAAATGTTCGTCCACTAAAATCCCAAAAAATGTGGATCACATCAAAATAATGAAATTTAGAATTGTCGATGATAAGTCTTGTTAGCACCAAAACTAAAGGATTCGCCCAACAACATGAGGAAAAAATGGCATAATATTTGCAATACCATACACTCCGTAGGAACCACATGGCCTGGAGGAGCCGAAGGCATAGCTCTGTCAAAAGTAGGCTTGCTATGTAGTACACACTATCTTATATAAAAAGCAAAAAAAGAGAGTTATTTGTTTCAATCAACGCAATTTCATCCAATTCTGATCAATATTTTTGAAGTGAAGCAAACATGGGTGGTGCAAAAGCATTCATTGTTCAAGGATGCAAAGCAAAAGGAAATAATACACTACAGCATTCAACAACAAAGAAAACCACAAAGAGCACCACAATCATGTGCCAACTATCGCATCTGCTATCCGTTTTCTCAACTCTGTCCTCTCGTTTGTACCTTCCCCGTCTACAGTACATGTGGTGGAAGCATCATCTCCTCATCTGTAAAAGACTGACCTACACAGTATTCAAAGGCTTCTGCAAGCACATGTTCTTCATCATCTTCTGTCAAATGGAAGTCGATATTGTTACGGGAATGATGTCTTATAATGTAATTATGGATAGGCATTGTAGCAAACACAATCTATAACTGCTTGGAGAAATTGTAGGGAGGCATATCACGGAGTATGACCCATTTCTTTTTCCACACACCAAAAGTCCTCTCAATGACACCACGTAATGATGAATGTCGTTTATTAAATATTTCATTTCTGTATCGTGTAACGTTGCTTACACGTGCAAAGTCTGATATGTGATATCTTGTATCAGGAAATGATTTTAGATACCGTCGTTGCAATGGGTAACCAGTATCGACCAAATAATATTTCCCTAATAAATTGAACAATTAATATGGAGATTCAAGTGGGTTCGTCATTCAATGTGCTCAATCCCGAACGTACCTGCAGGTGGATGTGAAAAGTTGGTATTGGGATCCCGCGTCGCAGATTTGAAAACTCGACTGTCACGTGCGCTGCCCTCCCAACCAACCTTAACAAAAGTGAAACATATGTTGAAGTCACAAACGACCATGACATTTTGGGTGGGGTTACCACAACGGCCGATAAATGCAACTTTATCATTATTTGGGATACTTGCGTCAACATGTGTTTCATCAATCACGCCGATGCAGTCCTCGTTGAGTTTATGTTAGGCTCGACATATCAATACATATTCTAAACAAAATTAACTATATAACATCTAAGTGAATACCTTGAAGAAGGTCATATATCGCGCATCCTGTGATATCTCAGCGGGTGTCTGCTCGAACTTATAATCTGAGAGTCTGATGACATGAGAGGACAGACTAACAAGTACACTCAATCCGATTGAGAAGTATCTACTTATTGTTTTGGAGGAGTGCTGAAATCGCTCCATCGCACTTCGCATGGACTAATTTTGGGATAATATGAACAGAGTTATTGCGAGCAACTCACGTTGAGTGGTCCTCGAAGATCCATGAAGTCCATGAGCTCCTACGAGTAATTTCAAAAGATCAATAAATATTGTCTTGCTCATTCGAAACATATTACAAAATTTTGTTAGGTGCCCCGCAAGCAACTCTCCAACTCATTTGTCCCCAATGCATGAAGATGTCATGCATGATGACCGATCAATATACGTGTTGTAGTACTCGTACATCAAACATATTGCCGTCAGAAACATCCCTCTCCGCTTTCTTTTGCGTGAATCCATGTGGGTCTCTATCTGTCTTCTTCTATTTGCATCCATGGTGATCGGTATCCCTAAATGTAACCATGGCGATCAGAACATCAGAGTTTGAGACATAAAAAAAGAGACGTTTGCAAATAATTAGGAGGGTACAACGGAGTTCACAAGTACAACTGTAGAAAGAAATAGAAAAAGATAATGCAGTAGAAATATTCTAGTGATGAAAAACATAAAACATCTCAAATGTTCGAGCGATCATAAAAACAACGAATATATGCAACTCTGCGGGCGGCAGACATTTTTACAAATATATATCTACAGACCGTGTCCTCTATCAATTCTGCTGCGAACAGATACAACTCTTCATCTGCATAAATTTCGGCAGTAGCGCTTAGGATTCCAAGTGCCTCATCGATAGTGTTTGAATGAGAAGACTGACATTCTGCCTTGAAACAAGAAACCGCCTCGGATAGTTCATTTCTAAGAGAAGAAGCACCAGATTTTCTTTTATCAACAACCCTCGGACGTTTGGAACGGGAAATGGTTTCATATTCGTTCTGATCCGGATTGGGGATGTCAATGAAATCAACTGAACCTCTAGGGGTTCCCAAATTCATGGCATTGCCAGCGAACCCTGTCTCGTTTGGGCTACATGCATAGTTCCCCGTTGCAACCACCCCCCAAAACATGCGGTCAAGTTTCTCCTCTAATTCAGGCTCAATTCCGAAAAACTTAAATTTATTTGCAGCGAGCACCACCTACATAAAAATTTATAAACACCCAATTAATAATAAACTATATAGTTACAAAATATCAAAGTTTACAAACAATGTTTACCGCAAGCCTTTCAGTCTACCATTCATCAATGCATCAACTGTGCGTTTCACTGGATCCCAACCCAAACCCGTAGATTCTCTTTCCAATTCTTTCCAAATTTTTCACTTCTTCTTCAGTTGGTCTCACTTGTTCTTCATTTGCAACATGTCGTACCCCTGTCTGTACATTTCTTGAAATTTTTTATAATATTTTGCTATATTTCTTTATTGAAATAAGTCGTAGCCTTATTTCCCTGTTTAATTTCTTTAAGGCAAAAATCGCAAAATATTATTTTCGTTTCTTTTTCCCACAATGCTGGTGTAACAATCTCTTTAGCTTTATCATCCATATTATTACTATATCAAAACAAAGCCATAAAACACAACAGTAAAATCAATTAAAAAGTATAAAATTGTGATACGTGAATCAGCTAAAATAACTGATATGAGGTTTCATAAGAACAAAAAAATTCCATTATTTTGGTTGTTATATTCCAATGACAAAAAGATTCCATTATTTTGGCATAGTAAATTCACCCAAATGCTAGATGCGGATCATATGTAGGTGAATTGTTGCAGAAAAGATGAGATGGTGATTTTTAATAGAGAATATATGTGGGCAAACAATTGATTAAATAACAAGAGGTTTGGACACTTCCCAAAATTTAAATGGCTGGTTTACTTGCAAATAAGAACCCTTTATGCATTTAAATGATGAAATGATTATCTCTTAACATTATTTTTGGCGGTTCTTAACATTATTTTTGGCGGTTCTTAACATTATTTTTGGCGGTTTTGAAATAAATCAATCACGATGATTTTTTTTTTTTTGTTGGCAAGGTGATTTTTAGTGGAAAGAATTATAGTAAAGTTGCTTGTTTGAAGCATGTTGCTATGTTAGTTGAATTGTGTTTTCACCTAAGAACCAAATGATTTAAGCAAACACGTCTAGCGTAATCATAAAAAAATTGTAAAGGAAAGGCAAGCCCTACGATGAAATTTTATTTGATGTGGTCCTCAATTATCATATTGTATTGAATCTAAAGGTGATTGAAATGAAGTTGAATTAGATGGAAACGGTAAATGAGTTTATTTGGCTAAAGGGCAAAATTTGCAAACATGCTTGAATTGAAATAAATTGCATATTATTATTTTCATTTTTGGAGGACTTGAAGAGGAGCAGAAGATAGGTGCCCAAGCTCTCCATCATGTTTAATATGAGGTGTATTATGCAATGAAACTAACGTGCTCAATGGGTGTAGACAAGCTAATGGTTGTTGTTTGAGGCAAACTTTTTGGGTTTATCAACTTATGAACAAGCAACATCACTTGCAAAAACCCGTTTCCACACCCTAGGAACGACAGGAGCAGGAAAGATAAGGAGCGGGAGGCTTGCGAAGTATAATAGCAAAATATGAAGAAAAAATTTGGAGGAGAAATACCCATTAGGAGCAGCGGCTTCAATCAGGATTCCACACCCAAGTGAGCAGCGGTGGAAGATTAGCAGCGGCGTAGTGGGAGAAGGAGCAGGCTTCGCGACAAGGAGTAGCGGCGGTTTCACGAGCTAGGTTAGGGCGCCAAAGAGCTGGGGGCATAGGAGGTATTAACGCTCGAGAACGCCGGGCCGCGGGGTCGATTCCGCAGCCCGCGTTCATCCTATGTTAGCGGCAAGCGGCCGCTACCGCTGCAAGAAATCCCGATAAAAAATCAAAACTTTGTGGTTTGGGATCGCGACGCTCGAAAAACGCGGCCCCAAACGAAGCCTAAGTGTAAATTGATAGATACGCAAAGATGGAAAAAAAAATAAAGTAAGCTTGAGGATTGCTTAAATGTTGTGGTATCAATGACTTCAAAAATTTGATGTCTTTTGGAGCTCAATAATGGAGCGAACATGTATTGTGATCATTATTCTATATTTAAGTCGGTCTACTAAAAGCATTCAAACATTTTCATTCTTTAAATTTTAATTAAAAATGCCCTCTTTAAATGAGCGAGTCTTCTTGATTGCACTAATATTTAGAAGAGATTCAAAAACTATTTAATGTTAATGATTGTTGGAATTCAAAAGAGACTTGAATATTATAAAGTTGATACTCGATATATCATGAACTTCAATAAGTGGTATTATTTCCTTAAATATAAAAAGCGCATCAACGAAGTTAGGAAGCATCAAATAAAAGTTGCAAGAGAACATCCACGCCACAATAATTCCTAAAATATTGACATGAATCTTATTTCAAAATTATTGCCATGGTTGCCTCTTTAAGTTTTAAATTTCTCCCTTCATAGGTAACAAATCTTATAATATTATCAAGGTGATGTAACATCATTTTATCAAGGGTCCACAAAAAGAGATTAATTCGTTATAGATGTACAAGCAAGGGATATTATGCTTCCAATTATAGTTGTTATTAGATTGCAAGATTTTTTTAAAATACCAAGTCCATAAAGCAAGGTTTTGATCACCTTAGCTTCAAGTGGAATCCCAAATATAATTAGAAATGTAAAATAAAGCTAAGATAAGATAGTTTTTTAAGTGAAAAATTACCCAATTTTGGAAAAAAAATAAATGCAAAGTCCGAAGAAATACTCCGTTATTGTAATTATTCTTGATAATAATGATATAAGAAAGTCTACGAGATAGATAAAGGTAAGAAGAGCCATTTTCCTAGAAGGTCAAGGCTGTGTGAAATTAAGGAAGAAGATGAAGTAGTCCTAAAAGTTTAGGGCTGCCATTCGAAGTGCTAATGGTCTTCATAGAGGCAAAGGCGAAATGACGAAAAGGCAATAAGCAAGGCAATTCGTGAAGACTATTGAGTCCACAAAAGAAAAACTAGATTTATTCTTTTATAGAGGTAGAGACAACACCACTTGAAGGAGACAGTGAAAATTGCAAAAAAAAAAAAAACAAAAAAAGAAAAAAATTATGAAAAATTAAAGATGCACAAGATCTTCTCTCAAAATTGAAAATGATACAACCCAAAAAGTAGATTTTAGGTCATGGAGTTCAATGGACATAATTGGATCAATTCTCCACGGGAGGTTAAGATGATAAGAATTGAAAGAAACAACAAGAAAGTGCAAAAATATCATAGCCTCACTAATCTCTTAGAGGAGGCGAAGAGCGTAGAAAATGATATTATGATAACAATGATGGGAGATTGGTGCATTCTATCTTTAGAAAGAATATGTTATTGAAGGACCTAGGATCATTAGATTGATCAAGATAATTATGAAAATTCTTCTTCCTAATGCGGTGCAAACTTAAAGACCTAGTCAAAGATGACTACAGGTAATTGGGTAGTCTGCCTAATAATATAGGAAAATTTACATTTGTAGTGCATTAGCTTACCTATGGTTTCGAGTAGCAGCGGAGTGAAAGGAGCGGAAAGAGGAGAAAGATGTATTTTCTCTGGTCTCGATCTATATGACGATCTGATCTTTGCCTTCCCAAGCTAGCGGCGATCCCTTCATTGGCTTCCCACAACTAACTTCAAATGTGACGATATCGTGAGGAATTGGTCACCAATGTTATGGCTTTGGGAAGAGAAATAATGGCGCAAATAAGCTTGCCTTCCTTTCGGGTAGGAACGGAGTAGAAGGAACGGAAGGAGGAAAAAGATGTATTTTCGGTGGATCTCTGTCCTGCATCTCGTCATTGCCTTCCGACATTTAGCAGTGATCGATCCCGTCGTTGCCTTCACACAACTAGCTCTAAGCGCGACGATATCACGACGGTTTGGTCCCCAAACGGGATGGAACTGGAAGAAGACTTGGGAGGTACCGATATATGCACAGGGCTATAGATTTTGTGCGTAAAGGATGGAGAACGGGAGGACATCGGATGCTATTTGGCAGAAGAGGAAAAAACAAAAGAGATTGATACATAATTTTTTGATATTTTTGACAATATTTTTAAAATTGTCATTAAATAAGTGCTGTCACAAAAAAATTTCTTATATAGTAAATATGGTTGATGTGGCATGCAATTTTTGGGTGGCTCAAATATAACATTAAAAATTTAGGTGTTAGATATGTAATATATAGGAGTTTTATGATTTTTTGTAAGTTCCTTATATTTAGATTTGATTTAAATAAACTGTTTTGGCTACTATTTTAAATTTTAGTAAATCATACATATAATAGTGGAGAATAAGTTGACTCGCTAGACAACCTTTGGTGTGTTGTGAAAAATGACGGCAATAAAGCAAAAAATCAGATCGAGAAAAATTTGTAAAACAGATAATACAGCGGAAACACACAAATTTATGTGGTTCGGCAAATTGCCTATATCCACGGAGATGCAGAGAATTTTATTTGCTTGAGGATTACACCTGTCGACGATTCAACGATTATAAGAAACTCTCCTCTCTCTCTCTCTTCCTCTCTCTCACTACCCGTGAGCAACAACACCCAAGAAAAAGATTGAGAAAGTTATCAATGTCGAAGAGGAGATTATAAGGGGACCAGTAGCATGTCTATTTATTAATTATATCATGCTATTAGGCCTGTTAAAGAATTAATAAGATAATTAACTAAACACATTAATTATTTCGTGTTCTCTTATGTAGCAAATCATAGATAACAGGATTTATGCAAGAAAAGTTGTAGAATATCTTGGAAAGTAATTAAGAGCAATTAATTTTGCAATTAATTTTGAATATCACACCCAATTTGTTGTCAAACATGAGAAACTGTCAATTTGAACAATGTAAAGGTTTTTATATTCGCAACAAATCTCTCACTTGGAGATTGGTACTGGCTGCATCATCCACTGGCTGCGTCGACCTTTTCTTCAAACGCAATATCCTCTACCTCTGCAACTCAAAGCTTCTTGTCTTCACATTAGAAGACCAACTAAAGTCGAGAACAACTTCAGTTTCTCAAGACTAACACCTTTAGTTGACATATCATCGTTAACATAGCTTTGTACCTCCAAGCTCTTTCTTGGGTTACTAATATTTTTACTTACAACTCCCACTGCATGAGCAATATCCTACCTCTGCTGAAAGTCTTTTTCAACATGTCTAGCATTATACATCTTACTTCCATCAAGCGCAGTCTTCACCCGATACACACATTTATTGTGCAATATTTTCTTCCTTGGTAGAAGTTCTGTCAGCTCCCAAGTATGATTCCCTGGCAAGAAATACATCTTTTCCAGTCGCTTTCCCAATAACGGAAGATTAGGTTTATTCTCATAGAAGTAGTGTTTTATCTGCATCCTCCTGTAACCAAAATATGTATCATTAAACTTCTCAATTCTTGATGTCATCACTTTATCTCTAGCCATCGTTCTTCTTTAGATTTGATGCCACGACTCTAATACCAGTTGTTGTGAAAAACAATGGCAATAAAGTGAAAACCGGATCAAGAAAAATTTGTAAAATAGAAAACACAGTGGAAACACACATGTTTACGTGGTTCAGTAAACTGTCTATTTCCACGAAGCTACAAAAGGATTTTATTAGCTTGAGGATTACACTCGTCGACGATTACAAGAAACTTTCCTCTCTCTCTCTCTCTCTCTTTCTCTCTCTCACTACCCGTAAGCAACAACACCTAAGAAGAAGACTGGGAAAGCTATCAATGTCGAATAGAAGATTACAACGGAAGTTGTAACATGTCTATTTATTAATTTCATCATGTTATTAGGTCCATTAAGGAATTTCAAACCATTCCAAAATACCCAAATTTGTTCTAAAATAATTTCAAACCATTTCAAAATACTTAAATTGCCCAAAACCACCCAAAATTGCCAAAATTACCAAAATACCCCCAAATTTGGCTAAAATTACAAAAATACCCTTGGTGGCCCAATCTTTCCCAAAACCTCCAAAATCATCTCAAATGTCTCCAAAACCAATTTGAACAGTACCATTGAACCTAATTTGACCTATTTTGACCAAAAGCCCCAAATTGCCCTTAAAGGCCCAATTTCCCCAAATTCACCCTAAATGTCCATCAATTTGACCCCAATCTCCCCCAATTTCAATTCCAAACTCAAATTCATCATGCCTATGATCATTTCAAACCAAATCCAAGCTTAATTGGCCCATGCTTTGAGCTCAATTTTGGTCCAAACCAAAACCCCATTTTTAACCATATGACCCAATCTCATCGAATTTAACCCCATAAGCCACTCAATTTCCTCAATTTGCATCATAAAATCTTCAAAACACTTCCACACATCAAATTAAATCCTAAATTGGTCTTAATAAAGCCTCAATTCCACTCAATTTCAACCCAAATTCAAAATCCTCAAATTTGTCCCAATTTGGTCTTGTCTCCAAATGTCACATAATTGAATGCCCAAACCCCAAAATTGACACCCAATTAATGTTGAGAACTCTTAATAATATTACCCTAGACCATTTTCAAACATCAATTTGGACTTAACCCAACTGTAGCCCAACCTAAGCTCAAGTCTAACCCAATACCCCTAAATTGACCACATGCCCAAAATCCCTCAAATTGAACATCCAAATCAATTCAAAATCACCCTAAATTGACCAATTTTATAAACCCTTCATGAAAATCATGTACGCCAAATTGATCAATCAGTTGGGCTTAATGCCATGGCTAGCCTAACCCAAACCCACCTTCGAGCCAATTTGACCCAAATTGAACCCATGCACCAAGATTGACTTAGTCATGCCCAAATGAACAAATTAATGATACCACAGCCATGACACCCCAGCCACCAAATGGACCCTAGTGACCAGGCTAGACTCACCTCGCCCACTCTAGATAAGCCATAGACCAATGGTCCCTTGATTTAGGGGGTTTTAACCTTTTTTGGGCCTAAGCCAAAATATCTCCACCATCATGCCAAACCATTAAGGGTTAATCATAATTAAAATCATAATTAATTAACCCTCCCCCTGGCTCACCTGACTCCTCTGGCCACCACCCCTGGCTCTGCCGGCCGACCTAGAGGTCAGAAAACCCTAAAACCGGGAGCCACCCCCTGAAATCAAAACCTAAAGCACCCATCCAAGCTACCCAGCTCTGATTGGCTCTTAGCACTTTGAAGCCCTCCACCTCAGCTCCACATTGCACCCAAATTGAAGCCCTGAGCGCCACCCTAGAACATTCTATTTAAACCCCTCCTTTATGGCAAAAAAAAAGGCAATACAATTTTCATAGTGAAACTTTGTCAAATTGCCCCCAGAGCTCCTCCAAGACTCCCTAAGCTCATTGCAACCATCTCTTGGCCATTTCCCCAATCACTTGAGCTCAATTTTTTAGCTCAAAATCAGGACAAATTTTGGCCATCTTCAAAACTCCCCCAAACTCCAAATTGAACTACTCTTGAGCTTCCCTAGAGCAAGAGAGGAAGATTCTAATTGAAATGTCCCTCTGTTGAGCTCTCCAATCCACTCCTAGACCAAGATCGCACCCCATTTCATTGAACTTCTACTTGGAGCTTACACTAGAGGAAAGCAGCACATCCAAGAGGTTTGTTGGACTCTACTAAAGCTTCCAAAAACATCTAATTTAGGCCTCCCCTCTCAGACAAAGGTATAGACAATTAACCCTAAATTTGAGCTCAGTTTGGCCCTTTATGAAGAAAAGTTTGATTTCATGACATTATAACCATATGGATGTGTTCTCCTTGAGTAGATGAAGGTGTGGGAACAAACACCATGTGATTTAGTTGAGTATCAAGTGAGATCTTAGGTCTAGAAGTTAGACGGCTCACGAGCTCTGGCTATCGGGGACGATGACGGAGTACCGTTTGATTGAGCATGTATTGAACAGATGGACAAGATCGAGTTGGATGAGGACTTCGTGTGTGTACAGAGGGACACGTGGTTGTTGAGTCAGATGCTGGCGCCGAACTAAGAGGCGACGCATGGCGTTTCAGAGAGGACGAGGATGACGCGACGCGTGATTGGAATGAATAGAAAATTAGGATTTTCTTGATTTAAATAAATAATAGATCTTTGAAAAAACATAACTTTGCATAGAAAAATCATAAAAAAAAAAAATTACTCTCTTGCTCAGTGAACAAAGGAGAATAATATGGGCAAAAAATAAAAATTACTTGCCAAGTGTATGATTTTTAATTAATTAAATACTCTCTAAGGTATTTTAATTAATTAAGATTAAATACCAATCATCATGGCTTGAAATTTTTATGGTTGATTCCTTATGATAGAGGGCACCTCCTCTGATTTTTCTAAAGTCAGAGAGCACCTCTGTGCTTCTTACCTTAATTTTCAAGCCTAAATGGTTATTTTGGCTTTATTTAATCATAAAAATTCAAATGTTCCTAAAAAAAATCATGAGATCAATTTTTTTAGGTCTCGTGTAGTCAGAAGAGTTTAGCAAAAATAATGTGATAATTTGAATAATTTTTAATATTTCTCTTATTAATTAATAATTTTTACATTATATTAATTCATTTAAATTAAATATAAATCCAAATTTGACAAATTTAATTCCACATTTTTTATAAAAATCATTTCAAGTCACTATAAAAACTTCAAATTTATTTAAGTTGATTTGACCAATAAAATAGATTTTGTAAGTAAAAATAGTATTTTGGCACAAAATAAATTATATTAAATTAAATAAGCTTGGGAAAATTATGAAAAATAGATTTCTGAGTTCCTTGTGATTAGGGACATTTAATAAAAATAAAATCTATTTTTGTGAAAACATTTTATTTTTAAAGTATATTTTAAATTAAAAATAATTAAAATAGTCAAAATTTTTAAAAATACAAAAAATTGTTCAAAATGTGTGTAATTGTTCCCTGATCACTTGGGACACCTTAAAATATTTTCCTTGATTTTTCTAAATTAAAATAAATTTCTAAAGGCCTAAAATGCATTTTTCTTATTTTCCATAAAAATAATTAGAAAAAATTAAAAATAAATCATAAAAATATAAAGTTTGTTCCTCTTAGTTTCTTGGACTCATGAGGGTTTAATAAAAATTTAAAAGTGATTTTTGAAGATTAAAACATGTTGTTGAATTTAGATAATTATTAAAAATGACTTTTAAATAATTATAATAATTACAATGTTATTCAAAAAAAACCTAAAATTTTGTCTAAGTGTTCTTCTGACCTATAGAAGCCTCCAATAATTTTCTCATAAGTTAAAACTTCATTTTGATTAATTAAATAAATTAACATTGAAAAATCCTATTTTTGAGTTAAAATAATTATTTTAATTTGAATAAAATTTTGAAAAATGTTACTTTCCTCTCTGACATTTTAATGAATCCATGGATAGGATACCCAAAGATTTTCAAGGCAATTTGTATTTTTCTTCAAGAATTATAAGATGAGGAGCCTCAAGGGAAAGATAGTAATTTTAGGCTTTGGTGCCTGAATCAAAATTTAGGATTAACCATTAGGGATGGGAAATTTTGATCCTTAATAAATATTTTTGATGATTGAAACATGATGGGTTAAAGGTAGAAACTCACTTAACACCTTCACAATATCAACAAAATCATAATTTCCCTAATCATCATGACTTGGAAGTCAATTAAGATCAAATGATTCTTAAGTGATGGGCTTATGTTAGGAAGATGATAATTCCATATCTTAAGCCTAAAATTGATGATGATATGATTTTTCAATAAGAATATATTTCCCTTAAACCAAAATTTTAACCACCACCTTTTTTTCCCCATTATGAATATTAAGGGCTTGGTAGTGAGCTAAGCTTAATATTTAAATCTATTGATTGGAGTTTAGAAGTGATGATATGATTAATGATTAGCATCTTTTAAGCACCTCAAGCCCATTTGTGATGAGCACCAAATCTTTAATTACTTAAGCTTAGCTTAGGGGCATTCATCCATATAATCTTTAAAGTAAAGTGCCAAATTGATTAAGTATCCTATTCTTGGGATAATTGAATTGTTAAGTTTCACTGGGTAACAGAGTAGTCACACTCTAACATCGGATGATTAATGAAACAATATGATAAGTTCAAAAATGAACTCGAAAAAATTCAAGAGATCTTCGAAGTAGTTCAGGGTCATACCCCGAGCACTTTGAAATCTTTTGAATATTTTGAAGGACAAGTTGAACTCGCCATATTTTGTTCTAGAATCATCCACTAAAAACTTCGGAGGCTCAATAGAATCATACTTTGAGGTTGGATAGCTATACCTTCATCTACTCCTGCAATTTAAATTCTTTGCAAAATTATATACATGTCTTGCAAGTACTAACCTTTCAGGTGGAGGAACGAGAATAATCACACCTTTTAAATTACTGTAAATTACTGTGTTTACCTTTCTGTACTTCTTGCTTCAAACTTGCATGTTAAACAACGATGTCAACTTGCATGAAAATCTAAACTGCTAGGATAACCACAAAACCAAAACAAAAATTTTAAAATCAAACAAGATAAAATTTACCGCTACAACATTAAAAATATAAAACAACTCAAATTTTAATCACAAACAACGCAAAACAAAAAACTGTAACTAAATTAAGATGTCTCTATCGGATGATCAGGAATTCCTTGAAGGAGGTAACCTACGGTTGCTAACAATGTTTCTCACAGTATAAATGAAAGTATGGAACTCATTAGATTGAGTTTAGTAAATTCATTTGGAATAAGTGAATCCGAAAGAATATAGTGGTGTCGGAACGAGGGAACCGTAAGATCCTAAATGGTGTCGCTCTAATCAACTTTAATATCCCCCATAATGTCTAAATAACTGTAACCTTAGGACATTTAATTTGACATCAAGACTTGACACATTAGAAAACTTAAACTTGCCACGATGAGGAGCTTGGAGCTAGCATTATAGGCAGCACGACCATCTTCAATAGCAGAATATGTCTACACCAGCTAAGCCATCCTTTCTTTAGAATTAAATAACCAAGTCATAGGACTTCAAGGTTGTTCGCCTAGTGCGACATAAATCCTCAACTTATCTTTAGGCTTTTATATAACTCTGCTACATAATATAAGCCCTAACTCGTCGTAGGATTTTGAAGTTGTCGTTCATCACGACCTAAATCCTCACATCTTCTAGGCTATTTGTGTGATCGTTTCACACGAATGTAAGCCCTAAATTAACAAAACTAGCATGATGAAACATTTAAAATATTTTTTCTCCAAAACTGAAGCCAAATCATAGGGTAGCTTAGGAAGTCACCAAGGTTCTCCTTCGGATCCATGACATTCTCCAGTCTCTTCCTTTTGATTCCAAAAATAAAATATTCCAAACTCAAGTCATTCCCCTTTCACACCTCTTTGTTTGATCTCATTGAAAAGTCCTATCCTTTGAAATTATTAAAGACAATATCCCCTGATTTTCGTCAAGAGTTTTCTTTTGTGACTTCGGTCATTTAAGATGTAATTAACTATAGAGAATTGCCCTTATAAGAAACTTTTCTGAACACAGTTTAATATAAAACTTATTTAATTTTTCATATTAAATAGGGGAACCTGTCGATTTACAAATAAAAAATGGTTTTCACAGACCAAATGGATGCCATATGTTTCTAAGTTTATTTGATCGGGTCTCACCCTCAAGTCTTGTATTTATTTTTTGGGATAAATACGTAGCTTGAGGTGTAGTGCTCTTTCGTTTAAACTATAAAAGATATGGGATCAGTTTGATTTCATATTTTTCTAAAACTATATATATATATATATATATATATATATATTAAATACTTTTCCTAAGCGGGCGGTGAGATTTTGATTTTGGCGACCGAAAGCTTCCAACGGATAACTCCTCAACTTTTTAGTGCCGACAGCTTCTGGCGACTCCGCTGAGGATGTAGTTTCTCTCTTCATTTGAATCAGGGAATATTATCTTCATACATCGGTAATGTGTTCATATCCCTCATGAACCAAATTACCCTTCTTCCATTGACAAGCCTCACCCACTTCTTTCTTGGGGAAGTACATTCAACTCTTTTAGACTTCAAGACCGTCTGTTCAACTACCTTTAAACAAAGAGGTTCAGGAGTTCATTAGGATTTTTTAATCTTTGTGTGGGGTCGGACCCCTAATAGGTGTGTTTGTGGACTAGTTCCGCTTGGGCATTGTGCGTTGTGAAGTCGGTCCCGCATTGGGTCCTGAACTTCATTTTTTCCTTTTGAGTTTGGTTTGCTATTTTGCAAATTAAATCGAATTGTGTTGTGTTGTGCTTGTTCCTTAAATTTTCTTATATTAATTAAATATTTCCACTTGTAAACTATTTTTACTAAAGTTTAAAATCTTCATAAATTAAAAAACTTACCCAGTCTACAAATTGACCTCTATTGATTGTAGTGCTCGCACTAGAATTGCGAGGTATTAACCAAATAATTAACCCCAGGGCTTTCTTTTTGAAGCTATTGCAATGGCATTCCCAGCGCTCACTTTCTCGTGCAATCTACCAACGAGCCGTGATGCCCGTAACGTTGCCCCCACCATCAAGTTTGGAGCTAGGTTTGAAGATCTCGAGGTCATCCTTAAGAAAGCTCTCTTGTTATAATGAATGTTGCTTCCTTGGATGCTCAGGAGCCATCTACTGAGATCGATCTGAACTATCTTCAGGATTTCCCTTCTTACAAGAAGGTAAAGACTACTGGCACCATGACAACTGCTAAGCCTGTTGTTCCCATTTATGCTAAGGGAAAAGAAGTTATGATCGACGATGACCCGACTAAAGGATTGGTTATCCCACCGTCAGTATTTGAAATTGGGTTGAGTTTGAGGACTACACCGTTAACCCGAACTCAAGAAGGAACCATAGTCAAAAGATTCATAAGGCTACTAAAGCCCATATCTATGAAGAAATGCCTATTGATGAAATTCCTCATCAGGAGAAACCAAGGCTACTGGAGACCTATCCGCTTCTATAAGGGAGTAGATTCCATCCCTTAATGGACACTGATGGGTACGAGAGTATCCAGAAGATTGTCACTACCTTACCATCACCACATCAACATGGTGGGGAGAGGAAGAAGCTCACTCCTATCACCCGAGTCAGTGTAGTGTTCTAGCGACTAGCTGCCAGAGAAGGTTGTTCCGTCAGTGAATTATTTAAAAGAGTGGGATGTGCAGTATCCCCTTACATGAAGAAACAGATTCTAAGGGACGTTAGATCTGCCAGACTATCTCAAAAACCAACTGAAACTTTATCTGCTCGCATTCCAGTCAGATTCCTTTTGGGAAGTTGAGTTGATACTAACATTACCACCATTGATTCTTCTACTATTGCTGCTTCAAGACCCGCAAGTTGTCGACCAGTTAAGTCATGTTTGGGTCCAAAAATTTTGTAATCACCCGTCATGAAGTTCCAAAGGAAAAGATAAGGAGATTACCTCGTATTATATCTGGTCCGCACCATGGGTAGCATACCTCTCTTCGACATACCGATGTTGAGACACACATTCTCAAGACAACTTCGCCAAAGAAAATAGTGTGGGTACCTAAGGTTGTTGTATCAAGACGGTTCAGTGAGCCCGTAGGGCAGGATCATGGAATGAAGCAAGGGTCTGAAATATCTGACATTGTCGTAGCTATTGTCAGCGAGATGGATGAGTGATCCCAACTGTTTATATGTAACAGTATAACAATAGCTCTGAATATATATTTCACTTATTTTTCTTTATTTTACAACAAAAACAAAAACTTGATCCTTAAGAAAATAAGAATTTAAATTTTTAATTTATATATATTGGGATACTACGCAATTATAAGTATCGTTATCAAGTAATATAGGACTTTTCTAATTAAGACCTGAATATCAAACCCATAGGGAAATGATGCAATATGCACTTTTGAAAATTTTCTATTTTTAAAAAGACAATTATTTAAACTATAGATGTTTTTTGCAGTAATGAAAGTTTAAATTTTTTTTGGTATTTTTGATATTTTGATAAAACAGTAACAACTTAAAAAGATAACTTGAGTTTTCTATAGAAGAAAGCACTAAATATAAAAATATCTTTTTCCCTATCATGAATCAGTAATAAGTATAGGAATTTTGTTGTGGAAGTACGCCAATTGTATTGTGCTAAACAGGAGCAATAATATTCTTTACCCTTACTAGAGATGCTATAAAGAACATTGGCTAATTTAAAGTTTGAATAGTTCTAAAAACCAGCTAGGCAGGGAAGATATCAGCTCTCACTCTAGAGTTCCCTCGATTCCCTCCACCTGGGGGCTAACATCTCGTATAAAACCTAAAATAATAAACCAAGTTGGGGGCTTTAACCTGTCACTTTAAAGTCCTCTAACTCTACACCCTTCAATGAATACTTCCCTATTCATTCACACTAATTCATATGAATTACATTCTCATTCATACAACCTCATGTGATTTTTTTCCAATTGTTGATTGAAACAATACCAGTCCGGTTCTTACTTGTTCTCATAACAAATTTTAACATCTGGATAGGCCAAATCAAGAAGTAAAGTAAATGAAGTACATTGATTTAAATCATCACAACTTCTTCCAACATTAAAGATTAATACTTTCCACAACTTCCATCCAATACTTAATTATTTATCATTTTAAGAAGAAAGATAAAAAAAAAACTAAGTCTAAAATAAAAGATAAAACTTATCTCAAATCCTCCACCAAACTCTTGAAGTTCCTTTGAATCTCCTCTCTTTTACAACACTCTCAATATAAAACTAAAACAAAATGATAAAATAAATATTTGGTGTGGTGCCTGAAAATCTCTCTAAACTAACTCCCCAATTTCTTTAAGAACTTTCAAAACTTTCTCTTTCCAAGCACACACACACACACACACAAAGTTTCAATCTTCCTTCTTTTATAATTTTTCAATAGGTGTCTTGGTATCTCTTCAAAATATGTCTTGATTCGATGTATTTCTCCAAGAGATGCCTCTTTTCACAAGTATTTTTATCCTTTGTGGTTGTAACCGCCTGGTAAGCCAATAAGTTACCTTAAACACCTCTTCAAAATTTGCAAAACTGAATTTACTCATCAAATAACTGCCTCTGGCGCTTAAGCGCGGCCTTCTCTATTTAACCAGTGCTTAAGCGTCGGATCTGGCGCTTAGGCGCCAAAACACTTTAGCATAATTTTCATCTATTTGCTCCAAATTTGATTCTTTTTTACTCTTTTAAGCATTTTTCACTTTTTTACTTGTACCTAAAAGAAAAACACAAAAATATCTTCCATTAAAGTGCAATATCTCAAAAATATGTATTAAAATGTGTCTAAAAATACTATATATTATAGGTGTATCAATGAGCAAGTAGAAGATGTTCAACATAGTCCTCCAGATCTTAAAGCAATACAAGAATTAGTAATTGAAGAAAAGGTTGAGAAGCTCAAGATTGAGATTTCTGAGTTAGCCCGAGAACATGGAGTTTCCATTGAGGATGAGGATGATGAAGATTTTGTCTTTAATGATTACCTCGAGGAAGACTTCATGAACATTCATGTCATCGAAACTAGATATGTTGCATCTACTCGTGACTCTCAACCTCTAGTCGGAGAGAATGCTGTAGATGATCTACGTAGGGTTGTTTTCCTAAGTGATGAGCAAATCAACCAAATGGAGAAAAGAATGGAAGTGATGGACACTGACATGGCCGTTATGGCTACAGCTCATGGACAGTCTCAACCCCAATAGTTAGCCTCACTAGAAGTTAATAAGCCAGAGATCATATATATCATCGATGAAATGAGAGAAGTTGCCTCTCCAAACAGAGATGATCAACAGAAGAAGGTTTTTCCATCAAGTGTCATACCATAAAAGGAATTAAAACAAATGTTCGAACATGTTCAGGAGGCTTTAGCCCAGTCTAAGGTTGGCTCATTAATTTTAAAAGGTAGACCCTACCCAGAGGAATTTGTTGTCATACCCTACCCTAAGGGTTTTGTGTCACCAAATTTTAAGATATTTGACGGGACCGGAAATCTCAGGCAGCATATAGCACATTTCCGAGCTAGTTGTGGCAATACATGAGGAAGCAAAGCTTTACTCTTTCGACAGTTTGTCAGTAGCCTATCAGGGATAGCTTTTGATTAGTATGCCGAACTACCCAACGGACCAGTCAAGACATTTGTCTAATTAGAACAGTTATTCGTGAAGAGATTTGCTGGAGCACAACATCATGTGTCTTTTGGAGATCTCATAATGGAGAAGTAAAAGCCCAACGAGACTCGAGTAGATTACATCTTGAGGTGGAGAAACCTTAGCCACAACTACAGGAACATAATGCAATTGAGATCTTACTCAAGAGCATTTTTGGGCTGATAGCTTTCATTCTCAAGGGACTCATAGAAAAACCAACAATCTACAAAAGGAAATTAAAAATATTGATTCCCAGGAGAAATCGGTAAAGACCAGAGGAGCCCAAATTTTTGAGAAGATGTCTGAGACAATAGTAACAGTCGATAAGGGAAAATAGCAAATGAAGATACATGCGAAAAATGCTCGTCAGTATTCTCAGTCATCATCGTAGCATGCTCAACAACAGACATAATAGTATGGCCAGTCTAGCCAACAACCACATCAGGGAGGATCATACCGAGCAGAAAATAGAAGAGCTTCGTCCATGTATAAATGAAGGGAAATACTGTATTCCTTCAAAGTCGAAGCGGTACCCAAGATGTTCAAAAGCTTAATGAATAAGTCCTAGTTAAGGTTTTCCAGATCCAAAGAAACCTGAATAGGTCGATAAAAGGGATCAACATATTTATTGCCTGTAACACAGGATGCATGGACACACTATAGAGGATTGTTTTGTCTTTAAGGATTGACTCGAGAAGAACCTTAAAGAAAAGAATATAATGAAAGAATATTTAAAAGAACCTGAAAAAGGTTTTGTGAATATGATTTCAGCCGAGCCAATCGCTCCCATAGATCCGTATTCAGAAGAAGATGGATGGAGTACAATTTGGAGTAAATCATCCAAGAAAATACTGGATCAGATTCAGACTGCTTCAGCAGCAATCCAGAGTCTACAGCCTGCTTAGATCAAGATAGAAATTTCACCAGAGAAATTACTACAATAAGATAAAGAAAAGAACAACGTTGTGAAGAGTGATAGCACGGGGGTAGCATAGGGGCTGCCTCTATTATATTGGTTGTCTTGGATTTGGGGAAGAAAATCCTCGAACCCCTGACCATGTATGATTATCTTTTTGCCCCATCGGGGTATTATGAATATAAATATTATGATTTTGGCTACTTTTTAACTTTTTTTGGTGATGACGTAACTGATTTTGCTCAATCTAATCTTGATCCCGATTCCCAAACAGATCCTCAAGTTGTACTTAAGTCCGATGAACCTGTTAACAAGGTTGAAGAAGACATCGACGACGCCGGTTATGATAGCGTCGGGAGTGAGAAACCAATCCTCAAGCATCATAGTGCACCACTTGCTATCAACTTGGATCTTTCCAATGAAGAAGAAGCACATAAAATTTTGCCTACAACATCTCAAGAAGAAAAAAATTATAGAAGTAAACCTAAGGAGCAGAAATGTATTACCCCTGAGAACAGATTCGACAGATAAAGGAAAGAAAATAGTAGCTCAAGAAGAATTGCCTCTATTTTTTGTCCAGTGGAAGAAACAAATAGCCAAGTAAGATTGGAGGATTTTATAAAGTGGATTATAACGTGCTAGCTCATCTTAGGAAGTTGTTGGCCAAACAAAGCATCTATGAAGCTCTAATCCTATCAAAGGAGATGAGGGAATCTCTGGTTACAGCTTTGCTTGATCCAGAGATTTGCTTAGCTCAATCGGTCAGCACATCCTCAGATGAAGTTTGCTCATTAAAATAACAACTTGGGGTAACCTTCACAGATGAAGACTTGCTACTTGGTATTGCTGACCATAAATGGTCGCTCTAAGTCTCCGTTAACATTGGCAGATGCATATTATCCAGAGTTTTAGTAGATCATGGAGCATCACTCAACTTGATGAGTCTACAAATGCTGTTCTATTTGACACTGAGGCTCAGGAGCTTACGACTAATAAAATGATGCTAAGAAGATTTAAGGAGAAAGGAGAAAGAGCCATTGGATCGATTACATTACTTATGAAAGTTGGAGAATTAGTAACAACCACCAACTTCCATATCATCGATGCCGAGACCTCTTTTAATGCTCTACTTAGTCGACCGTGGATTCACAAACACAACATAGTCCGTTGTCTCTACACCAATGCAATAAGTATTACAAGGAACGGCAAGAGCATTACATCAAAGGAGATTTGCAACCGTTTTCAGTTCATGAAGTTGACATTCATGAATACGCTGCCTACTACGCGCCTCTAAAGAAAATTGTCTTCTCTCATGAAATTATGACAAATGAAGTAGAAGATTCAAAAGAATTGCAATGGCAAGGCCATTCAAATCCACTTTAGCAATTTTCCACCACTCTTTTGCAATAAGTTGGTGGGGGTTCTTTTAGTTCGTGCACCCGAGGTCGAGGCCGGGGACGAGGTGCACCCGAGGTCGAGGCCGGGGACGTGGACGAGGAAGAACCAATACAATTGTTGGATGGACTAAGCCAACCATAAATATTGATGATGAAGAAAGCTCCAAGGAAGAAATAATGATAAAAAAATAAAAGAAACCATAGTACGAGATATCATTAGAGGATGTGTAAAAAAGTGAATATGAGATGATGTATGATTGGATCAACCACTATGTGAATTCCATGACCCTTACTCTGATTCTCCCTCAAAAAGTCAAGAGTTTAGAGGTCAAGGAAGTAAGGAAGTCTGTAGCGCTCAAGGAAGTCTGTAGCGCTGGTTCAAAACTGATCAAATTTTACCATGCTTCTACTTCTACTAATCTTAAAAAACATGTCAATTTAGAAAAGGATTCTAAAGAATTAATGGAATTACCTTTTGGTTACTTTTCTCCTTGTGTACAAAAGTTAATTCAACAGACATATTTGTCAAAACAAATGCCAAAACATAAATTACTACTGTTTGAAAATTTTTAGAATGTTAAAAGTTGAACTCCCAATTTGAAAGAGGGTCTCGAATTTGGTACAGTAGGACCAATCGATGATTCAAAATTTTGCATGATTGTTACTAGTGAATCGAAAAAGAATTGTCTTTATGTGAAGGATGACTATCGATCAGCCGATAGAAGACGTTCCGCCAAAATTTGAGGAAGAAACTAAATCAACTGTTGATGAATTGAAAGAAATTAACCTCAGGACTGAGGAGCAGCCTTCACCTACATATATAAGTTCTCTACTCAGCCATGAAGAATCTTTAGAACTAATCAAGTTACTATTAGAATTCAGATATTGTTTTGCATGGAGTTATGATGAAATGTCAGGACTACAAAAGAAGTCGTAGTTCATAAACTCTGAGTGGATAAAGATATAACCCCAGTGAAACAAGCTCCCAGAAAAATGCACCTCGAAACGCGCCTTGAGATAGAGCAGCAAGTCATTGTCGAGGTGAAGAAGTTAATAGACGCTAACTTTGTAAGAGAAGATTAATACCCCACATGATTAGCCAACGTTGTGCTAGTTAAGAAGAAAAATGGATAGATCTGTGTATGTGTCAATTTTAGTGATCTAAATAAGGCGTGTCTAAAAGATGAATTTCTATTACCGATACCATAAATGATGGTGGACATCACTTCGACACATGAGATTTTCTCCTTCATGGATGGACCATCAGGATATAACCAAATCAAGATGGCTCTAGAGGATGCAACACTTACAACATTCAAAATGCTGATTGGATCTTTTGTTACACAGTAATGTTGTTTGGGTTAAAGAACGCCACAGCAACATACCAACGAGCTATGACAAAGATTTTTGACGACCTAATTCACAACAAAGTGGAATGCTATGTGGATGATTTGGTCTTCAAGAGTAAATAGAAAATAGACCATTTATTCGATTTGAGGATCATGTTCGAACGATTATGACAAAATAATCTCAAGATGAATCCCTTAAAGTGCGCCTTTGGGGTCACCTCTGAGAAATTTCTAGGATTCATTATTCGTCATCAAGGAATCGAGATCGATCCGGATAAGATTAAAATTATCTTGGAAATGCCTCCTCCCAAAACTTTGAAATAACTACATTTCTTCCAGGAAAAGTTCCAGTTTCTTCCAGGAAAAGTTGGCATATCTGAGACGCTTTATTTTTAATCTCTCAGGTAGGTGTCAGCCCTTCTCGGCATTAATTAAAAACAACGCCAAATTTGTTTAGGAAGAGAAATGCCAGTGGGCTTTCAAAGACATTAAGCAATACTTAATGACACCTTTTATTTCAGCAGCCCCTATCCCTGAAAAACTATTGATACTTTATACTGCGGCCTTGGACGACTCTCTCAAAGCCCTGCTAGCTCAGGTCAATGATGAGGGTTAGGAAAATGCGCTCTATTACTTGATTCGCTATCTAATACTGACGGAGGTAAAATATCCACCCATTGAGAAGAATTGTCTAGCTTTAATTTTTGCCACCCTAAAGCTTAGACATTACATGCTTTCTCATAAAATTACTCTTATTTCAAAATTTAATTTGTTGTAATATTTGATGACTCGACCAACACTTTCCAGATGTTTAGCAAGTTGGTCAGATGTTTAGCAAGTTGGATGTTTAGCAAGTTGGTCAATGATTTTATTGCAGTTCGATATAACTTTTGTTCCCCTCCATGCTATCAAGGGACAGATTGTAGCAAATTTTCTCGCAGCACACCCACTTCCAATTGAGTCCCCACTCAACGATGAATTGCTAGATGAACATATATTACAAATAGAATTCTCCAGTGTGCAATGCTGGGAGATGTACTTCGATGGAGCTTCATTAGCCAGAAAAGACAAAGGATCAGGGACATTTATATCGAGCAAAGCAGGGATTGGTCTAATGTTCATCACGCCAGATAAGGCCATCCTGAGATTCTCCTATCACCTGACAGAGTTGTCCACCAACAATGAAGCAAAATATGAAGCATTAATCACCAGATTGGAGTTGGCAGTCTCGATGAATGTAATGGATATTACCATCTACGGTGACTTTAAACTTGTCATCCAACAAGTCGCTGGAGAATACAAGATTTTGAAGCAAAGACTAGTAGAATACCATCAGTATGCAATGAAGCTGCTTGAATAGATCCCTAGTGTGACTCTTTATCGGATTCCTCAAGGAGATAATGCACATGTTGACGCTCTAATAAAACTTGCTAAGGAACTGGCATTTCTTTTAGAGGATTCCATTGACATTACAGTACAAGGATGACGAGTTTTGTCTTGACTTGGCCTCGAGAATCTAGACAAGCTCGAAAAAGAAGAAGGAAGGATGATTGCAGTTGCTAACATTAATGAAGATTGGTGTAAGTCATTAATAGAATATTTGCAGACTTGAAAGCTGCTGGAAGACAAGTCTGAAGCATATCACATAATAAGAAGGACTATGTTATACGCTCTAGTGGGCGATGTCCTTTACAGATGATCGTTCGATTAGATGTGGATATGATGTCTGAGCAAAGCAGAAGCACAAAATACTATCAAATAAGTACATGTCGGATTATGTGGTGCTCACCAGTCAGGACTGAAGATGAAAATAAAGATCAAAAGACTCGGATATTATTAGCTAACAATGATGTTTGATTGCATGGATATAACCAAAAAGTGTCACTAGTGCCATGTGCATGGGGTGGTTTTGCACCAACCTCCGAATGTGCTACATTCAATTGTTGCCTCATTGTCATTCGAATGTTGGGAAACAGACATAATAGGACCAATAGATCCTCCATCCTCTAAGGGAAATAGATTCATTCTTGTTGCTATGGATTACTTCTCTAAGTGGGCAGAGGCAGTTTTGTTACAAGAGGTTACAACATAGCACGTCCTTCAATTCTTTAAAAGTCAGATCGTCTACCATTTTGGTGTACCACACAGAGTAATTTCTGACAATGAGACAACCTTTAGAAGCACAAAAATCAACAACTTCATCAAAAAGCACAGGATAGACTACAATCTACTATCCCAGGGCAAATGGTCTGACCAAGGCCTTCAAAAAAAACACTGGTACAGATTTTGAAGAAGACACTTGACAAAAATAAAAGAGATTAGCATAACAGACTGTTAGAAGCTTTGTGGGCCTATCAGACAACGTTCAAAACTCCGACTCAATGTACCCCCTACATACTCATGTACGGGTTCGAGGTCGTACTGTCATTAGAAGTTTAGACACCATCTCTCAGAGTTACCATCACCAATCAATATAGAACAGAAGAAAGTGTAAAGCTCTGACTTGAAGAATTAAAGAGTCTCAAGGGAAAGCAACTAGAAACACAACAGAGTTTAGAACTTTACCAAGCAAAGATGGTACAAGCTAATGACAAATTGGTCTGCCCGAGGATGTTAAAAGTTGGTGACCTCGTTCTTGTTCTCAAGAGGCCTATTTTTGCACGCCACAAGATAGGTGAAAAATTTGAACCAACTTAGGGGGGACCATTTATCATAGAAAGAGTCTATTTAAGAAAAGCCTACCAAATGGTGGATTTTTTAGGCGAAAGGCCTATGTTGCTGATCAATGGATGATATTTAAAAACATATTAAGCCATGTGACATTGTTTAAAATGAGATTTTGAGATCTGTATTGTTCTTGGTTTACTTATTTGGCCAAGCGTTTGTGACTGGGTCCAAAATTTTGTATAAGATTAATCTTAATGAAATGAAAATTTTGACGTTGCTCAATTCATTCTTTTTTTCTTCTGTTTTTCTTAATTTTAACATCTCATTGGTATTAAATAAGATAATAATAAAAAAATTTTGCGCCTTCACAAATTAAAATTTTATCTAATAAATGTTTTGTTCTATTCTTGTTCCAGCTAAGTTTCAGCGCACTGGTGTTTTTTCTTGTCATCTGTAGAAAAAATGTCAGGACAAGCTGATTTTTGCCTTCAAGGATGGCTTGAATCTCACACTCATTGAGGAAAGGGCACATCGGGGTGGCATCATAGATTTTGACCTGGACTTTGGTCAAGTCAATATTAATTATGAGGGTCCCCTGATGGACATATTTAGCCGACGAGAAAAGGAAGGGTTACCATCGCTTTTGAGAATTGGTGCAAAAGAAGATTCCTCTCTGAAGAGGAAGAAAACAGTAACACAAAAGAATCAAATGAAAGAAACTAGCCATTTACCATCCATGATAACCACACCAATCGGAAACCTAGTCAGCTCTAACAATGAGAGACTGCCAGATCCACCTTTAAGGAGAACTCAGCGACGAAATGCCCATCGTCGCAGACACAGATCTTTTCTACGCAAAGAAAGAAGACACCTAAAAGAGGCAAAAAATTTACTTATCCCGATTCCTGAGGGGAAAATCTACGACCCTTGCATGAGGGAGACTTCCGTCAGTCTACCTGCTATGGAGGATGAGTTTGAATTCCCTATGGAGAAAGTATAATCAGAAGTACAAGATGAATTTTACAGGGGTTGCCCAATGTGCAACGTCAAAGTTCCTATTCATTCATCAATAGGAGGGGCATTCATGGAGTGCCCAACGAGCAATGTTCTACACTTAGACCACTACAGTTCATTTGAAGAATTTGTAGTTGCCGACACGGGTCGCCATAAGATAGCTTACTCGAATACTGAGTCTTACATTCCATTAACTGCGGAGCCAAGTTAGACGTGGTGTACTACAGATGTGGAGATGATAAATGCACCTCAACAATCTCAAAGGATCATAATTGCAAAGGATAAATAAAGTTAATAGGAGAGAATTAAAATTTTACGAAGAAATCTGAGGAAATATCATCAACATTTTGGAAGGCCTGGAGCTGTACACAGGAGTCTTCTCTAAAAGTGATGAAAGTAGAATTCTTAACTGCATATTTGATCTAAGAGATAGAGGTCGGGTTGGCCTGCTGATGGAAAGAATTTATTCTGAGCCACAAAAGTGGATGAGAGGAAAAGGTCGAATAACCATCCAATGCGGTTGCTGCTAAAATTTCACAAAAGATATACAAGGGAACCCCCCGGTGATCTTAAGAAATAATGAGGTGGATCTTATGCCCTCTTAAATAAAGAGGATGATTAAGATGATGGTTAGATGGAGCATACTGCTAGTTGATTGTATTCCAAACAGTTGTATCATCAATATCTACGATGAAGAAGATTGCATCCCCTCGCACATAGATCATCATGATTTTGTGAGGCCTTTCTGCACGGTCTCCTTCATGAGAAAAAATAATATACTATTTGGAAAAGAAATTGATGTTATCATCCTCGGGGAGTTCAGGGGATCCGTTGAGATTCTAATACCGATAGGTTCAATACTGATTCTCAACGAAAATGGAGCCAACCTCGCCAAGCACTGCATCCCAGGGGTACGACACCATAGAGTGTCTGTGACTTTTAGAAGGATGGACAACAACAAGATGCCATACATATTTCGACCAGTTCTGGAGCTGGAGGAGCTACGCCCGTACGAGCTATGAGAGGGTTGCACCTTTAAGTACTCATAAAGGGAATTTTTGTCCTGGAGCGTGGCTTAGCAAGCCAGCTTTATCAGGGATTCGTCCCATAGAGGATAGACAAACATTTCTTTTTGTTGCCTTTTATACCACGTCAAAGCAGCTTATATGATATATATTCAGCATGTGATGTTCTAGATGTATTCAACACGAGATGTTTCAGATGTACTTTTGATGCTTTCAACATGTATTCAGTCCGTAACCCCTGTTTTGAGAAGATCAATGAAATTTGTTTCAGAATGCAGTCTGTTTCTTGAATTGTACTTTGTGTGATGAATCAAGAGCCACCGGACCATACGTTGGTTATGAACTACAATGAACAAAGAATAAAATAATAAAACTTAATGATAATGAAATTAGAATAAAATATTTTGAAAAATAAATAAACAAAAGAAAATTATATTTTTTTATATATATATATATATATATATATATATACTTTAATAATTAAATGTGATAAAAACAACAATAAAAGAAAAATATATTTTCTTGAGTGTGTTTCCCTCAAGTTCGAGGTCTCTTACACTTTGCTTGCGCAGCATGATTATTCTTGTTTGCACCAACTTCTTCACATCTCCCGGAGTCACATACTCTATACAAAATCTCACAAATTTTTTTTCTCAATAATGTCAATCTTCACATGAATGACAAATTTTTTTTCTCAATAATGTCAATCTTCACATGACACATATCTATGAGGTTAATACTACAAACTCTCTACACTATTTTCATGTTATTCTCAGGGTCAGTACCTAAATTCTGATTCCCATTTTTGCATTCGGGATAGGCCTCATTAAGCCTTATTCCCATCTTTGCATTTGGGATAGGCCACTGCACGCCCTATTCTCATCTTTGCATTTGGAATAGGCCTCTTTACACCCTATTCCCATCCTTGCATTTGGGGTAGGCCTCTTTACGCCCTATTCCCATCCTTGCATTCGGGGTAGGCCTCTTCACACCCTATTCCAATCTTTACCTTTAGAATAGGCCTCTTTACGCCCTATTCCCATCCTTACATTTGGGGTAGGCCTCTTTACTCACTATTCCCATCTTTGCATTCAAGATAGGTCTCTTTATGCCATATTCCCATCCTTGCATTTGGGTTAGGCCTCTTTACGCCCTATCCCCATCTTTGCATTCGGGATAAGCCTCTTTAAGCCATATTCCCGTCTTTGCATTCGGGATAGGCCTCTTTACGCTCTGTTCTCATCTTTGCATTTGAGATAGGCCTCTTCAAGCCCTATTCCCATTTTTGCATTCAGGATAGGCCTCTTTACGCCCTATTCCCATCTTTGCATTCGGGATAGGCCTCTTTACGCCCTCCCATCCTTGCATTTGGGATAGGCCTCTTCAATCTCTATTCCCGTATTTGCATTTGAGATAGGTCTCTTTACTACTTATTCCCATCTTTGCATTTGGGATAAGCATCTTCACACCCTATTCCCATCTTTGCAATTGGGATAGACCTCTTTACGCTTTATTCCGATCTTGCCCTATTCGCATATTTACATTTGTGATAGGCCTCTTTACGCCTATTCCCATATTTTCATTTGGGATAGGTCTCTTTATGCCCTTTCACATCCTTGCATTCGGGGGATGCCTCTTTATGCCCTATTCCCATCTTTGCATTCGGGATAAGCCTCTTTACACCCTATTCCCCTCTTTGCATTTGGGATAGGCCTCTTTACGCCTTATTCCCATCTTTGCATTTGGGAAGGCCTCTTCATACCCTATTTCCTTTTTTAAATTTGGAGTAAGCCTCTTCAAGCCCTATTCCCATCTCTGCACTTGTGTCTCCTCTTGAGTTGCCTCTTCAAGCCCTCAAGCCCTATTCCCATCTCTGCACTTGTGTCTCCTCTTGAGTTAGATGTGAGTCCTTGCACTTTCCACTCAATCGGGCTTCCCATACATGATTCTATCTCCTTGAGATTCGTAAATTAAAATCAAAATTTGAAGTGAATTTTGAAATATTCAACTCAAATCAAATCTTTATTGGGACTGTCAGTTTGCCCAATGCTTGTTCCCGCAATATCCTTTCTTTTCCCCAGCAAGAGTATTTGTTATTCCCCAGTGGAGAGAATGGTCACTCAATGCTACATTTTGTTCTATGTCTGTTGACTTAGAAATCTGTGTTGGTTTTTTTGATCTTTTCGGTTAACGCCATTATGTGTGGTGTGCTTACCTGACACACCTCGCCTATTAGAGGTTCACTTGTTGACCTCACTTTTGGTTGAGATTTAGTTTTTTCCTCTTTAGTAGCCTAGAGTCTAGCCATAGGACTTTCCTTTTGACTATTTTTAGAGGACTAAAAAAGGAACCCTCACCATTAGAAACTTTAAAACATTCTTTGCTCAACTTGAAGTTCCACATATTGGTCCTAACCTCTAGCATTTAGTAGGTGGGGTCAATATGGGAGAGCTCAAGGTGAGTCTCTATAAGACTACTTGGCCTTAAGGTTGACCTTGGGTGTTGGTCTGGAGCCCAAAATCAGGACAAATTTTGGCCATCCTCGAAACTCCCCCAAACTTCAAATTGAACGGCTCTTGAGCTTCCTTAGAGCAAGAGAGGAAGATTCCCATTGAAATCACCCTTTGTTGAGCTCTCCAAGTCACTCATAAACCAAGGCCACACCCTATTTCAATGAACTTCTACTTGGAGCTTACACCAAAGGAAACCAACACATCTAAGAGGTTTGTTGGACACCACTGAAGCTTCCACAAGCATCTGATTGAGGCATCCCCTCTCAAACAAATGTATAGACCATTAACCATAAATTTGAGCTCGGTTTGGTCCTTTATGAAGAAAATTTTGATTTAATGGCATTATAACCATATGGATGTGTTCTCCTAGAGTAGATGATGGTCTAGGAACAAACCCCATGTGATTTAGTTGAGTATCTGATACGCATAAAAAATGACTATTTTTTCATATATATTTTATGCTCAATTTTAATGATTTTTAATGATATTACACTTTAAAGGAAGGTATTTTGCATATTTTTGGTTTTAGGGACAAGAAATGGAGTTTTAGAGAAAAAGAGATAAAAATGGTGCAATTTGAAGCAAAAACGAGCAAGAAAGAAAATTTTATTCTGACACATTTTAATATGTCTTTCTATGTTTAATCTCATTTAAACTTCTCACACATTTTTGAATAAAATTACAATTTGAAAAAAAGTTTTTTTCATGCTTATTTTGTAGATATATCTGTTAGGAATGAAACACAACTGAAATGGGGCGAAATAGAGCTAAAACAGAGTCAAACAGAGCCAAATAGTGGAGCTGCTGTAGACCGACGCAGAAGGTGCCCAGACCGGTGCCGATGGTACCTGATTCCAAAGAAGCGACGAAAAGTGGCGCTGACAGTGCCCAGACCGATGCCGACAGTGCCCGGGATGGTTGTGGACCGATTTTTGGAGTATTTTGATGTTCTAAAGGAATACCAAGTGATTCAAACACCCTATGAAGTGATTCAATGCATCTAAACACTTCGAGAAAGCTCTTGAATGAAGAGACATGTATTTTGGATGATTAGATTTGTCTCTTGGGAAAAAGGAGGAAATTTGTGTCTCTTTAAAAAGGAGGGCTTGGCGCCTCTCATGGGTGTGTGTGTGTGTGGGTGTGTGTGGGGTGTTTGTGAGTGTGTGTGTGTGTGTGTATGTGTGAGTGTGTGTGAGTGTGTTGTACAGTAAATTCTTGTGTGTGGAGAGGATTTTCTTGAAGAATTGTAAGAGGAGAAGAAAGGTGAGAGGTTTCTTCTTCATTACACTAAAAAGAGAGAAGTTAGTGTTTATTGTAAAGAGAGAAAGTGCTACAAGGGAACTTCGAGGGATTTGTCTTGAGTCTAAGATAAGATAAGTTGTGTTCTTGCATCTCTTTATTTTTTAAACTTGTTTTTAGATATAAAATTTATGTTTTGTCGTATCTTCCTCATGAGTTATGAGTAGACTTCTTTATCTTTCTCATCTTTCTCTCTACTCTAGAAATGAACAGATATGATGAAATGAACAGATATGATGAAATGAACAGATAATTTGGATGTGCCATTTTAAAATATAAAATAAATTGTGATGATTTTTTCACTCCGTTCTTAATTTACTTTTTGATCTGATTAATTGAAATATTAAAATTTGTTGTGAAACATATGATTCGGGAAATATAGTATGAGTTCTTGTTGACCTCACTTTTGGTTGAGGTCTAGAAACTTCTTTAGTAGCATAGGTCTAGCCATAGGACTTTCCTATTGACTAGTCTTAGAAAACTAGAAAAGGTACACTCACCATTAAGAAACTCAAAAAACTCTTTGCTTTACTTGACTTGAAGTTCCACATATTGGTCCTAACCTATAATATTTAGAAGGTAAGATCATTATGGGGGAGCTCAAGAAGATTTCCTACAGGGTTACTTGGCCTTAGGATTGACCCTAGGTGTTGGTTTGGAGCTAAGGTACACTATACCTTCACCATATCTTCACAATACCCTCACAATGCCTTGGCTAAGACCAATATATGAGGATCCAAATTGGGATTTCATTGATCTATGACTCATTTAAAATGGTTCTCTACCCAATTACATTTGAAATGCCCAACTTGGTCTTTTGCCCTAGGC
>NW_018164594.1:1789149-1789384 GCF_001263595.1 Phalaenopsis equestris | reverse complement strand
CCATTCAAATTGACCATCAAATCAACTTCAAAACAATTTTCATCTTTCATGAAAGTTGTTTATCATGATTTTTTTACACCAAAAAAACAATCAATTTGGACTTAGCCCATAGCTAGCCCAAGTTTGACCCAAACTTAGTCCAACATGCTTAAAATGGGTCAAAAATCAAAAATCCACCAAATTGATTAACCAATTGACCTCAAAATGACTTTCACCCTTCATGAAAGTTGTTCCT
>NW_018164594.1:1788144-1789043 GCF_001263595.1 Phalaenopsis equestris | reverse complement strand
TTTAATTGGGCCAATTGGCATGCCTAACCTAGTCCAAACACAAGATTTGGTCATATGCACCTTTTTGGACTTATGGTCAAATCCAAATCAATTGAGCTTGGTATGGTCAAATGAGCCTTGCCCTAACTCATCTTAGACCCTAAGGTTGAGTTTAAAGCCAGCCAAAAACCCATGGTTAAGTTTGATATTTATCCCATGGGTAAAGTTTTGAAAAAAAATCTTAAAGGGACAATAAAGAGGTTAAATCAAGGTACTTGCCATAACACATGTCCATACCCTATGATGCCATTTTTACTGAGCATCATAAGCTTTAACCATGATCCAACCCTTGGTTAACCCAAGCCAAAATCCAAAAACCGTGAGCCCCCACATGGATAAAACCCAAACTCATGCCAAGAGGCCACCTCAGCCCAAATTGAGCTGAGAGCTCCTCTTCTTGACACCTAAGTAGTGGGGCTAAGCTCTCAATTGGCCAGCCAAGCATCCCCATAGCCATTTTCTATAAAACCCACCCCCACAACCATGAATAGTGTGTGGTAAAAAAATTGTCACTAAGGCTTACCAATCTCCTCAGAGAGCTTCCCTAGGAGACCCTTAGCCCATTTCAATTCACTTCTCCCTCTCAAATCCACCATGACAATCCAATTTTGGGTTTGAATTCCTGCACGAAACTAGGACAAATTCTAATCTCAACCTACACAGCACCAAACCCCCAATAGATTGGCTCTACACCTTCACAACAGTGAAAGAAGCCAAACCCCCATCAATTCCCCCTCTGAAATAGCCTCCACCATAGCTCTCAACCAACACCCAAAATCAGCCTTGATCAAAATCATACATAGGCTTTACACCAGAGCCAGAGGCTTCATCCCTAAGCTCTTTGGGATCTAACGAAGGTG
>NW_018164594.1:1786068-1787721 GCF_001263595.1 Phalaenopsis equestris | reverse complement strand
GAATTATTTTCACATTAATTTGATGCATAAATTATTTTTAAAAAATGAATTAGGGTTAGGGGTTTTTCAATTCTCCATTCATATGGAATTATCCCCTTGCCTCTAAATTTTTATATGTTGTAGCCTCTGTCTAGATGCACAACTTGAGTATTTTTCTAAAGACAGAGGAAATCTCTAGACAGAGATCTATATTTTCAAAGTTTTTATGCATTTTATATTCAAATAATTATAGAAAATTTTATATGGCTTAGAAAATTCTACAAAAATTTATATAAGTTTTCTATGTCTAGAGTAGTCTTAGGAAATAATTTCATGATTTTTAAGGATCAAAACATCTCTGTTTTGAACAAACCCTAATTTGCTTAAAACATTTACTTTGGAGCACACAGAGATCAAAATCATTTGGTTTTTATTCTTCACTATGGCTCATGAGTCAGAGAATTCACCATAGAAATTCCAAGTCATTTTGAGATCATTTAATATTTTTAATTCATTTTTAAAAATGACATCACATTTGAAACATAAATGATTTTTTAAAAATCAAAATATAATTCCAAAAATTATGAAACTTTATTTTTTACAGGGGGATTTAATAAAAATATAAATGTATTTAAAATAAAAACTTGATGTTTAGGTTATTTTTAATTATTTTTAATAATTAAAAAATAATTAAAAAATCATAAATATTAAACTCATGGAAATGTTTTACATTATTTCCTAAACACTTAGGAATCGTTGGAATATTTTTCCAAGGTCTAAAAATAAAGATATCTATTTTTAAACCTTAAAATGATTTTAAGGCTTAAAAATAAAATTTTCACCAATATAATTCTGAAAAATCAAATAAACATAAAAAAAATACATAATAAATTTATCTGGGTTCCCTGACCTCAGAGAGATTTTCCAAAATTATAAAACATATTTTTCAGCATATAAAATATTATATTTCTATTAAAGTCCCCAAAACTTCAATTAATTTTAATAAATCACAGAAAATTTAGAAAATTATGAAGATTTGGTCAAATGACTTTCTAGTCTAGGGCTAGCTCACATAAAAATTTGAAGTGATTAGGAATTGGGTTGATCATCTTTTGGAATTTTCTTTGAAAATGCATATTTATTACATGAAAATAATTATATGAATTAAATTAAATTGTGAAAATTCAGATTTTCTCCTCTGATGTCTTAATTAACTTATCAGTAGGGTTACATAAAAATTTCAAAGTCATTTGACTTAAATTTGACAAATTATGAAAGTTTGTACCCTTAGGGGCAAAGTTGTAATTTTGAATAGTTTGGCCTTGATGAACATTTAGGCTCAATCAAAATGAAAAATGGTAATCTCTAATATTAATTAACTTATTTGATGATTTGCAATAAAAAATAGGCTTAATTAGTAGAAACCCACTTCACTTTGCTGAATTATAAGATAATTCTCATAATTATCAAAGTTTTGGAAACTTCATTAACATAAGATGACTTTTAAATTTAAGGGGTATAACTTTGGGAAATCAATGATTTCATACCCTTATGATCTTGATAATGATCACTTAAAGTCTTAAATCTTTTCAAAATTAATACACTCACTTAGGTCTTAAGGACTTAGTGGTGAACTTAAGTTGAAATCCACTTGTTAAAAGAGGATTAGAAAAA
>NW_018164594.1:1766357-1785108 GCF_001263595.1 Phalaenopsis equestris | reverse complement strand
AAAAATTGCAGGATGAAACATCTAAATGATTTCTCCTAAATTGAGGCCAAATAATAGGATAGCTTAGGAATTCACCGAAGTTCTCCTTCGGATCTGTGGCATCCTCTAGTGTTTCCTCCTTTGGACTCCAAAACAAAATGTTCCAAATTTGAACTAATCCCCTTTCACACTTCTTAGTCTGATATCTTTGAAATGTCCTTACCATTTGAACTCCTTGAAGGTAATTTTCCTTGACTTTTATCGAGAGTATTCATAGGTAACTTCAGTTATCTACGATGTAATTAACTATAAGGGTTTTCCCTTATAGGAAGCTTTTCCCGAACCCAGCATAATATAAACCCTATTTAATTCCTTATATTAAATAGGGTAACTTGTCGGCCAATACATTGGTTTTGCAGACCAAACGGACGTCATAACTTTCTTTAGTTTATTTAATCGAGCCTCACCCTCAACTCTTGTGTTTATCCTGCGGGATAGATACAGGATTTGAGGTAAAACGCTCTTTCATCTAAACTATGAAAATTATGGGGTCAGTTTGACTTCATCTTTTTCAAAATTAAAATTTTTAAAATGTCCTTCAGAAGCAGGCAACGGGATTTCAATTTCAATGACCGACAGCTTCTTACGGACAAACCCCACACAAAAAAATAGTGCCGACAGTTCTACAATAGAGTGAGAATCACATTTAATTCCATGGATGAGTGTTTCATTCAAGGAATTATGTGCAAATAAATAACAAAATATACTTTGTTGAGTGTATAATTGAAGGTTTTAGGGTGACAGTCTAAAATTCTCAATTTGTTCTTAGTGTTTAAGAAGAGTGTTTAAGAACTAAAGCAAGAGTTAGCTTTTAGGAAAAGGGAAGTGGGAGCTCTGGAGTGAGAGCCAATATCCTCCCAGCCTAACGACGAATTTAGGGAATAAATTTGATATTAGCCAATGATTCTCTATAACACTAAATCAGGGTAGAGAATTAAAACTGCTCCTATTTGACACAATACAAATTTAAACCATTTATCTCTATCATTAACCAAAAACTCATTGTTGTAGGAATGATACTTTCTTAATTTTAAACTCTTCGTTACAAAACTTTGTTTAGTATTAGTAAATTTAATTTTAAAATTTAGAAATTAATTTAGTATACTTAGTTCTGTTAGCGTACAATAAAACCACTTTAATCAACCTTCTAAACTAATTCCTAATATTAGTAGACTAGAATTAGCCTAAAGAATTTCTTACCTCGCTTCTTCATGGGATCGATAATAGTGTTTTTAAAGAAAGCTCTATATTACTTGAAGAGACACGTACACTTATGTAGAACCACTAGTGTGTGAATTATTTTATATATTTTATAAATATTTTGACAATAACTACTTAAAAAAAATTTGGTCAAGTTTTTGGCCATATTTTTGAAAAGCTAAATTACTGCGTAATTTCAGGACAGGTCAAGTTCTTGACAATGTTACCATGAATTTAAATTCACATAAAACATGTAGAAAAACAACACACACTAGTGGTGCATCAATATAGAGTGGGATCTTAGGTCTAGAAGTTAGACGACTCACGGGCTCTGGCTATCGGGGACGACGACGGAGAACCGTCTGATCGAGCGTGCATTGAACGGATGGATGAGATCAAGTCGAACAGAGTCTTCATGTGTGAACAATGAGACGCGTGGCTGGCGAGTCAGATGGCGGTGCCGAACCAAGAGGCAACATGTGGTGTTTCAGAGAGGAAGAGGATGACGCGACGTGTGATTGGGATGAGTAGAAAACTAGGATTTTCTTGATTTAAATAAATAACAGATTAAATTCTTAAACTTCAAAAAATCATAACTTTGCATAGAAAAATCATAAAAATAAACAAATACACTCTTGCTCAATGAATAGAGGAGAATAATATGGACCAAAAATAAAAATTACTTGCCAAGTATATGATTTTTAATTAATTAAATACTCTTTGAGGTATTTTAATTTATTATAATTAAATACTAATCACCATGACTTGAAATTTTTAGGGTTGATTCCTTATAACAGAGGGCACCTGCTTTGATTTTTCCAAAGTTAGAGAGCACATCTATGTTTCTAACCCTAATTTTCAAGCCTAAATGGCTATTTTGGCTTTATTTAATCATATAAATTAAAATATTCCACAAAAAATTATGGGATTAATTTTGTTAGGTTTCTTTTGGTCAGAGGAGCTTAGAAAAAATAATGTAATGATTTAAATAACTTTTATATTTCAGTTATTAATTAAATATTTTTACCTCATAATAATTTATTTAAATTAAATTTAAATCAAAATTTGACAAAATCAATTCCACATCATTCATAAAAATTATTTCAACTCACTGTAAAAATATTAAATTTATTTAAGTTGATTTGGCTAATAAAATGGATTTTGTAAGTAAAAATAGTATTTTTGCCCAAAATAAATTATACTAAATTAAATAAGCTTGTGAAAATTATGAAAAATATTTTTCTAAGTTCCTTATAATCAGGGACATTTAATAAAAATAAAATCTATTTTTGTGAAAATATTTTATTTTTAAAGAATATTTTGAATTAAAAAAATTAAAATAATCAAAATTTTCAAAATATAAAAAAGGTTCAAAATATGTGCAATTGTTCTCTGATCACTTGGGACATCTTAAAATATTTTTCTTGATTTTTCTAAATTAAAAATAAACTTCTAAAGGCGTAAAATGCATTTTTCTTAATTTCCATTAAAATAATTACAATAAATTCAAAATAAATCATAAAAATATAAAGTTTGTTCCTCTGAGTTTCTTGGACTCATGAGGGTTTAATAAAAATTTAAAAATAATTTTTGAAGATTAAAACTTACTTTTGTATTTAGATAATAATTAAAAATGACCTTTAAATAATTATAATAATTACAATATTATTCAAAAACTCCTAAAATTTAGTCTAAGTGTTTTTCTTACTTAGACAAACTGCTAATAATTTTCTCAAAAGTTTAAACTTTATATTGATTAATTAAATAAATTAACATTGAAAAATATTGTTTTTGAGTTAAAATAATTATTTTAATTTAAACCAAATTTTCTAAAATCTTACTTTCCTCTCTGACATTTTAATGAATCCATGGATAGAAAACTCAAAGATTTTCAAGGCCATTTGTATTTTGCTTCAAGAATTATAAGATGAAGAGCCCCAAAGGCAAGATAATAATTTTAGGCTTTGGCGCCTTAATCAAAATTTAGGATTAACAATTGGGGTTGAAAATTTTTAATCATAAATAAATATGTTGGATGATTGAAACATGATGGTTTGAAGGTAGAAACTCACTTACCACCTGTCACAATATCAACAAAAGCATAATTTCCTTAATCATCGTGACTTGGAAGTCAATTAACATCAAATGATTCTTAAGTGATGGGCATATGTTAGGAAGATGATAATTCACCTATATTAGGTCTAAATTTGATGATGATATGATTTTTCAATAAGAATATTTGTCACTTAAACCAAAATTTTAACCACCACATTTTTTCCCCATTATGATTGTTAAGGGCTTGGTAGCGAGCTAAGCTTAATATTTAAATCTATTGATTAGAGTTTAGAAGTGATGATATGATTAATGATTAACATCTTTTAAGCACTTCAAGCCCATTTGTGATGAGCACCAAATATTTAATAACTTAAGCTTGGCTTAGGGGAATTCATCCATTTAATTTTTAAAGTAAAGTATCAAATTGATTAAGTATCATATTCTTGGGATAATTGAATTATTAAGTTTCACTGGGTAACAGAGTAGTCACACTCTAACATCGGATGATTAATGGAACAATATGATAAGTTCAAAAATGAACTCAATAATTCAAGAGATCTTCGAAGTAGTTCAAGGTCATACCCCGAGCACTTTGAAATCTTTTGGATATTTTGAAGGACAAGTTGAACTAGCCATATTTTGTTCTAGAATCATCCACTAAGAACTTCGGAGGCTCAATAGAATCATACTTTGAGGTTGGATAGCTATACCTTCATCTACTCCTGTAATTTAAATTCTTTGTAAAATTATATACATGTCTTGCAAGTACTAACCATTCAGGTGGAGGAACGAGAATAATCGACATATACACCTTTTAGATTACTGTGTTTACCTTTCTGTACTTGCTCCAAATTTACATGTTAAACAACGATGTCACCCAGCATGAAAACCTAAACAACTAGGATAGCCACAAAACCAAAAAAAAAGTTTAAAATTAAAGAAGATAAAACTCACTGCCACAATATTCAAACATTTATATATTTGTCAAAATGGCATACTCAAAATTTAATCATAAACATCACAAAACCAAAAAATGTAACTAAATTAAGATGTCTCTATCGGATGACCAGGAATCCCTCGAAGGAGGTAACCTACGGTTGCTAACGAGGCTTCCCACGGTATAAATGAAAGTATGGAACTCATTAGGTTGAGTTTAGTAAATTCATTTGGAATAAGTGAATCCTAAAGAAAATAGTGGTGTCAGAACGAGGGAACCGTAGGATCCTAACTGGTGTCGCTCTAATCTACTTTAATATCCCCCATAATATCTAAATAACTATAATCGTAGGACATTTGATTTGACATCAAGACTTGACACATCAGAAAACTTAAACTCGCCACGATGAGGAGCTTGGAGCTAGCATTATGGGCAGCATGACCATCTTCAACAGTAAAACATGTCTACACCAGCTAAGCCATCCTTTTTTTAGAATTAAACAACCAAGCCATAGGACTTCAAGGTTGTTCGCCTAATGTGACATAAATCATCAACTTATCTTTAAGCTTTTGTATAACTCTGCTACATAATATAAGCCCTAACTCATCTTAGAATTCTGAGGTTGTCGTTCGTAATGACATAAATCCTCACTTCTTCCAGACTATTTCTGTGATGGTTTCATACAAATATAAGTCCTAAATTAACAAAACTGGCAGGATGAAACATTTAAAATAATTTCTCTCGAAAAGTGAAGCCAAACCATAGGGTAGCTTTGGAAGTCACTGATGTTCTCCTTCGGATCCATGACATCCTCTAGTCTCTATTCCTTTTGATTACAAAAATAAAATATTCCAAATTTGAGTCATTCCCCCTCCACACATCTTTTTCTGATATCATTGAAAAGTCCTATCCTTTGAAATTCTTGAAGACAATATCCCTGGTTTTTATCGAGAGTTTTCTTAAGTGATTTGGGTCATTTAAGACGTAATTAACTATAGGGGCTTGCTTTTTTAGGAAGTTTTTCCAAACCCAGCTTAATATAAACCCTAATTAATTTTTCATATTAAATAGAGGAACTTGTCGGCTTACAAATAAAAAATGATTTTTGCAGACCAAACGAATGTCATATGATTCTTAGTTTATTTGATCGAGTCTCACCCTAAGTCTTGTGTTTATCTTTCGGGATAAATATGTGTTTTGAGGTGTAGTGACCTTTCATTTAAACTATGAAAGATATGCGATCAGTTTGATTTCATATTTTTTTAAAACTATATGTATATATGTAAATTAAATGTCTTTCCGAAACGAGTGACGAGATTTCTATTCGGTGACAGACAGTTTCCAACGGGCAACTCCTCAACTTTTTAGTGCCGACAAGTATCAAATCCAATTTCCTGCAAAATATGAGAAACTATCAATTTGAACAGTGGACCAGTTGTCATATTCACAACTTGATGTAATGGTGTTCAAATTATATAAATAAGACAAGACCAAATAGCTAAGATTGTTATTTATTTATTTATTCACTTATTTGTGATTTTTACATATATAACACTTCAGACATCTTTATTTACATATTTCTCACTCTAAACTTCCAATATACAAAAAAATAAAAAATAAAAACACTTACAACCTAAACATTCCCGAAAAAGAACACCCCATTCCTCTGTTCACGTCCGTCAAAACTGAACCAAAAGTTTGGTGAAGCTTTGGTGACTTCCGCCATCGTCAACCATCAACTTGGATCCGAAGCCACTATTCCCAGTCGAGCCGATAAGGAACCTCGCCATCTCTAGCATTTCAACTTTAAGAACTGAAAAAAGAAAATAATAGGAAAGGCATAAGGGTAGGTAGTAAGAGGATCTCCACCTCCATGATTCAAAAGAAATTTCTCTATTGAGCAGCAAAAATAATTAAGTGATTGTATAGTAATCTTTTGGCTAAGCTACTTCCTATTGATGAAGTATCTGGTGGACAAAATGACATCGATAACTAGTATTACATGGATTGAAGGTTGAATCATAAACATCGCTTTCCACATCCACACCAGATTTCTTGGCGACATTATCTGTTATCTAAATTTTCTTAAGGGAACTAGGTTGGCTGGAGGAAAGGGAAAGTAGAATGCATCGGCATGTGGCCGAGGGCGGGACTTCCTCAGATGATGTTTTGGTAATTTCCTCCACCGTCGGCTTGGATTTGAAGCTCCTACTCCGATCTGAAGGTCTTGATTATGGTGATGAAAAGGAAGGGAAAGTTGTGACGGACGTTAACAGAGAAACATTGGGTTGTTCTTTTTGGGAAATTTTTAGGTTTTAAGTGCTTCTTTTGTAAATTGAAAGTTTACCCTGTGGGATATGTAAATTTATATATATATATATATATACATACAAAAGAATAGAAAGTGAGGAGCTTGAGGGATGCCTAATTAAAAATTGATTTCACTTGAATCATCTTAAAGAAAAAAACTTATTTTCATTTCAAAACTTATTATCATTTTAAAATGTATTAGTCAAATTCTTACTAGTAGATTACTCATAAAATTTTATTTTTTTAATTTTTCTAAAATTTCTAATTTTGAAAAATTACGATTATTTTTGCAATGAATAGAAAATCAAAATTCCTAACTTGATTACTAGATACTTATATAACATAAAGTTAATTGAGGACAAGTAAGTTTAAGTTTGGGGGAATTTAGATGCCTAAAATTGTGTTACTTATATATATATATATATATTTATGCTCATTTTTAATGATATTACACTTAAATGAAGGGTATTTTGTTTGTTTTTTATTACAGGTACTAGAGATAGAGTTTTGGGAAAAAAAAAGAGAGGAAACGGAGCAAAATGTGGTCAAATGGAGCAAAGGAGCATAAAGTGAAATGGTGCCTAGGTGCCAGCCTCTGGCTCCTACGCGCCAGACCATGTACATGAAAACCAAGAGCCAAGTGTCATGGCACCAGGATTTGACGCTTAGGTGCAGATAGTTATATTGGGCTTCTAGAAGGTTAGCGTGGCGCATTTAACCACAGTTGAGTGCCTAGGCGCCAAAATCATTTTTGATTATTATGTATTCAATTTTGACAAATTTTGAAGGGGCATTTGAAGTTACTCTTGGGGATTTAGAGAGTCATCATAAAAGAAGTCAAGAGATGCCAAAAATGTGGTCGTGGTGTGTTGTGGTGATGTTTTTTGGAGAGAGCTTTTAGAGAGGTGTGTGTGTGTGTGTGTGTGTGTCTTTGAGTGAAATTATAAGGGGAGTTGAGACTTCCTCAAAAGAACTTCGTAGGATTTTATTGGAGAGAAGTTTAGGATAAGTACTTTATATTTTTGTTTGAGTTCTGTTTTAATGTGTTAACTTGAATTTTAATATAAATCATGTTTTGTTGTGTTAACCCCATGAACTCTGAGTAGTTTTTTTTATCTTTCTTCTTGCCATAAGAAATAATTACGTGTAAGATTAAAATTATTTAAGATTTCTTTTATTCCATACTTATGATGATTCATTACTTTGTACTTAATTTACTTATTCAATCTGACCAATTTGTATGTTAAAACTTTTTGTGAATCCATAATGACCCAGGAGGGCAATGCATTTCTCAACTAGTAAGAATCACATTAATCTAGCGGGTGATAAGGTAGTCCATAGGTTAGTGCAAATAGATACGGAGATAAATTTTTGATGGGTGTAAATTGATGATTTTAGGGTGATAGGCTAGAACCTTAACCAACTTGATCTAGAGTTTGGAAGTTAAGACTGGGTTAGTCCAAAAATTATGGGCACAGTGGGTAATATAGAGTGACAGACAAGAACCTACCCAACATCACCATGAATTTAGGAACTTAAATCTAGGTTAGCTAATTTTCTTTATGCACTCGAAAGAGGGTAAAGAATAAGTATGCTCCTATATTTGTCACAAAATTACATTTAAACCTTTTAACATTTGATTCCTACACTGATTTTGATCTCATTACAAGGGGAAAGACTTTCATATAATTTGAACTCTTCTAAGGAAGGTTAGTTAAGAAACACTTGCATTTTCTTTACGTTTTGAAACTGAATTAGTAGGAATTAGTTACTTCTTTTTCACATAAACTTGCAATCTTATTTCTTAGATATATGTCTGGAGTTTAAGTAAAGTTTTACTAAGTCCATAAAAATAGTTTTCACCTTTTTTGTGGGATCAATGTTGGGGTTTTGAAAGAAAATCCTATATTACTTGAATGATATGTGCACTTTTTTTTTCAATCCTAGTGAAACTTTGAAATAAATAATTAGAAAATTTAATACCTATGTCACTAGGAGTAGTCAATATAAAAATATAAAATTATTTTATCAGCACGAAAAGGGGGTTAAGTTTTTGACACCTTTGCCAAGGACTGAAATTAAAGAAGATATATGATACGCCTAAAATATATAGTGTTTTTAGACACATTTTTATACCTATTTTTGAGATATTACACTTTAATGGAAGATATTTGGGTATTTTTCTTTCAGATACAAGTAGAAAGGTGAAAAATGTTAAAAGAAGTGAAAAAGGTCAAATTTAGAGCAAAAATGTAAAAATGGTGATCCGGCGCTTATACGCCAGTGAAATAGATAAGGCCGTGCCTAAGCACAAGAGGCTCCACGCTTAAAGGCCAGTGACAGTTACTTGATGGGTTAATTCATTTTTAAGAATTTTGAAGAGACATTTGAGGCACCTATTGGCTAAAATGGGTGGTTATAACCACCAAGGATGAAAATAAAATTAAAGAACTTGTGAAAATAGGCGTCCTTGATAAATACATCGAATCATGACACATTTTGAAGAGATACTAAGACACCTCTTGGAAAATTGTAAAAGAAGGAAGTTGAGAATTTTTGAAGGGGAGAGTTCTAAAAAATCTTAAGAAGTTCTGAAAGGTTCTTGAAGAAGTTCGTGGAGAAGCTCTTGAGGAAAATTTCAGGCACCACAAATTTATTTTCCTTTTGTTTATAGTTTTAATTTGAAAGTTAAGAGTGTTGTAAGAGAGAAGAGATTCAAATGAACTTCAAGAATTTGGTGGAGGATTTGAGATAAGTTTTTATCTTTGTTTTAAACTATTTTTGGTTTTAATTGAGACTTCTTATTCGTTTGATAATGATTTCTACTTTTTAACTAAAGTGTGGTTTTGTTTTCTCCATGGATTCTGAGTAGTTTTCTTTATCTTTCTCCTTAAAATGATAAGTAATTAAAGTGTTGGATGGAAGTTGTAGAGAGTATTAAACTTTAATGTTGGAAGAAGTTGTGATGATTTAATTCCATTCACTTCATTTACTTCATGATCTGACCCATCTAGATGTAAAATTTGTTGTGAGAATATATAAGAACCGGGACGATATTGTTTTAGTCAACAATTGAAAGAATCACGTGAGATTGTATGACTGAGAATGTAGTTCATATAATTGAGTGCAAATAAATAGGACGAATAGGAAAATATTCATTGATGGGTGTAGAGTTAGGGGACTTTAGAGTGACAGGCTAAATCCCCCAAATTGGTTTATTATTTTAGGTTTTGATACAAGATGTTAGCCTCTAGGTGGAGGGAACCAAGAGAACTCTAGAATGAGAGCTATTATCTTCCCTGCCTAACTGGTCTTCAAATTTATTCAAAATTTAAATTAGCCAATGTTCTTTATAGCATCTCTAGTATGAGTAAAGATTAATATTGCTCCTATTTGGTAGAGGACAATTTGAATACTTCCACAATCGAATTCCTATACTTATTACTGATTCATGATAAGGAGAAAGATATTTCGTATTCAATGCTTTTTTTTACATAAACTTAAGTTATCTTTAGTAAGTTTTTATTTCAAACGTTAAAAACACCAAAAAAGAGTTCAAATTTCATTCCTGTGATAAAAAACTATAGTTTAAATATTTGTCTTTTTTAAAATAGAAAGTTTGTTACTTTAATTATCGCATACTGTGAATAATCCATGTAGGTGTTCGATATTCGGGGCTATATCAAAAAGTCATATATTACTTGATAACGATACGTATACTTGTATAATATCCCAATATATATTAAGTTAAAAAGTTAAATTCTTATTTTCTCTAGGATAAAGGTTTTGATAATGTTGCAAAGTAAGGAAAGATAAGTGAAAAATATAATTAAATACATTGTTATATTGTTATATATAAACAGTCGGGATCAAGTTTTTGGCATCGTTATCGAGGATTAATAGAAAGCACAAATTTCTATTTTAGAAAGTTTTATTTAAACTTTAAGAGTTATTGTAGGAATATCTTATTATAGTATTTTATTTAAAAAGTATTTTTGTGTGTTTTATTTTATTTTATTTTATTGTTAGTGTATGCATAGTTCAGGTTCTGAAGGACTAGTGCCCTACGATTCTGAATTAGAAAGAGCTGTTAAGAAAATCAGAAAAAGAAAAAAAGTTAAAAATTTTGAAAAATAAAAAAAATTACTGAAATGGCAGATCAAAATAATCGAAATGCTGAAATTCATAAAAAATTTAGACCATTAAAAGATTATGCCAACCCTATGGTAGATGAACTTCATTATAGTATTCAAAAACCTACTGTGGTGGCTAATTTGTTGGAGCTTAAACCTGCTATTATCCAAATTGTATCCAATAATTAGTTTGGGGGATCACCAACTGAAGATCCAAATTTACATATTGTCAATTTTTTAGAATTGTGCGCTACATTTAAATACGATGGTGTATCAGATGATGCCATAAGACTTAGATTATTTCTTTCATCACTGAGGGATAAAGGTAAGATGTGGTTGCTTTCATTAGCATCTTGATCTATCAGAACTTGGGGTGATTTAGTACAAATATTCCTTGTTAAATATTTTCCACCATCAAAAACTGCGAAGCTTAGAAATGATATTACATCGTTTAATTAGTTTGAAGGGAAATCTATTTATGAAGCATGAGAATGATTTAAAGATCTCTTAAGAAATTTTCCACACCATGCTATACTAGATTGTTTAATAATTCAAACTTTTTATAATGGATTAGCTGAGTCTCTTAGATCTATTATTGTTGTCGCTGCTGGTGGTTTATTGATGTCAAAACCATATCATGACGCATATGCTTTAATTGAAGAAACGACTTCCAATAATTTCCAATGGCCTTCTGAGAGGGTAAATCTTAAAAAAATAGACAATATTCATGAATTTGATGCATTTAATATGTTAGCAAATTAATTTGTTGCAATTTCAAGGAAGTTAGACCAATTTCAAATGAATTTTTCTCAATCAATTTCTATGATTGAAGAGAATTCATTAAGCTAAATGGTATATTCTCAAGCATCATTAAAAACTTTGAATGCCATAAATAACAAGCTAAATAACCCATATTCAAATTATTACAACCCATGTTGGAAGAACCATCCTAATTTTAACTGGAATAATACTTCAAGTGGTAGTAACCAGCAATGGGGGAACAACCAAGTAAACCCATTGGGAAACTAAAACAACCAAGGGAGTAATAATAATAAATCTACATATCCTCCAGGTTTCAATAGTAATCCACAATTTAAGGAGAAGAAGTTATCTATAGAAGAAGTGGTGTTACAAATGAGAAATCAGTTACAAAGTCAAGGAGCTACAATTAGAAATATTGAGAATCAACTTGGACTATCGCAAATTCATTAAGTAATGATCCTAAGGAACACTTCCTAGTAATGCTGAAACAAATCCAAAAGACTAGAATAAAGAGCAAGTAAAAGCCATTCAACTTAGAAGCAGAAGAGAGTTGGAATGCAGGACTCAAAAAGAAATTAAAGTAGAGAGAGAAGAAATTGAAGAACCAAAAGAGGACGCTCCGAAAGATTCAGAAAGATCAATTTCTCCATTGAAAATTAACTTGGAAAAAGCACCACCTCCATTTCGTCGGAGGCTTTGTCAACAGAAGTTGGATAAGCAATTTTCAGAATTTATGGAAATTTTTAAGAAGCTTACAATTCATATCCCATTTGCTGAAGCCTTAGAACAAATGCTAAGCTATGTAAAGTTTATGAAGGATATTCTCAGTAAGAAAATTATGTTTGAAGATAATGAGACTGTTGCATTTAAAGATCCTGGTAGATTTTTTATTCCATGTGCAATAGGAGACAAATGTTATGGAAAAACTTTATGGGATTTAGGTGCAAGCATTAACCATATGCCATTATCAATATTTAAAAGATTAGGATTAGGATAAATAACCCCTACTACTGTAACTCTGTAGTTAGCAGATCGTTCAATAACGTATCTTAAAGGAGTTATAGAAGATGTCCTATTGAGATTTCATTGTGATAGATATGGAGAAAGTTAAGGAGATACCTATCATTTTGGGGAGACCTTTCCTAGCCACAGGAAGAATAATGATAGATGTGCAAAAGGGGGAATTAATAATGCACATCATTGATCAAATAATTACTTTTAATATTTCAAGATCAATGAAATATCCCGCAAAAGGTAGAGATGACGAATGTTATATAATGGATGTTATAAGATATCTGAGTGAATGCCATTTCAAAACTAATTATGAAGAAAAATCTGAAATCAAAGATTTGAAACACGAGCAAGAAGAGGAATTAGATCAATGTGAAGATCTTTATAAGGAAGATTCAAACTATGTTCGAGAAAGATTCAAAGTTTTGGACACCATAGAAAAAGATAAATCATTTTTTCCATCAATAGAAAAAACTCCTGAACATGAGTTGATGTTACTTCCTGAACATTTGAAGTATGCCTTTTTAGGTGATTCCTCTACTTTACCAATTATAATTTCTTAGGTGATTCCTCTACTTTACCAATTATAATTTCCTCAAAATTAATGATGGAAGAAGAATAAAGTTGATGAAAATTTTGAAAAATTTTAAGAAAGCCTTTAGATGGACAATAGCTGATGTTAAAGGAATCATTCCTTCAATTTGTATGCATAGAATTCCTATGGAAGAGAACTGCAAACCCAGGGCTGCTCCTCAATGGAGACTGAATCCTATTATGAGAGAAGTTGTTAAGCAAAAAATTTTAAAGTGGTTGGATGCTGGAATTATCTACCCTATTTTAGATAGTGCATGAGTTAGTTAAATTCATTGTGTTCTTAAGAAAGGAGTAGCTGTGACTGTAAATGAACATAATGAATTAATACCTATTAGACAAGTCACAGGGTGATGAATATGCATTGATTATAGAAAATTAAATCTTGTCGCAAGGAAAGATCATTTCCCACCACCCTTTCTAGATCAAATGTTGGATACACTAGCTGAAATAAATACTTTTAATTTTTGGATGAATATAGAGGTTATCACCAAATACAAATAACTCCTTAGGATCAAGAGAAAACAATGTTTACCAGTCCTTATGGTACATTTACTTTTAGAAGAATGTCATTTGGTTTATGTAATGCCCCTGCTACATTTCAAAGATGTATGATGACAATTTTTTTGTGATTTAATTGAAAAAAGTATTGCAGTCTTTATGGATGATTTTTCAGTGTTTGAAACTTCATTTGATTAATGTATAGAACATTTATCTAAAGTTCTCAAATGCTGCGAAGAAACAAACTTAGTCTTTAATTGGGAAAAATGCCAATTTATGGTGGCAGGAGAAATTGTATTAGGACATCAAATATCAGAAAATTGTATGGAAGTAGATCCTGCTAAAATTCAAGTGATAGCTAATTTACTTTATCCAACAAATGTAAGGGAAATTAGGAGATTTTTAGGACATGCTGGATTCTACAGGCGATATATTAAAAACTTTTCAAAAAAAGGACTTTTCTAAGATTGTTAAGCCTTTATGCCATTTATTGTTCAAAGATGCAATTTTCAATTTTGATGAAGAATGCCTAAAAGCTTTTGAGTTATTAAAGGAAAAATTAGTCACCACCAATAATAGTTTCACCAGATTGGAGAAAATCTTTTGAATTGATGTGTGATGCCAGTGATTATGCTATTGGAGCTGTTTTAAAACAAAAATATGATAAAATTTTCAAAGTAATTTACTATGCTAGTAAAACTCTGAATGAAGCCCAAATTAATTTTACAACAACTGAAAAAGAGTTATTAGCAATAGTATATGCCTTTGATAAATTTAGATCATATTTAATTGGAACTCATTGCTTAGTGCATATAGATCATTCTGATATTAAGTACTTAATGAAAAGAAGAATGCTAAACCTAGACTTATAAGATGAGTTCTTCTTTTGCAAGAATTTGACTTTGAAATAGTAGATAGAAAGGAGACTGAAAATCAAATTGTTGATCATTTGTCCATGCTTGAATTAGAAAAATCACTCTGTTTTGAAAAAGAAATTATTGAACATTTTCTAAATGAAAAACTATTCAGTATTAATGAGTGATGTGTTCCGTGATATGCCGATATTGTGAGCTTTCTTATTAGTGATATTATACCCTATAGAATGACATACCAAATGAAGAGAAAATTTATATCTGAAGCTAAGACTTATTTTTAGGATGACCCATTTTTATATAAACAAGGGAAGAATCTAATTATTCGAAGATGTGTGACTTTAGAAGAAACTTATAAAATTATCCAAAAAGGTCATAATTATGATTTTGGTGGACATTTTAGTGTTGATAAAATAACAAACAAAATTTTAACAAAATTTTACAATCACAAACAAAATTTTACAATCTGGATTTTATTGGCCCACTATCTTTAGAGATGTTAATGCTTATATTAAAACTTATGATAGATGTCAACATGTAAGTAATATTTCTAGAAAAAATGAGATGCCCCTCAATTATATGCTAGAAGTTGAAATATTTGATGTTTGGGGATCAGATTCATGGGACCATTTATACCATCTTTCAAAAATTTATATATACTGATAGTTGTGGACTATGTATCCAAATGGATAGAAGCTATTGCATTACCTCAATGTAATGCTCAAAGTCTTGTAAAATTTTTAAAAACGAATATATTTTGTAGATTTGGAATGCCGAGAGTTATCATAAGTTATCATAACTAATGGGGAAAGTCATTTCAGAAATGTAATAATGGAGAAATTGTTAAAGAAATATCATATAAACCATAGGATTGCTATTGCTTACCATCCTCAGACAAGTGGTTTGACTGAATTATCTAATCATGAAATTAAAAGAATTATGGAAAAATCCATAAATCCAAATAAAATGGATTGGTCAGTTAAACTTGACTATGCATTGTGGACTTATAGGACTGCATACAGAACTCCTATAGGAATGTCCCCATATAGGCTAATATTTGGGAAAGCTTGTCACTTACTAGTTGAACTTGAGCATAAAACATATTGAGCAATTAAAGAGTTTAATTATAATTTAAAAGATGCTGGTGAGAAAAGATTTTTAAAATTAAATGAGCTTGAAGAAGTAAGGAATGAGTCTTATGAAAGTGCTAAGATTTACAAAAAAAATGATGAAGATGTGGCATGATCGAAGGATTCTTACTAAAAATTTTTCAGCCAGGGCAACAAGTTTTACTATATAATGCAAAGTTAAGATTATTTCCATGCAAACTTAAGTCTAGGTGGATGGGCCCATTTATTGTGATGAAAGTTTATCCTTATGGAGCTGTAGATATCAAATATCCTAAAACTGTAAATATATTTAACGTGATTTGTCATAGACTGAAACCCTATTTTATAGGGGATCAAATTAAATTTAACGATCAAGTTATGTTGTGTCAATTAGAATAAGCATTGGTTACGTCGGGCTGACAATGTAAAACCAAGCGCTCTATGGGAGGCAACCCATAGTTATTAGTGTGCATTTGCTTTGATTGTTTTTTATGTGTGATTAAGAAAATTTAGGGTAGTATTTTTAAAACTATTTTTTATTAATAATGATTTTAAGACTTTATTAAGTGACTTAGACATGTTAGAATGAGTATTGGGATGTTAAGTTGCCCGGTGCTAAATAAGTACTGACACTTAAGCGCCAATACTCGGTGCTTAAGCACGAAAGATAAAAACCATGTGCAAAAATGCAATTTTTAGAATTTTTAACCGTCAATTGGTTAAATTAAATGTGCCATGGCGGTTTGAGGACATGCCTGGAAGTTATTGGAAGGATTTAGGCCTATAAATAGACGAGTTTTATAAAGGATTATCACCACAATTCAAATTTTTAGCCCTAAAGTCTAAGAGAAAGAGAGATTTAGAGAAAATGTCTTTATGGGAGATGGATTTAAAGAAAAAGGAAGAGGCCATGAGGAAAAATTCATTATTCAAAGTGCACAAGAGATGTATAATAGTTTCTTAGCCGTTAGTATTGAAGGAATAGTAGAAAGATGAACAAAATTGAGGCTAATGTGGCTTCAATTGAGGCAAAGGTAAATGAAGTTAATGCACATCTAGAGCATATTAGGTGGCAATTAAAAATTCAATTTAGCCATACCAGTTATATAGAGGAAGCGGATAAGGTGATGTATCTTAAGCAAAAATGGATTGACGAAGATTGTATCAGAGCTCGTCAGCACCGTCTGTTTTATGAACTCTATATTCCAAATGCCCAAGGAGAGACTAATGAGAGAAGAATTTGTTCCAACAAATGAAGAATGGAATTAAGTTCTACGCTAAGATTTGTTTGTTAAGAGTTTTTTTTGTATCAGTGTAAAGTCTTGTTTTTAGTGTTTATGTGATCATGTGTGTTATTGTGTAAGTTTGTTTAGTGTTTATATTTAAGAAAATTTTTCATCCGAGATTCTTTGGAATGAGAATTATGTGTTATATGTAGTTTATAAAAGTTTGTGAATGAATATAAGTGTTTGTTTGTAAAAAATTTGTGTTAATTTAGCCTCGAATCAAATTAGTTATATTGGAGAATTTTGAAAGAGAGAAGAGTTAAAGGGGAAGAAAATAGTCATTTAAGTGTTGTAAAACCATTTAGGAGTGGTTTACTTTGGATAATAGTACATTTTACTTAAGTTCAAAAATATAAAAAATTATGCACTGATGCCTAAGCGCCACAATCCCACGCTTAAGCACAAGGCAACTCGAGAGGTAGGTGCCTAAGCACCACATATCCGCGCTTAAGCGCCAGTTCACGAAAACCGGTTCACAAATTGTTAAAAGTGAAAATTAACCCCAAAAAATGCCATTTTCACTCCTGCCATCGTCTTCTTCCTCCGACGTTCATGATATTGAGTTTAGGGCAAGCTCTTTCATTGAGATTTCTTGGTGGATTCAAGTCAGATTTGCTAGATTTGAATTTCTTGAGGTAAGATCTTCACTTCTATGTAGCAATTTTGGATTTTCACCACATATTTTGAGCACATTATGGAGGTACCCAAGATTTACTATTCATGGTGAAAAACTTGAAAAAAGAAATCAATAAAAATTACATAGAAAGTATAGTTTAAGCTTTTAGGAGTTAAGTTTAGTAGATTAGACTTGATCTTTGAAATTATTAAGGAAATTTGTGAAATTTGTAGATTGCCCCAAGAATGTAGAAGAGCAAGTGGAAGTCCCACTTTGATTCGAGCAATTTTGTGAGTTTTAAAGCTTAGGACAGTTATAGTTATGCTCTACAGTCACAAAAATTGATTCTTGAGAGGTGTTTTAAAAATTTAGGTGGATCCATGGAGGATTTGATCATTCGCCGACAATGGGAACAATTTTATTGTTTTTCTCTCGTGGTTGTGATTTCTATAGTTTGGGAGTTTTATGCAAACCTCCCTGAGGTGGAAGAGGATCAAGTCATGGTCAGAGGCAAATTGGTACCTTTTTCACTGGAGGTAATCAACATGTTCTATCATTTACCATCTGATACTCTGTGTTTTTATTTGAGCTATTGTCCTACTTAGACGGAACTGGATGAGATTATATCAGTTTTGACTATTGGAAGGGGACTTTGGAAAATTACAAATGAGAGGAGAGTCAACTTTTCTACTTTAAAGTTAGGTGCACCATCGAAGGCGTGACACTACTTTATTTCATTTCGTCTGTTACCGACGAATCATCTTAGTGAAGTTATGAGGAAGAGAGCAACGTTGAATTATTGTATTCAGTAGTGCAAGTTTATCAACATTGGAGCTTTATTTTATAAGACTATCATCAGTTCTGCTACTACTACTACTACTACTATAAGTTTGGGATTTGCTTCCTTAATTTTTTCTTTGTGTGAGCAAGCTAGAGTTAGATATGATAGCTGGGAAGAAGTGATGCAGCCTTTAAAACCATTTACAAGTGTGAATGTGAAATCATATTTTGAACACTCTATTTTTGGTTGGAGATGAGGTTTTTCGAGAAGTTATGAAATGTCGACGTCTGTTGCATCCACCTCCGCTGCTTCTACATCTAGACCATCTACTTCGAAACCATCTACATTCGGAGGTCAGCCTACTGAATCTTATGATCAATTATTGCAGAAAATGATGGATAATTGTCGGCACTATTTTTGGTGTGGGGTTTGTCCGTAAGAAGTTGTCGGTCATCGGAATTGAAATCTCGTTGCCCGCTTCGGAAGGACATTTTAAAAATTTTAATTTTGAAAAAGATGAAGTCAAACTGACCCCATAATTTTCATAG
>NW_018164594.1:1765875-1766081 GCF_001263595.1 Phalaenopsis equestris | reverse complement strand
ATTACCTTCAAGGAGTTCAAATGGTAAGGACATTTCAAAGATATCGGACTAAGAAGTATGAAAGGGGATTAGTTCAAATTTGGAACATTTTGTTTTGGAGTCCAAAGGAGGCTATAGATTGAGTTCCTGGTCTTGGTGTAAAGCCTAAATATGAATTCGACCACAGCCGAATTTGGGTGTTGGTCTAGAGCTATGGTAGAGGCTCT
>NW_018164594.1:1764220-1764625 GCF_001263595.1 Phalaenopsis equestris | reverse complement strand
TGATTGTTGTGTTTGGTCAAAAATGACCTTATAAAGGATTTTCAACAAAAATTGTATGCCAATTTGAGGTTTAAGGCATTCAATTGTTGAGATTTGGGGTGTTAGCCAATATTGGGGCTAATTGGGGGTTTTGGTCAAAGATGGTCAAATTGATCAAATTGGACCATAGTGTAGTAGGACAAAATGAAATTGGGAATATTTTGGATTTATTGGGATTTTTTGGGAATTTTTGGAATTTTTGGATTTTTGGGCCATGGAGGGGTATTTTGGTAATTTGGTCATTTTTGTCATTTTTGGCAAATTTGGATGTATTCAAAGTGTTTGGAATGCGTTTTTATCAGTTTTGGGTATTTTGGCCAAATTTGGATCCGAAGGGCAGTTATGTAATTTGGAGGTGCCTAGGGG
>NW_018164594.1:1760389-1761227 GCF_001263595.1 Phalaenopsis equestris | reverse complement strand
GTGAGGGTACCTTTTCTAGTTTTCTAAGACTAGTCAATAGGAAAGTCCTATGGCTAGACCTAGGCTACTAAAGAAGTTTCTAGACCTCAACCAAAAGTGAGGTCAACAATAATATTAATTTTACCGTAGATAAGGTATGGAATTTAGAAAACTTTGTAGATTAAATTGATGGAATATTAATGGATATGTCAGAAGACATAGTGATTATAAGGAGAAATTTCACTCCATCTTTGGAGAGCCTTATTAAGGGTAACCAAGGAATGGAATTCCCTTCATATTCAAAGTATCCTGATTATGAGTCTGCAACTTTTTTGAGATAGCGGCGAAACTAATGTTGATGATGAGGAGAAGGACTAAGGTTGTTTTATGTTTGTAATATGTGATGTACTTTGTGTTGAGCACTTGATACATTTGAGTTTGTGTATTTGTTGGATTATGTGTTGTGTTAGACTTTTTGTCAAATTATTATTGTGCTAGTTGTTATTGTAATGTTTGTGTTTTGTTAGTATTGTGTTTTAAATTCTAGGGTAGTAATTGTTGTTGTGTATTTTGTTTTAGTTAGTTAGGTATGAACTTATTTCTATGTCATATGAAAGTTAAAAATCTTGCTAGCTTTAATTTCAGAAATTTGCTACTCTGTATTTTCTTTTATATAGTTAGTTTGTTTGTTCGTTTTTATGTTTGTATCCACTATTTAGAAATCTAATGAATCTCTATATGTTAAAAAGTAAGAAATTTTATCAAAAATAAACTTTACTCCTGTTTTTAGATTTATACTTGTATAATTAGGGCATAAAAATTCTTATAAGCATGTATTTCAATTTTCATTCCTGCTTCT
>NW_018164594.1:1703099-1760350 GCF_001263595.1 Phalaenopsis equestris | reverse complement strand
TGTAGGTGGGGGGGGGGGGGGGGAATGAAAAATATTTTCAAAACTTGAATTTTATTTATTCTCAAATGAGCTATGAGTGAATTTGATTTGAAAAGAAAAATGATCATTTATATGAAGTTATATTAGGAAAGTAAATTTTTTATTATAGAAATGGGTAAGAAAATTTAGTTAAAATTTTATAAGTGATGTAGAAAAATTTAAAGTTAAAAGTTCTTAAATGTAGAAATGATAAATATTGTGTAACTATCATTAGTAGGAGATTATGTATTTTTGAAAAATGTGGAAGGATTAGACTTTTATTTTTGAAACTTAAACTTCTTTTATTAAAAATAATTTTCATAAGCTATTATTATGTTTTTAAGTAAAAGAAAAAAATTCAAATTTTGTGCTTTAGGAAAGGAAGAGTGGAATTCAAAATTATTAAGACCTATCTAGATATAGTAATCCTTCATGAGAAAAAAATAAAAGAAAGAGAGAAAAAAGAAAAGAAAAGAAAAGAAAAAGTTAAAAGAGGGAGGAGAAGCTTGAGGATTAGTGCCTAATCAAAAATTGGTTCCACATCTGATCTTTTAAAATATAAAACTTGAGAAACTCTTAAGCTTAAGGATATAATATAGTAAGTAAATTATACTTAATAATTTTTTTTTAAGTGAAGGAAATAAAATGTCTAAGTTCTATATTTGGAAAATCTACAATGATTTATGAATTAGATAGGAACTCATATTTTTCATACTTCTTCACTTTAAGGATTTATAAACTTTAAGTTCATCTCATTCACTAGAATTTTGTCTAAATTAGACTATTATATTTCTAGAACAAAATTTTAGAAACTCCTAAACAAACTCACATACATAATCATACTTATTTGATTTCTAAAGATTGAAGTGTCACTTGAGGACAAGTAACATTTTAAGTTTGGGGGATTTTGATACACCTAAAATATATAGTGTTTTTAGACACATTTTTATACCTATTTTTAAGATATTATGCTTTAATGGAAGTTATTTGTATGTTTTTCTTTCAGGTACAAGTAAAAAGGTAAAAAATGCTAAAAGGAGTGAAAAAAGGATCAAATTTGGAGCAAAAAATGCAATATGGTGCAAAATTATTTTGGAGCCTGAACGTCAGATCCAAAGCTTAAGTGTTGGTGAAACAGAGAAGGCCGCGCTTAAGTGCTAGAGGCCCCACGCTTAAGCGCCAGTGACAGTTACTTGGTTGGTTAATTCATTTTGAAAAATCTTGAAGAGATATTTGAGACACCTATTGGCTAAAATGTGTGGTTATAACCACCAAGGACGTAAATATAATTAAAGAACTTGTGAAAGGAGGCATCCCTTGGTAAATACATTGAATTAGGACACATTTTGAAGAGATACCAAGACACCACTTGGAATATTATAAAAGAAGGAAGTTGAGACTTTTTAAAGGGGGGAGTCCTGAAAAATCTTAAGAAGTTCTGAAAGGTTCTTGAAGAAGTTCGTGGAAAAGCTTTTGAAGAAAATTTCAGGCACCACAAATTTATTTTCCTTTTGTTTATAGTTTTAATTTGAGAGTTAAGAGTGTTATAAGAGAGAAGAGACTCAAAGGAACTTCAAGAATTAGGTGGAGGATTTGAGATAAGTTTTTTTTTGTTTTAAACTACTTTTAATTTTAATTGAAACTTCTTGTTGGTTTAACAATGATTTTTACTTTTAAACTAAAGTGTGGTTTTATTTTCTCCATAGATTATGAATAGTTTTATGTATCTTTCTCCTTAAAATGATAAGTAATTAAATTGTTGCATGGAAGTTGTGAAGAGTATTAATCTTTAATGTTGGAAGACGCTGTGATGATTTAATTCTATGCACTTTATTTACTTCTTGATATGGCCCATCTAGATGTTAAAATATGTTGTGAGAACATATAAGAATCAGGATGGTATTGTCTAAGTCAATAATTAGAAAGAATCACATGAGATTGTATGAATGAGATTGTAGTCATACGAATGAGTGCAAATAAATATGGATATAATCTTTGAAGGGTGTAAAGTTAGATGACTTTAGAGTGACAGACAAAAGCCTCCAACTTGGTTTATTATTTTAGGTTTTGATACAAGATTAGGGAACTGAGGGAACTCTTGAGTGAGAGCTAGTATCTTTCTTATCTAATCGGTCTTCAGAACTATTCAAAATTTAAATTAGCCAATGTTCTTTATAACATCTCTAGTAAGGGTAAAGAATAATATTGCTCCCATTTGGCACAACACAATTTGAATACTTCCACAACCGAATTCCTATACTTATTACTGATTCATCATAAGGAAAAAGATATTTCGTATTCACTGCTTTTCTTTTACATAAACTCAAGTTATCTTTAGTAAGTTTTTATTTCAAACATTAAAAATACCAAAAAGAGTTCAAATTTCATTCCTGCGATAAAAACTATAGTTTAAGTATTTGTCTTTTTAAAAGTAGAAAGTTTGTTACTTTAATTATCGCATATTGTGAACAATCCCTGTCTCGATATTTGAGGTTTAATCAAAATGTCATGTATTACTTGATAATAATATATATACTTGCGTAGTATCTCAATATATATTAAGTTAAAATGTTAAATTTTAAAATTGTTAAATTCTTATTTTCTCCAGGATCAAATTTTTGGCACTGTTGCAAAGTAAGGAAATATAAGTGAAAAATATAATCAAATACATTGTTATACTATTGCATTTAAATAGTCGAGATAAATATACAAAAATCAAGTACATCAAATTGTTGTTCAAACTCCCCAACACAGGCTTCTTAAACTACCAAAATTACTCCAAGCAGTTGCTAGCGCCTAAGTGTCCTTGTGTGTTATAGAAGACATGGGCACCTCAGTGCCAGTATTGTGGTGCCTAGGCACCAACCTCTCTAGTGTCTAAGTGAGGTACTATCGCTTAGGCTCCAATGTGTCTGACGCTTAAGCACCAATCCTCAATATGCTCCTTTGCACCAAGTCTCCTCTATGTTTCCTCACTCCAATTACCTGTGGCACTTCTAAAGAAAAAATAAAAATGCCTTTCTTTAGACTGCAATCTCACCCATAACAATGTGTAAAACATAAAGAATTATTAGCAAATTTATCTACTCATCTTGCTTCCACATCAAAATAACAGCTTAAATTTGAAACATGTCCATCATGAAATTTTAATAACTGAAGTCATTCACAAATTTATCTTTGTTGCCTCAAAGTAAGATAATATTGTATGTTATTCTTTATGAGCTTTTTGTTAGCTTTTTCTTGTATCTCCAACTCTTGTATTTTGCAGTTCTCCTTTAAATCTAGCCTGGCATTCACAATTTTCCTTTAACTTCCATCACATTATTGAAGATATTATCTGACCAAAGAAAAATATGCTGAGATTTTCATACCTATTTTATACTAATATTGATGATATTGCACTTTAAAGAAGGGTATTTTTGATGTTTTGTTGCAGGTATGTTGAATTATGGTTATGAGGTATGTTGAATTATGGTCATTGGAGCAAAAAGATGTAAAAAGAAGCAAATTTGGAGCAAAAAAGACCAAAATATGAAGATTTGAACTAGGACGCTGACGACGAGCCCAACGGCGCCGACGACGGGTTTTTCCCGAGAGTCCAGAATCATATATTCTAGAAGGCCGCCGACGGCGCCATCGAGCCCGTCGACTGCGACAGGTGCATTTAATGTGGACGATTTTTGAAGGGACGCTTAGGCAGCTCTTGGAAAACTCTTCTATAATTTTGAAGAGAAACATTTAGGCTAAAAAAAAAGGGAGTCTCGTGGTGGTGTTCGTTGAGTTTTTATTGTTTATAGAGTTTAAAGAGTTTAATTTAGGGTTAGTATTGTGAGGAATTCTTGAGAGATTGTAAGAGTGGAGGGAAAGTGAGAGATTTCTTCCTCCTTGTCGCTTCAAAGAAGAATTCTGTGTGCTGTAAAGATAGGAAGAGATTCAGAGGAACTTCAAGGAGTTTGCTTATGGAGAAAGTTGAGATAAGTGGTATTTACTTATTGAAGTTTGTATGACCTTGCTTTTATATATAAGTTCCAAGTTTTATCATATCTTCTCCATGAGTTCTGAGTAGTTTTCTCTGTCTTTCTCCTTGTCATGAGATTTTGTGAAATAGTGATTTGAATTGGTTGAGCCATGAGAATGTCAAAAAAGTTGTGATGAACTTTTCACTTCGATCTTAATTTACTTTCAATCTGGCCAATTAATTTGTTAAAATATGTTGAGTTTTACAACTAAAGTAAAGATTACATCCAAGATTTAGGGAGGTCAAAGTCCTTAAAAGTTGGGTGCAAATAAATAGGGAAATAAAATTATCGGGCGTAGAATTGGAGATTTTAGAGTGACAGACTAAAATCCTCAATTCATTCCTATTGTTTGGGTGCTGAAGTGTAGATCTTAGCCTTCAAGCGAGGGGAACCTAGGAGCTCAGAAGTGAGAGCCGGTATCCTCCCAGCTTAGCCACAGATTCAGTAACCAAACATAGAATTAGTCAATATTCTTTATGCCTGGACCAAAGGGTAAAAAATAGGTATGCTTCTATTTGACACAATACAATTTGAACTAATTCACTTCATCCATTCACTTTAATCTCTTGACAATGAGAAGGATGCTTTCTTATATATTGAATTTCACATTAGAAACTTATTTAGTAGAATTAGTTAATTAAGAGTTTGTTAAAATTACATAATTATTTCAATTGTCTATTAGTCAAAAATAAGCAATTTAAACTATATTGTTGTGATTAAGTATTGATTTTCTAAATCTTAGTTCGTAGCCTCTAGTATTACTCCCTGTGGAATCCATATCCAGGACTCCATTAGAGCCCTGTATTACTTGAGCGATATGTATACTTGCGTTGATAAGTTTGACTTTGCAATTATTAAATATTTTATACACATTTTTATCAAATCTATAACCGTTGTCAAGTTTTTGGCGCCGTTGCTGGGGACTTAAATATTCTAGCAACAATATGAAATTCTTGTATTTTTAAGCATATATAAAGTCGCTGTCATTATCACAAAATTTTTTTTTTTTGTACATCATCACATGATGGTTGTGTCAAATGATATTATCTCTCCAATAAGGCAGACCCCAAAAATGAACTTTTTTATCTAATCATGAGTAATGCTAAAGCCTGGTGGATGATGCGAAGAAAGTTCAATGCATTCAATAATCTTTTGAATGTCACTTACAGTCACAAATAAATTATCCCTAGAAACTATTTGAGGTGGCATTAATTTCTCAACTTTGTTTCTTCTAAATGTATTATTATTTTGTCTTAAGTGGTTTTCAACATTTAAAAACATATGAGAATCAAAACATGAATTATTTTCACCATGTTCAGTAAGTACCACATAAAAATCCATGAATTATGGATAAGCTAACTTTCCTGCACTGCTCCACCAAGATAACATTTAATACACCAAAAAATCATTATTATTCACATTAATGATGCTTTCAATAGAAATTAGTGTTTCATGAAAAAATCATATGATGTGACTTCTCTTTCCCAAAGAATGTATGGCTCATCTATCAACGATTGCAAATATACATCAATCATGTCATTAGGTCTGCTGGGATCTGGTATAATCAATGTAAAAAAAAATATGGCATTGTCATAGACATATCAAGTGAAATTTGTATGGCATAACAATTGCTGGCAAAAAAGAATAGGGAAACATGATCTAATTGTATGATGAGATGCATTCGGAGATAAGCCAAGCGTCACATTACGTGCCACCATAATAAACTCAAGATCTGTTCAATTGACCACTACTCTCTCTACGGTACACCCAGTGATTTAGGATTTAAATACTATAATTTTTATAATATATTATATAAATTTAATAGCTTAACTTTTTACATTAAATGACTTTACACTTGGTGCTAATGCAAGTACACATACCATTCAAGTAATATAGGACTTTCTCTTAGTCCCAAGTATCGAACCCATATCGAATCAAGGTAGACAATAACTTTAGGAGAAGTTCTAGTCTACTACTATAAGGTCCTAGTTTTGAGTTTCGATAAAGGTGGTTTTACTATCAATACTCCTAAATTACTACTTGAATCTTATGTTAAAAATTTTCTAGAGAAATTAATAAGGTTCAAATTAGGATTAATAAAATATACTTTTCTTTTGAAAATAATTAAGTAGATTATATGTTAGAAGTTTAAGATCGTGAATAAAGTACTGACAAAAGGAACATATATCCATCTACCCTCTCTCGACTTATAGATAAGATAAGTTCACTAATTAGTTATTTGCTTCTCGCAACGGTGCTAGTTGGTGCCACAGATAGGTTCCCCATAACTGTATACCCTACTTGTCACCAAAAAAGCTCTAATATGAACCTTCCAAAATACTTATATCTCTAACTTTGCACAACCACCTAACTACTATGTTTCGTAGTTTAATGCCAATGTGAACATTCTCATGTTGATTCAACACCACTCTTCCAAGTCCTAATGGGTCACAACAAGTGTTAACAAATCTTATGGCAGGTAAGATATGTGAATTAAGTCTAGGAGAATGTTCATCACATATAAAATTAAAATTTATTCTTAAACTTCTATATCTTACACTTACTACCAAATCATAACAAAAATAAAGTACAGATTTTCTACTCATAATGCATGATAAAATCAATAGAAAACTTCATGAAACAAAGTGATTAAACTAATTATGTGATTTAAAAGATCACAAAAAAATCAAACAAACTCTACTTAGCAAAACTAATTCACTAAATACGTGTTTACTGGATTACAATGCAATAAAAACATATAATACTTAGCTTTAATCTCTATAAAATCCCTCCACTTAAGTTCTCTACTACTCCTTACAAATTTTTTATTCCATCTCTTACAAATGCTCTCAAATTTCTTTTCAATATCCTCTAAATAAGTGGAATCCAACTCCTAATATGGATTTCCTGCAGTCCTTAAGGAGTTCCAGACCTTGGAACCTTGTGCCCACATCCTCAAAAGGCAGAAAATCTTTTTTTCCATCATCCCAAAACACTAAATAACTCCCAAAAAACTTCTAGACAATTGTGGCACCTAGGCGCACAACTGTAGCGCCTATGTGCCATCTTCTTGTTTGGCTTGGAAAAAGAACGGGTGCTAGGCGCTAGTATGTGAAGCCTAGGCGCCACCTTCTTTGGAAATTCTACAGAGTCTGATGCCTAAGTGTCAAAAGCTAGCGCCATGGTGCCATGGAGTAGGCGCTAGAAGCTAGCGCCTTCGCGCTAGTTCAAGCATCCATTGCTCCATTTGCTCCATTTTGCACCATTTTCGCTCCAGTTTGCTCCAATTACTTTACCTATTATGTCTCACCCAAAACATGAAAATATATTCATTTAAATTGCACTTTCATTCATAAATAAATACAAAAAGTATAAAAATTAAGCATGTTAAATAACATATCAGCAATCAAAATAATTCAATGTCTCTTCATCTGCAAGATGACGTATTAAGTTGGTTTTCCCTAATTTGCTACAATGCCACATCACATGTGAAAAAATATGCACAAAGGAAATAGCATCTAAAGATGTAAAATAAGTGGTGGACATAAGATACATGTGCATGAAACATTCTTCTACATCTTACTATTTATTCTGAGATTTGAATATAGGAGGACGACAAAATCTACAACAATTCTCGATTACATTTGACTTATAAAATAAAATACATTTGATTACACAATAATTATTCTTTTCTTGATTTCAACATTAACTTAGAGACCATATTTTTTGTCCTATATAAGTCTTTGGGAACTAAAATTTTATTTAGATTTGTCTTTTCCAATAATATTACAAACTGATTGAAGCACTCCCATATCATATTAAACTCTGTTTTAATTTTTAACATCCTGAGAGCCATAGATAACTTAGAATGAGATGTGCAACCCTTCCACAATGGCCTTTGAGTCACATTCATTAATTCAAAAATGTCTGAGCTTCGTGATTTGGTGGCTCTTACTACACTTGACTCGCATAATGTGGTCTTTTGTCATCAAAGTCAATTTCTTCATATCTACTTGAGTTTTATTTAGGCGGAGGATCATAGCTCGTTAAAATAGCATAAATGAATATTGTTGGGTCAACCTCACCATGTGAAGTCCAAATCCCGTAAGTAGATTTAAATCCTTAAAGATAAAAATCATATCTGACTTTGACAGGAGTTAATTTTGCTCAATTTCTATGTTTTGAGCATGGATATCAAAAATTTCCCTTAGATTAATAAGTTATAAGTTGAGTTGCAGCTACCATGAAGGTCTTGACAATGTTTAAGAACACTTCATTGACTCATTTTCTATATGGATAAAGTCTATTGTACATTCATGACTTTTTTGTATAAATATCTACGCATAACCAATAGATTTGATAAATTAGTATTAGTAAGAGAGGAAGGAGAAAAAATAAATGAGGAGATCACTAGAAGGATAAAAAGGATTGTGTAATATTCTAAATATAGGTTGCATAGGCACTTAAGCCCAGTGATACGAAGCTATTTTTCTTAGTGCTCTGACCCTAGGCCTTGAGATTGTTTAGCTAAGAACCGTGAATCAGTTATTGGTGCGTCGATGTTGTGATCTGCACTGATCACTACAATGCCACATTTGACATCGTGGTGCCAAGTCTATCAAATGATTTTTTTTGTAGACACAGTCAGTGCGCGATGCTTACGGAAGGGCAATGTTTCAAATTTGGCTATGCCAAAAAAATTTAAATCATTAATTTTTATAGCTTAAGTACTCAGGATTTCTATCACATACCATTTGTTTCAACCACTTGTGAGGGTGGTGATCTTCACTTTCTCAATTATCTCAATTGTCAGGTTTGGCTATGTTAAACTAGTGTAAGCACCTGATCACTATAAGTTGAGAGCATATAATTTTCTATCCCAGACTATTTGTTTTACACTCTAGTGGAGGTGGTCATCCTATCATTTTTTACTAGACCGGTCAAGTTTTATAGTGAAGTCATCATTGTTGGCTTAGTGGCTATAAACTCATCTTTGTTCACACCTTTTAACATTCCTTATAAGGTGTTAAGATAGATACTTCAGTATTTTAACTAATGAGGAGTGACGGGATGTATTTTGTGTAGTGTTATGGTACTTTCTAGTACTATGTGTGAGGATAACAGTGGCTAGCTCTAAGTCTCTCCATGTGTTAGATTTATTGAAACATATGTCGCAGGTCCTGTCTATGTAATTATCCCTCATAAAAGTTTTTGTGCTAGGTATCCAAATTTAAAATTTAAAATTAGGTCTTATACATGAATAAACCTAATAGATGAGTTTTAAGCATGTATCAATCAAATACATCATCTAGAACATTGAAAAGCAAATCAAAAATTAATTTTTTTCCTGAACACAAAAACTTAAAATGTGAAAAAACCTACAGTTTAAATTAAATGAAAATTATAGAGGAAGATTGTAATTAAGATTATCTTCAAAGAAATAAATAAACGGTGCACACTATGTGAAATGGAATCGAAGGGCGGTGGGGAGTCTCCAAAGTCCAAGCTTATGCAAGAAATAAAGAAATGAGGACTTTTGACATCAGTTTGTATATAAAGAGCTTTTCTAATAGCTTTTCGATATTACCTTAGTACTAGTTTTAAATAACTTAATAATCAACGACTACAACTGTCGATTATTACAAAATAATCGCCAGTTATTATAACATCAGCACCGACGCGTGAATGTATACACGACCAAAGTTCATTGGTTTAAAAATTGATATGAATCGACAGATTACACTGTTGTATCTAAATAATGTTGAAAAGAGCATTCACTGACAACCTATAGATTAAACAGTAAGAAAACATAAGTTGAAGAAATCGTCTAGAAGCAGTCAGAAAATTGGCAAAAAATTTTGAATGACTAAAAGGTCGTCCGTTTTGTCGCTTGTTTAAACAAGTTTTTTTTGTAGTCATTATTCATATAGGGTCTGTTTAGGACATATTTCTGTCTGCTTTACTTTCATACTGCTACCATAATTTTGTTTAACTACTTTCTTGTTGCTTTATAGAAATTTTTGTGTTAGAAAGTTGTTTTTTTCAACCTGAGCTGTTAAAGCATGGTAGTTGTCAGAAAGGTGTGAATTAACTTTTTGAAAATAAAATAAATTTGTAATAGCCATCGTTGCTTCTTGAAAAACTTTTTTTTTTGAGATTAGCTTCACAACTAGTTTTTGAAATAGCTCCAGCTACACAAAACACCCTTAAAGTGTATAAAATTGTTTTGATCCATCCACCAATAAAGTCCACCAAAATCATCATGAAATTTTATTGAAATAACATTCTTATTCTTTTATCATGACAACCACAACAGTTTATTATTATATTATTTTTTATCTTAAAAATTATCTCACCATCATTGCTACTACCCATTTACCTTGCAAACATGTGCATGCATGCATGTACACACCATCTACAAAGCTTTCATACTACCCATATATGCAATCTTGATAATCTTCTTTAGATTTCTAATAATTTGCATTCCTCACCCAGCCTTCTATATCTTTTTTAACCATCAAAACCTAATACTAAACCTCTCATTCTAAATTTTAACCATTCCATAGAAGTGTGAGTAAGCCAAGCCGACCAATAAGTTGACTTAAACTTAACTAGCTAATAAGCAAGCTTATTAAGCCATGAGATCAATATCAAGATTGATCTCAAGCTCATCTTGTTACTCGTGTTAGTCGAGCATGAGATTAAGCTTATCATGGCTTGACAAATTTGGTTATAGAGCTACTCAAAAACAACTTGAGCAGCATAACCTAACAAAGTGTAAACTTATTAAATATGTAAAAAAGCATATAATCCCCTTAAGCATCATCATTCGTTTCTGGAGAGCTTGATCTACTACCTGATCATGACCCAATTTCATGATTCATATGTTTGCTAAGGATAAAATCTTATATTTTATATTTTTTTTATTTTTGTATTTTATATACTAGTCACCTCTTCTTTTCTCATTGATTTTATTCTTTTTTTTCTTTTGTAAACAGGGAGTGGACTATGTGAGAGTGGCATTTAAAATTTAAGGTGTGTTTGGGATAGCTTTAACTGTATGAAATTTTAGTTTAAAACTTGTTGTGGAAAATTTGATATTCCAGAAGTAGTTCTTCTGATTGGAAATTCTATCTTAAAAGTGCTACGTTATAATTGTCCGTGGATAAATATTTGAAATACTCTTTTGCTCATATTTTATGGAAATACTAGATTTTATAGATATTTAAAATTACCACATTTAACTGTGTTGTATTTAACCTTAAAATATAAAATTAGAATTAAAATTAAATTATTATAACTCTAAAGCATCCATATCACAACAACTTTAAAGCATTCATGTTATAATACATTAAGTAAAAGTATCATGTTTTTTTTGATAATTTCTAAGCTTCAATTACATTACATAATACTTGTTCATAAAATCAAGGTAAGATGTAATGCATGTAAATATTGAAGTTTATTTTATATAAATGTATAGTAAATGATTGGTATGTATGTAAATTTTCTCAGATTAATATCGTCAGAAAAAAGTTACATAAGAACTCACAACACAAATAATACACTAAACTAGATGAAAAATAAAACTCTATAAATGAATTTTCATATTAAATTAATTATTTCAATTATAAATTATGATCCCAGCATTTCACTGTATATTTTTTTATTAATTCAATAATAATCATAAAACCAAGAAGTAGTCCATCATTTTACACTAAAATTGAATTTTTGAACGAAGCAAACAAGGTAACCAAATAAGTTGAATCAGTGACACAAACTTTCAGAATGCTACTTCAAATATATATATATATAAAACTCCAATTAGAATCAACATTAAAACTTTTTGAATCTAAATTTCAGAATAATTAAAAACCTAAGAAAAAATCAAATGAAAAAATAACTTTCAAAGGAGTGAACCTGAAAGCTTCATATGTTCTATTGAAGTTATTTGCTTTCAAAATCACTAATTTTTACAGAAAATAATTTCTTGAAAGAGTCAGCCATTGATGTGCCCCTAGTGTGTGTTATTTTTTTTTATCAATTCTTAGTTTGGAAGATGGAAATTCTTATAATAATAACATAAATCACAATATTCAAACTATAAAAATTTAAGTAAGCAAAACAAGTTAAAATGTGTTTAATTAATGCTAACAGAAAAATAACTAAAAGAACTAACTTTACTAAACTAATTTCTAAACTTTAAAGTTAAATTTACTAAGAACTAAACAAACTTTTGTGACTAAGAGTTCAAATTTAAGAAAGCATTATTCCCCTTTACAACGAGTATACGGATTATGAAGAAATTAAAATCATTTGAAAATATATAAAAATTATTTTGTGTCAAATAGGAGCAATCTTATTCTTTACCCTCTTCCGACTGCATAAAGAGCATTATCTAATCTAGAGTTTGGTACATAATTTCATGGTTAGGCTGGGCGGATACTGGCTGCCACTCCGGAGCTGTGCTTTTAGGAGGAAGGCCACTACTCCCTCCCCTGAGGGCTAGCAATCTCGCATCAGGTTCCAATCAACTGGACCAAATTGGGGATTTTAATCTGTCACCTTAAAATCTCCAATTCTGCATCCAATCAAGTATATTTTCTTATTTATTTGCACCCAACTCCATGGATGAAATACTCTCCCATGAAATCAAATGTGATTCTCACTATGTTGTAGAAATCAAAGACCTTTTGGAACATATGTTTCTCAACACATATTAACCTTTCAATTGGCCAAATTGAAAAGTAAATGAAGATCAAAGTTCAAATCATCACAAATTATTGAATTTAAAATCGTATAAAACAAAATCAATTCTTCACAAAACCAAATCTCATTGTAGGGAGAAGGAAAAAGAAAACTACTCAGAATTCATGAGGACACTACAAAACACGAATTTTATATATAAAAACAAGTTTACAATATGAAAGAATAAAGGACACAGCTTATCTCACAATCATTCCCAAGAAAATCCCTAAAAGTTCTCTTTAAGTCTTTCTCTCTTTACAAGCACTCTCAATTCTCTCTTAGAAGTGTAATGAAGAAGAAATCTCTCACCTTCCCTCTCCTCTTACAATCCTTGAAGAAAATCTACAGGCCCTTGTCTCTCTCTCACGCCACACACACACACACACACACACACACACCACAAACTCCTCACGCAAAAACTCCTTCTTCAAGCCCTAGACTTCTTGTAAAAGGTTGCCTCCCTCCAAAAATGAATTCAAAATTCACCTAAAATTCTATCTAAAAGTCAACTCTTTTGAATTCAAAAGACATGTACATTGATAATTCAAAAGACATGTAAGACATGTACATTGATTCAAGAGACATATCCCTTCATAAAAGAACCTCTAAAGTGTCTAGATGCACTGAATCACTTCAATGGGCGTTTAAAACATGTGTCCCTTTAAAAATTCTTCCAAAATTCGTCCCCAACCGTCTTAATCAGCAAAAAGTCAACCCTGGAGCATCATGGGCCAATTTTGGCACATAATGCACAAATTCTCTCGATTTTGGCGCATCATGCACCGGTTTGGTATATCATGCGCCACTCTGCAACAGGTTCACTGTTTTGCTCCGTTTGACTCCGTTTCAGCTCCATTTCACCCCGTTTCAGTTGCGTTTTGCTCCTAACAAATATACCTATAAAAAACTTTTCTTTAAAGTGTAATTTCGTTCAAAAACATGTGAGAAATGTAAATGAGATTAAGCATATAAATACATAACAATATGTGCCAAGTTAGAATTTTCTTTCTTGCTCATTTTTGCTCCAAATTACACCGTTTTTGCTCCAAATTACACCATTTTTGCCTCGTTTTTGGCTCATTTTTGCTCCAAATTACACCGTTTTTGCTCCAAATTACACCATTTTTGCTTCATTTTCTCCAAAAGTTCATTTCTTGTATCTTAAACAAAAAAATATGCAAAATAACTTCCTTTAAAGTGAAATATCCTTAAAAATCATTAAAATTGAGCATAAATTTTGTATGAAAAAGTAGATAATTTTTAGACGTGTCAAATCCCTAAAACTTAAACGTTACTTGTCCTCAAGTAACCCTTTTACTCCATAAAAATATGAGTTAGGATAGAGATTAAATTATGAATCTCTATTCATTTCAAAATGAATTGCAATTTTTCATATCAAAGATACTTAGAACATTCATATGAAAAAGAACTTTATGGAAACTTTGTTATTAATGCTACTAATACTCCAATAAAAGTTTAGAAAATGGTTTAGAAAATGTAATAAAGCTTTATGTAATAAAGCTTTTTTCTCAAGTTGATTCAAGTGAAGCTAATTTTTTATTAGGCATCTCCTCAAGCTTCTTCTCACATTTTTTTCTTTTTCTATTCTTCTTTTTTTATTTAGGATATTTTTAATCCTTTCTTTTCTTTTTCTTTTTCAAGTGAAGATTACTATATTTGGATAACCATTAATAATTTTGAACCTCACTATCATCTTGTTAAAGTTAAAACTCTTTACCTTTCTTCAATTTATAAATTCATATTAGTTTTATGATTTTTTTATGATTTTTCATAAGTTCTTTTTACATGAAACTCTAAAATTCTTAATACTTAAAAATATAATTTTCTTTACTTTAAATAGAAAACCATAGTCTTTTTAAATAGAAAACATATAATTTTCTTTACTTTAAATAGAAAACCATAGTCTTATCCTTTCATACCAAATATCTTTAACTTTAGAATTGACCTTCTAAATTTACCATAATACCCTAAATTTACCATAATACTTACAAACATAAATATAGCCATTTAAAGTTAAACTCTAATATCCAAGGTCATGTTAAATTAATTTTAGTTAATTAAGGACAAATAAAATTTAGTTTGCTTCTTTTTTTAAAAGAAATTTTTCTTCCCCCCAAACTTGAATTATATATCAGGAAAAAAAAGTAAAAGTTGAATTTACTAACTACTACAACATCCTATCAATTTCATATACATGCATAATCAAGATAGAATGACTGCAGGAGAGAGTAAATCAAGCCTAACCATGCTTGCTATAATATTAAACTAAAAAGGAAGTATACTAACTTTAAAATTTATTTTTCATCCTACCCCCGAACTTTGATTTTAACATGTATAACATTCAATACAGAAAATATAAGTAGGAAGAAAAATAGTTCAAAAATTCTAACTATCACAAACATTTACAAGTATTCATCAAGACAGAACAATATGCAATAGAAAGTAAGTCTAAACTAAAACATGCTCGATAAAATGGAAAGAAATGTCTGACAAGTAGAAGAGGTATCAATATAAGAATATATATATATATTTATGTGTTCTCCAATTCTTTATATTATTGTAACAAAAACACAAACACAAACACACATGATAAATGAGGTCAATTCTTCTTTTAACTCATTCCATCTCACTAACTTACTTCCAATTTTAACGGAATCACTAAACAAACATATTGGGAACTTATTAAAGTTTTTATAGATTCTAATCCCATAAATAAAATTGTCCCTGATATATTGGTTCTTGAGCACCAACACCAGAAATCACCATATCCCTCATATCCCTCATATCCCTTAATTAAGCACCTCTAGTAGTTATAAAGATAGTGTAAATGTATCCACATGTTACTCATCAAATAGGTTAGCTACTCCTATCAATTGAAAATAAAGTCAGAGAAAAGAAGTAACAAAATTGAGATGGACTTGTCGCTGTTAAAATTAATATTATATCTTGTAAAATTTAACTCCAGGTGAGACTCAATTCGTAGTGGACTCGTCAATCCAACTACTACAAGAGAATATATAAGTCTAGCTATAATATAAAGTTAAGGAATCACCTCCCTCATGACACACAAAAATCTAATCAAACCACTAACAATCCAAACATCTATCAATCATTAATCAATCCACACCAAAGCAAACATAATACAACACTAACAATCATAACTCTCAAGCACACTAAATCAAACTACACTGATAACTATGGGTTGCCTCCCATAAAGTGCTTTGTTTAACTTCGCCAGCCCGACATATGATTCTACCTGGATCAAAATTTCATTTAAGTAATCTTTGATCAATCACCCAATCTTTTCCAGATCGAGGTATTCCTACAAAGTCCTCGAATTAAAATTTTTCTTTCAGCTCTTTCTTTTCAAATTGATTCATATCCTTGTTCCTCATATTTTTTTTTCTAGATCTAATATTTTTCTAGTGATTTTCTCAATTTTCATATTAATACCATCCTTAAATTTTATAATAAATGGATCTTTATAAGATACTCCATGATCTCCCAAATTTTAGATCAGATTCTCTCTAGACAAATCAAATTCTTCTTGGTTACTCTTTTGTTCAAAGTTGTCTTTCAATTCTTCCCCTTGGTACTGAGTAAATGGTAGAGGTGGTCTTTCTATATTTATCTTAGTTGATGAAATAGGTTTTTCTAATTCCTTAAGAATTTTTTCCATTAGTCTTTCAATCTCCTTATCCTCATTTCTCAACTCAAAGTTCTTTTGAAGCATTTCCTCAAATTCATCTCCTTAGAGTTTATCTCAGGGTCACTAGGTAAAATCTCTATGGGGTAACTGTTAGTTGCATTAATAATCTACCCTAGTTGGTTTTCTATATTCCTCACTGCGACCTCTTGATTTTCTAGGTCACTCGTTATTTGAATCACAACTTCTTCTAACATTAATTCCTTCTGCTCATCATGTGGGTTGGAGTTAAACTGAGGAGGATTATTAATTCAGTTAATAATCTGCCCCAATTGGTTTTTTATATTTTTTATTGCGGTCCCTTGACACTCCAACTTACTCTTCATTTGAATACCAACCTCTTCTAATAAATCCTTCTCATCATTCTGGGGGTTGAAGTCAAAATTATGAAGAAGAGAAACTTTATCATTATAATAGCCATGATTAATTTATAATAGCCATGATTAAATCATTATAATAGCCATGATTAATCCAACTACATGTCCGATTAAATTGATTATCTTCCTAAAATTGGTCTTCTCCTCCAAAATTATTATTCATGTTACAATTCAAATGATTTTCCAAACCTAGATTGTAATAATCGAAATAAGAATTATGTATCACATGGGCAGTTACAATCCATTGTCCAAATGAAATTTCCTTAATAATTGGGGTTCCTTAAGAATATCTTTTTATGTATTGATCTAACTTCCTCTCAATATCTACAACCTAAGAAATTAAAATTGTAAGCATATCTTCTTAAAAACTTGTCACTCTCTTGAGGTTGACTCTTTCAAAGTTACAAGCATTATAATCCAAATCTGAATATTCATTACATCATTGATCCACCATTTCTATATTAAATTCATGGAATTTTTTCAAATCCCTCCCAAAAGTTCTCTCCAAATCTGACTTGTAAAATTCAAGGTCTGCAGCTCGTGAACTACACATACAATTCTAAAGACTTAACTAATATGACATATATCAAAAATATTTTTGGTATTTTGGATTTTCTTTAAAATAAACACACAATAATTAAACACACTATATAATAATACTATAAATTTCAAATTTGAGACTTACAAGTTTAACCAAAATTCTTCTAAAGTTCTTACGGAAGCTTCCCAGCAACATCGCCAAAAACTTGATGCGGCCCCTAGTGTGAGTTGTTTTTCTACGTGTTTTATGTTAATTTAAATCCTTGGTACAACGCCAAAAATTTGACCGATCTCAAAAGTTATGCAGTAATTTAGTTTTAAAAAATTTGCCAAAATCTTGACCCAATTTATATTAAGTATTTAATGTGTAAAATAAAAATGCTATATAAAATATATAAAATAGTTCACACACTAGGAGTTCTACGCAAGTGCACATATCGCTTCAAGTAATATAGGACTTTCTTTAAAAACCCCAGTATCGATCTCACAGAGAAGCGCAGTAAGAAATCCCTTAGGCTAATTCTAGTCTACTACTATCAAGTCTTAGTTTGGAAGATGAAATTTCTTATAATAATAACATAAATCACAATATTCAAACTATAAAGATTAAAGTAAGCAAAATAAGTTAAAATGTGTTTAATGAATGCTAACAGAAAAATAACTAAAAGAACTATGTTTATTAAACTAATTTCTAAACTTCAAAGTTAATTTTACTAAGAACTAAATAAAGTTTTGTGACAAAGAGTTCAAATTTAAAAAAGCATCATTCCCCTTTACAATGAGTATACAGATTGTGAAGAAATTAAAATCATTTGAAAAATATATATAAATTATTTTGTGCCAAATAGGAGTAATCTTAGTCTTTACCCTCTTTTGACTGCATAAAGAACATTGCATGTTGACTAATCCAAAGTTTGGTCCCTAATTTTGTGGTTAGGCTGAGAGGAAACCGGCTACCACTCCAGAGCTCCCACTACTCCCACACCTGAGGGTTAACAATCTCGCATTAGTTTCCAATCAACTGGACCAAATTAGAGAAATTGGGAAACTGGACCAAATTGGGAATTTTAATCTGTCATCTTAAAATCTCTAATTTTGCATCCAATAAAGTATATTTCTCTATTTATTTGCTCTCAATCCTATGGAAGACATACTCTCCAATGAAATCAAATGTGATTCTCCCTAAGTTGTAGAAATCATATCTCATGTAAGAACATATGTCTCTCAACAAGTTTTAACATTTCAATTAGACAGATCGAAAAGAAAAATGAAGATCGGAGTTTAAATCATCACAAATTATTAACATTTATAATTGTAGAAAATAAAATCTATTCTTAACAAAATCATATCTCAAAGTAGGGAGAAGGATAAAGAAGACTACGATAAAATATGGATTTCATATATAAAAATAATTTTACAAAACAAAAGAAATAAAAATACAACTTATCTCACAATCATTCCCAAGAAAATCCCTAGAAGTTCTCTCCAAGCCTTTCTCTTTACAATCACTCTCAATTCTCTCTTAGAAGTGTAATGAAGAAGAAATCTCTCACCTTCCCTATCCTCTTACAACCCTAGAAGAAAATCTCCTCTTCTCTCTCTATCTCCAACTCTCGCCCTCTTTCTCTCTCCATCAAGCCACACACACTTGACAAATGAGAAGTCTTCTTCTTTTATTTTGGGCTACCTCATTTGAAAAATAATTCAAAATTCCCTCCAAAAGTCAACTATTTTGAATTCAAAAGATGTGTCGATTGATCCAAGAGACATATCCCTTCATAAATGAACCTTCCAAAGTACATAGATGCATTGAATTACTCCAAGAGGTGTGTAGAACAAGTGTCTGATTGCTTCTGACCAGAAAGTTGGTAGTAGTCTGGAGTGCAATCTCATGGTTCTAGCCTGCCCATTAATGGTCATGCTCATGCGCTCCGCAACATCATTTCTTTGTGATGTCCCAGGAAAGGTCTTTTAGATTATGATTCACTGAGCTGGACAATTCTCCTTGAACCCTTATCAATATACTCACCACTATTAGCAGACCTCAAACACTTCGGTTTTAAGCCTGTCTTTGTCTCAACCATGGTCTTCCAAGTCTTGAACACATTAAATACGTCTGATTTATGCTTCAAGAAATAAACATATACCTTTCTGTTGTGGTCATTAATGAACATGACATAGTAACGAGAGCTTGCAAAAGATGTCACTAGAGAGAGTCCCACACATATGTGTTTACAAGATCTAATTTTTATGTCTTTGGCGCTCTACCACTTTTCAAGAAACTGATCTTCTTCTGCTTCCCCTAATGCAACTCTCAAACGTGCTGAGATCAATTGACTTCAGCTTTGGTAGTTTTTCTCTGGACTGAAGTTCTTTCATGTCTCTTTGACTCATGTGACCAAGCCTGCAATGCCACAAATCTGTCGTGTTTTCTATAAATATAATAATAATAGTGTTGAGTAAACCTGTAATCTTATATAGTGTTTCCGTTTTCTTACCTCGAGCCAATACAGTGCTCCTTTTGTAACCTTCCAGGAGCTATCTGAGAACAGTATTGTATTACCACCCTTATCAAGCTGCCCAACATAAATGAGGTGTTTTTTCAAGTCAAAAATAAGTCTGACTTTTTCTAAGTTCATTTGCTCTTGTTAAGAAGTGCAATATAAACGTCTCTCATCCCCACCACGTTCAAAGCTTCTCTATCATCCAGATATATCTTCCCAAAGTCACCTGCAACATAGTTTCGCATTAACTCCCGACGAGAAGACGTATGGAATTATCCCCCTAAATCTAGTATCCAATGATCAATAGAATTGTGAACTGCCAACAATAGTGCATGTTACACTTCTTCAATTACAACATTAGTGCTATCATTTTTCGTCTTCTTGAGATTTTTTAATGTCACTTATGTGGCCAGCTTTGCCACAATTCCAGCAGGTTGTCTGTTAACCAGAATTTGACTTGTTCTTACATCTGTGCTCTGATTTTAATCTTCATTTATTTGAGTTCTTGTATTGTGATCTCCCTCTGAAATCAACATTTTGTGTCAAATTCGAACCCGAGGTCCCGCTATAATCTTTCCTGCACATCTCTTCAGCCAAAATCAAATCACTAATATTATCATATTTCAGCTTAGATTTACCAACAAAATTGCTAACTGTTATTCTCATGGCTTCGCAGCTATTTGATAATGAAACCAATAATATTAGCGCACGTATCTTATCGTCAAAATCAATTTCAACAGACGACAAATAATTTATGATGGTATTGAAATCATTCAGATGCTGAGTGAGAAACACATTTTTCGTCATATTTAAGTTGAATAACTTTTTCATCAAGTGCACATTGTTATTCGCTAATAACATTTCATACATACTAGATAAAGCTGTGATGAGATCTACAATAGTTCTTTCCTTGATGACATTGTGGGTAACCGATCTTGACAGGGTTAATGATCTTGACAGGGTTAATCGAACGACAGGGTTAATCGAACAACCCCCAGAACTTGTCGATCCAACAAATTTCATTCATCTTTTATGTTTTTTTTCTCAGTAACGGAAGATGAAGTTTCTTACATAGAAGTAGTCCTCTATCTACATCATCCAGTAACCAAAATTTGTATCATTAAACTTCTCGATCACCTATACCATCACTCCGTCAACGACTATCGTTCTTCCTTAAATCCGAAGCTACAGCTCTGATATTAATTGTTGTGAAAAAACGACGACAATAAAGTGAAAATTGGAACGAGAAATTCGCAAACATAAAAGAACAATGAAACACACAGATTTACGTCGTTCGGCAAATTGCCTATGTACATGAAATTGTAGAAGAATTTATTAGCTGATGATTACACTCGTCGATTCGAAGATTACAAGGAAAAACTCTCTGGCTCTCTCTATCCTCATCTCTTTCTCAATCTACCCGTAAGCCAATAAACAAAAGAAAATCAAGCTTTGCGATTCAAAGCTCTTCACCGTAAGCATTCCCCCATATAGGGAAACCGAGAAGGAGCCTTTTTAGAGAACGACTGCTCGAGGAAGATGTACCAAAAACTCTTTTACATGCTTTTAATAGATGGCAGGTTCCAGCAAAGAAAATAGGAGTAGCGGGATTTCAAAGCCTTGGGCGGTTTCCAAGAAAAACAACATTTAAATAATAGAATATAATTAAATGCTTATTAGATGCCTTCCATATTTTACCGAAACTTCCAAAAGGTGGACCGGTTTCATATTCTGAGGAAAACTCACCTAGACCCGGTTCACATTTATTTGTCTCTACTTGCCTGAGAAGATGGCCTAGAAATAAAACTAGATGTGAAAAAGAAAAAAAAGTAGAGAACCAAAATCAGTGTTGCATGTATCAAATTAAAGAAGGGAGTACCAAGGTATTCTTTGAGAGGATTGCGAGATCTTATCTTGTGCGAATGATGAGGTCTTTCAGCGATAGAGACTCGTGAAGAGGAAGACCGCTAGGCCATTCTCATTCTTGCGAAGAGGTCACGAACGAGATATAAGGCACAGACTTTCTTTTCCATGTCTGGATAAATCACAATGAATAAAAGACAGAATGCAGGTGGTGCGGTTGTAGGTGTGGCCGCTGTTTTAACATAACTTACGTCATGGGCTAATTCGCAATCCAACCGAACACTAATCAAATGAAAGAAAATCTGATTTGTTTGGGAACATTGGTTGGAATGCCAATACAAATGCACCGTTAATCTCCAAGCCCTTTGGATGCATTTTTGGAGGCATATATAAGTGTTTATAGTTTAAGCCTTGAGATTGACAACAAGTGTCATTTATCAAGCTACAATGTGCTGGCGATTATTTAGGAAACAACAGCAGTAACAATAATTGGTAATAAGACATTTAAGTACTGATTCGATATGTTGTTTTCAAGGTACATTTATACTGTTTTAGATTTGATGTAATTCTTTGATTGATCATATATGAGTCTAAATTTTGTTGTGTTAATTTTATGTTTATTCTAAGATCATTGGTATTACCAGTCCAAACTATTTTAATTACATGTTTAGTGAAAAGTGAGATATCTAGTTCTTTGTGATTGAGAGAATCTCTTACTATTTTGGATTACTTGTTAATTTGTAAAGCCAAGTTTTAAGTTATAAATTCACTAAAGAGGAAAGGTATTGTTTGCTAGCTTATTTTGCATCTTATTATTTGTGTTTGTGCAAGACTCATTTAATTATTTATTTATTTGATCTTATAGGCTTTGAACTTTTTGAAGAATGCAAGTTAAAGATTAGAAATTATCAATTAGATAAGGAATGTAGTATCTTCATCATACGGTTTTAAGAAACTTCCAAGAATGAGAAAAATCTGAAGAAACTAGTTGGTACTGTAATTTTTATTAATTCATAAGAAATTTTTGTTGGTTGTAAGAAAATAAATAGCATTTCTAAGCCCTCATTGCATTTTACTTTGAATGTGATTGTAGACTTGTAGTAGTATTTGGATGAATACAATGATTGCTATCCATGATTGTGAGTTTTATTTGAGCTATCTGAATTAAAAATGTTGCTAATTCCTTATTTGTCAACCTAAGGATTAGAATTATTGTTGTTAGTTGCCAAAGTAAAGATTTTTTATAAGATCTATAATTTGTTGATAATGAAAACCATGCTCGTTTGCTTGTGTGCAAGTTCAAGCATTACTTTCATTCAAGTTTTGAAAGTCATACGACATGAAGGATACATAAAAAAATATATATATATATATATATTTAGTTCACCGTTTACTTTTAAATTTTGAGCACATGAGCAAAGCTCAAGCTTATAAGTCAAGCTCAAATTTATACTCTTTCAAGCAACCAAGCTCTAGCCAACATATAAGCTCGAGTTGAGATCGATTTTGAGTCAACCATTACACACGCAAAAGAAGAATAAGCTTGTTATGGCTCGAGTTTGGATCAAGTTTCTTACACCCATAATTCCAGCTAAACCTCATCGCCAACAAACACTCATACCATGCTCACCTGAGTTAAAATTATCATTCATAAATATATCAAAAAACTTCAGGTCATTAGTAACTACCCACAATATCACCAACAATCTTGCAACATGGTGGTCCAAGGCCTTAAAGATCCAAAAAGATGATTGGACATATTAAAAAAAAAATTTGCCCGGACAAGGTGAATCTTTAAATTCAGCCTTGTGACGTTTTTTTACTTTCTTTTCAATCAATTTTGTGTGAGTTCAAGCATATGAACATATTAAAGATTGGAATATTTGCATACACATCATGCAATTCTTATGTATTTATTTACATATTTAACACCAAAAGTTTAATAGTTATGTTTATAATACTTTGGTGACATAAATATATGCATGAAAAAGTGTATTTCACTTTAAAAAAGATAATGATTGGATAATTTTTAATTTGATGTTAAAATTTTTAGCGTTATGCATGTAAATATGAACATTTAGGTGTTAGATATGTAGATTTATAAGAATTGTTTGGAAACTATATAAATGACCCTAAAATATAACGAAATATGAGACCTCACTCCTATTAACTATAGATCCAATAAAATTAAAATCAAATTTTTTTCCTAAGCATTTCCCTGCCTAAAACAAAAAAAAAAAGATAAAAGAAAACCTAAATGACCATGTTGTTTCATCAATATTATAACAATTTCAATCTCATGATCCGCTAAATCTTTATCTGTACGTTCAAACCTAAGCGATAGAGCCTATCGATAGAAGGAAAGAATGAAGAAGAGAGAGAGAAGAAAAAGAAGATGAGAAGAGGAACGCTTACCCCATCAAGACAAATGAATTGTTTCCGGGCTCTTAGACTTAATTTATTACATAAAAACAAGGGTGGAGAGATAAAAAGCTCCTTTACGTGAGAGTCCCAGTTATAGATGATAAGATGATCAGATGTAAATTACAATATTACCCCAACTTTAATAGAGGTTAATACATAATATTTTGTGTATTCTAATTTTTTATATAGACCTTTGGAATAGCTCAAGATCCGCGTAAATCATTTTTTTAGTATACATGATCAAACAAACACATCGTTTATACTAAAATTAAAATTGACTAATCTTCATCCATTTTTTTTTCTTCTATGATAAAATAAAAGGGCATTTACATAACACCCAATTCTTATGTATTTCTATAAAACAATTAAGGCTTATTGCTTTACATTTCTATCACCTAAATCTTTCTCATCACATCAAAAATCAATATTTTAACTTCTAAAAAAATGAAATAAGATATATATATATATATATATATATATTACGTGTTAAATGCATAAAAATTGATTGTTATGTATTAAATTCTTCTAAAATAAAAGTAGTTTCGAGAAGGACCATTATTATCAAAAGTGATATATTTTTGGGGCCCAACATTATTTTTATTCAAATCCAATGCATGAACGGAGACATCTATCTTCATATCCTATTATGGCCAAAGACAATTAAAAAAGCGCTCTCCACCAACAAAGGTATCTGTCATCCATTCCCACCCATTCTCGACCTTATAGGTACGCAACAATCATCCAAGGAAATCATAAAAAAATCATTTCCAAATGAGATTTCTTTTGGCCCATAAAACCGTTTTTTAAGCCGCAGTAAGCTGTTCTTAAAAGAGAAGGCTGTCACTTTCCAAGGCTCACATCATTTCTTCGTTGGCAAATTCCGAGACATGTGGCCGGCCTTTGTCCTTGCCGATGCCATTGCATTCCAGCTGCCTTATGCTTTTAATTTTGACTAGTTCTACATAGAAACCACACAATTCTCATGATTTTACAAATCTAAGTGGTAAACTATAATGTATATGCCAATAAATGAAAAATTATATTTCATCTTTTAAAATTAAAATACTGATATTTTTTATATGATATGAAAATTTTAGGTGATATACATATAAAAAATAAAATTTAGATGCTCGAAATATAAATATATAAGAATTAGATGATATGTTTGTCAATGTCCTTTTAGTTTTATTTATATGATTTATTACATATTGTTTTTTTATTAGGAAATGAGAGTTGTTTTTTAATTTTTTTTGTTTATATGTAATTGTAGGTGAAGCTGCCTAGATGACAAGATTGAGCCATGTGACATATTTTGTAAATTATCTTGAGCTGCGTAGTTCGGACTGATCTGATTATATATTTTTTTTGAAATTCAATTAGATCAGTGATTAATTATCCCTCAGACACGTACTCCTCGAATATAATAAAAATGATGTCAGCCATGAAAGGCTAAATTCAATTACAGCTGTTTTTAATTCCCACTCAAATGTCAAATACATCTAAAAAATAGAACAAAAAACATAAAGCTAGATGTTTACATTGAGTATTAGTAGAAGAGATGATACAATATGTAAAGTTACATATTTGCATCTTTTTAAATGAGAGCATTATATGATATTTTAGGTATTTTACATATATGAGCTTACAACTTTGCGATCATCTAACTCAGTCAGTTAAAGTCAGCGGGTCGAGGTTTAGAAAGATTTTCTTATCCGATTGTGTTGAATTGGGGTTGTCAATCGACCTTCGATGGTCTTAAAGTCGATAAGAATTGGCTCGATTGACTTGGCTTTGTCAATTGGTTATTCTAGTCTAATTATCAACTATTGATTCTTTATTGAGGGGTTTCTATCGGCAGAAAGAGGCTAGGCTATCAAATAGAAGGTGAAAAATTGTAATCTGATAGATATATCATTTCTTGGTGAGGAGGTCCACTGAGATAATATTGGATTATATTATTGTCAATTTCTAGGGGTGCCCATGAGACTACTGGCGATATTGAAATTTTCCCTTGAGTTGAGTTGCTGCGATAGATATATCGATGCCTTTGCTGGACTCAATTTGATTTAGACCTTGGTTTTGGTGGTCTACACCTACTCGGCCTCCAACCCCTGTTCAAGGGTTGCATTTGGTCAAGTGGGTGTTTTGGTCTCCCGTGAATGGGCCCTCTTTAGTTGTACTTCTCTATCTTTTATATCATTGGATCTTCTTGAGATTTGTGCTGACGTATTTCCCACGTACACCTTAGTTTTGGTTTAATCAAATTCCTAATTGTCTGATTGTGCCCAATATGTATGCACAATTTTGATAGTAAAAAAAAGTGACGCAGATATTGGTTTTGTGAATAAAAAATGTTACAGACTGATTTGCCTGTAGTTATCCCTTCGATTTTGAAGTATTTTAATATATGTGCTATTAATTCATTTGTTGCTTTTATTTTGAAAAAATGAAAATGTTTTTAAATTTCTTACATACTCTCACTTAATTTTTCTATCTTTGTTCTCCATTGTCTAATTACATTAGCTCACGCTAGATGATATATAAGCTTGTAAGAACATTCAAGATGAATTACAAGCACTTCACTTGACCAAATAAAATTGTTAGCAGGTCTAGAAGCATTGGCAAAGTAAGAAGATTTTATCAAATTGGGAGACACAGTATCAATATTTATTAATATATGTATCTATTTTCTAAAGAAAATAATCGAAACTATTATTAAAAGGTTAGAACGAGGGAAAAATTCTGTGGGGCTTTTTCGTATGTTGTTTGTTATCTCTCCATGCAGAAGACAAGTTTAAATCATAAATAAAAGAGGGCATATATAGTTGCCTCAAATTTAAATGTATATAATATTTATAATTGTAAGAATAAATTTAAAAGAATACTTTTATATATTATAAATAATTATGTAATATGTATACAAATATATATTTTCAACCTCTCTTTAATTTCATCATTATCTTAGAAGGAAAGAAGACATTGCACCTAGCCTGAGGGAACAAAACTTCCAAATAAAGATGATGAATGAGAATATAAACATTTTGGCGAGTAGCCGAGTGCGTTTTCACCTTAATAAATGAACCAATTGCCTCATTTGTGTGGACCCCACAATGCCACATATTATTGTAAACATTAAGGAATGATTGAATAAAAAGTTATTAAGAAGTTAAATGGAACATGGCAACATGAAAAACAACATTTCATAAGACAAGATTTAAATATTCTTTAGTAAATATAGTGTCGCAGTCACATTTTGAATTAATAAAAAAAATTTTATTAAAGTTTGGTACATGTTCATATAATCAGCCATTTTAGTATAAATCCAAGGACAAGAATAGGGCCCTTATTCAAAATGATTACGGAATGAAAGAGAAATAATACGTCTTAGTTCTTATGTCATGGTCAAAGTTCCTTGGGCTGCTTAGTGAACAATTCACATAGTTGAGTGGGTACTCCATAATATTTTTATTAGGGAGTGAGGGCGGGTGTGAGGCTATCGTGTGAATAAGAGTTTATTAGAGCAAGAGAGAAGAAACTATACCAGGATATGAAATGTGGGTTAGTAGATGTGATTTGTAGATTCATAGGATTTTGTGAGTCGTTTAGTTCATATGTAATTTTAAGTCATTAAGTTGTACATCACAAATATGGCTGCATGAATCTTGAGGAGATTCAATTGATCACACGAGGAAAGAAGCACAAGTGCAAATATTCAGCATTGCACTAGTGGGCCGAATTTTAGGCCGACCTAACGAAGGTCTGACCGAACCAATGAATGTCACATCACCATGCCGATGACGACTATTCAAGGAGCGTCTAGCATTAGAAAAATCAATAGCTGCCTAGATGGGAATTTTTTTATACAAGTTTATCGATCAAAGGAAGATTGTCTGTCAGAATAATATAATGTGCCCTCTACCTAGTGCAACAATCCTTCCCAAGGATAATGAGCCTTTGCAACGAACTTCTTGGAGAAGACGATTGTAACCGATCAACTCTTGCCCAATCGAACGAAGACAAAGCGGTCAGACCATAATGTTACAAACACGAAACAATGCCAAATACAGTTACAAAAATAGAATGAAACCAACAACGGTTACATGATCAAAGTATATCTATGATATTTGCAAATATGTAAAGGTGTCATGACTCATAAATGACGGTAATGTTTCCATTAAAAGGGACAATCATGTAATTTACTATAATGTTCTTATGACTTATAAATAGAAAGGTTTTATGAAAAGGGATTTTTGGAAAAATTCTAAGAAATTTAATATTACTTATTTTTCATTCTTCTACTCTCTTTCCATTCATTAAACCAACACACTATTTATTGGGCGTGATCCACATGATATTTTGGGATTCTAAATCCTAAAAGGTGCATTGAGATGGAAGCTTGCCTTCAACAAGACGAGGAAAGCATCAAGGGGAAGGAACACAATAAGGAGAAACCTATAACATAGAGTTCGCTTAAAAATTCACCCAACAAAAAATTCAGGAACTCCGATACTGGATGACAAATCAAATTACGGAATTGACCTGTGTGGTGCTCGAGGGGAGAGTGCATCCTCTCCCACAACCTAATCCACCAACACTTGAGCCCCAAGGTCACCAAATGACTCAAGCAACTGAATGAGTGGAGGACTCCTAGTATTAGGAGTGTGCTAGGTCCATACACTTGAGCCCCAAGGTCCTAGTATTAGTATTAGGAGTACGCAAGCATTATTTTGACATATCATTGAAACTAAACCATAGGAAATTTTAAAGGTTCCCTCCATGGAACCCTACAAAGGCAGGAGCGAACTGACCGACTATATCACGTCCTTAGAGATGGCAATCTGCTTTCCAAAAATTTTCGACGCATTAAAACGTCAACTATTCTACACCACCCTGAGAAATTTGGCTTTCAGGAGGTTCAATAGACTTCTGGTTGGAATTATAAATTCCTTTGGAGGTACAAGAAGTTGTTTACGTCACAATTCACTAGGGCCTAAAATCCCTGCAAGGATTCAGAATCCTCATAGTACATGAAAAGGGCCTAATGAGAGCCTACGGCCTTCGTCACACGATTCTAGAAGGAAAAACACATGGTGCAGAACCTAGAGCCAATGATTGCTAAAACTACCCTAGTACAAGGGTTAAAAGTGCCCCTTTCAGATATTTTCTGGGTATAGAAAACCCTGAAACGTTAGTTGAACTCTTGGAGTTGGCTAACAACCACATCACGACAAAATAATACATTAACACATTTGTCTTAAAAGGAAAAAAGTTTGACCAACAATCAGGAAAGATAGGCTCGCGATATGATAGGCGGAGGGAGAAGGCTGGCTCACAACCGAACTGTGAAAGAGGTTGATCATCCCAGATATATAATGAACCCAACTGAAACACATAAAAATGCAGTCAACCAAATGATCGCACTTCAGGCGATTGAGGAACACCTAGACTCATGCAGCTGAGGGCCTTGATAGAAGAATTGGTGAAAGTTATTCAAGATGAAGAAAACTTCTGAAATGCTACCCCTATGAGAACCAGAGCCTCCCTCTGAAATTCTAACAAATACTACAAGTACCATAAAGACCACGACCATGATATAGAAGAGTCCAGACACCTCTTCAACTTGATTGAAGAGTTAATAAGGGCCAAAAATCTCAAGACGTATGTGGCCCCAAAAGTACATACTCGGGGGCAGAGGAAAGCAACTGCGGAGGATGATTCACATGGACCTGTTAGAGCCAATGTTATCCACATAACCAAGATTGTGCCAGTAATATTGGGAGGAGAATTGATTTGAAAACCCAGCAAAAAAAAAGAACCGTTTGGGGGATTACTGCATTGTAGCTTTCATTCAAAATAGAAAGCCCCACCCCTCAGTCATTTTCATTAATGCAGATCTTCCTGTTGTTGACCTCACTATTGTGAGGACACACCAAACACACCCTATCATTAATCCTAAACTATTGTTGTACCTTTGAATTCCTAAATCTTAAAAGATTATCAAATCCACCTAATTAAAAGAGAAAAAGGAGCATTTAAACTTAACTTGGAATTGAATTAAGTCAATAACACGCTAATACAACAATGGTGTGACAGCAATAGCACCGTGTGCAACTCCTTAACATCACGCGCGTAGCAGCCCACAATCCCACAGGCACACCACCATAACCACACGATCATACACTCGCCCCACGGCCTTGTACAACTCCCCTCAATTCCGAGCGCAGCTCCTCGCAATCCCACAAGAACGCCACTACAATCTCACGGTCATACCCCCACAATATGATACTGCACACTGTTGCAACCCTCACAATTCCTTGTCAACTATACCACAACAACACACCAATACAACCGTGATACTTCCACAGTAACACCACTTCCACGATTATTTGCCGATAACACCACAATACAACGATAATAACACCAAAACTAACACCACCTGAAATGCTTAAAATTTGAATTTGACCAACTAATCACTTCACTCCACCTAGACCATTTGGTCAACCCTTTGGTCCCCATGTGGTCAAAATGTCGACCATATGATTAAACCAACCTTATATGGTCCATACATAGACCATACCATACCACATGACCAATTTACATCCAAATGAGTCTAACTGGTCAATCCTTTGATCACCTAACTAACCATTACCTTAGGAACCATTTAACTAATTGATTAATCAATTAATTGATTAAATGAAACTCTTATGAAGGGCTTGACCTAAGTACCCCCATGGAGACCCATAAGCCATCATTACACAAAGACAAAGACCTATTTAACACATTAAGACATCCAAAACCACTATTTTTGACCAAGTCCAAGATGAGGTGAGGTGGAGGACACATGGCCCTTTACATGGCATCTATCTCATCTGCTTGGACCAGCATGGGAGGGTCAAACCAACTCACTTTTGAGCTCCTCATCCACGTCACCATCTCTCCAATGAGAATCCAAGCATATTCTAGCCACCTTCTTCACCATGCTTGGACTCATGATGAGCACACCATGGGGAGTAGAAGGACATGACTATCCACAGCCAAATTCTATCCCCTAAGCTCCCTTGAACTTCCTTGAGCTACCACCTATCTCCCTCAATCAATTATGAGCTCTTCCATGGCCCCTAATGGTTATTTAAGGCTTTACCCGAGAGCTCCATAAGAAAAAAAGCATTCACATAGAGTCCCTAAACTCTGTCACACTCAACATCAAAGCCACTCTCTATCCCCTAAACAACTGATTCCCTATAGCTTAAGCCTTGAAACCCATTAGGGAACCCTAATTTTGCACCTTAAAACTAGGACCTTTTTCAGGTCAGTCATAAATCCTTCCAATATGTCAACCTAACTCTTTCAAAAGCTTCACAAGGTCCTCACGACACCTCCCCAATCAAAATCAAGGCATCCTAAAGTTCCTAATCTACTTCAAGCTGAAACTGAGTCACCATTTCACCAAGGACATACATAGGCTCGATTTCATGCTAATTTGAGCCAAGGACAAGCTTTGCGATGAGAAGGCGAACATTTCCATCAACCTCAATCAAGGCTACACTTCTTGAGACTATGTATGTGCAGTGAACTCTAAAACTTGGCTCGAGTTTGGACCTTTATGAAAGAAATTATTATACCATGCCTAAATAACCGCATGGATGTGTTCGCTTAAGCACGATGAAGCTTTTGGAACAAAATTCATGAAATTTGATTAAAAATCTGGAGAGCTCTTGCGGTCTAAACATGAATGGCTATCGATTAATCTCCCTATGAGGACGATGAATCAATGTCATCCATTTCCATGTACCGTAAATGGACGACCACGATTGCACACACATAAATAATCGACCATGATTGCGTCGAACCACTCATATGTTCATAAGAACGGGACTAAACTGCGGACCATCTTAGTGCCCATGTGTAAAATTTCGTTATTCAGAGCCCACCACGTGTGCTTTTGATAAATCCTAGGATCAAGTCAGTCGTCACATGGATAAGTAAATAAATCGGATTTTTTGATCTTTTTGAATGCTGAAAATTTAATAAAGTTTCAAAAATCATAACTTTGCAAAGAAAAATCACAAAAATAAACTAAAAATATCCCTGAACGCTGCAGAGGAAGGTGGCAATAATAAAAATAAAATTGCAATCTAATAATTTATTTTTGATTTTTAATTAATTAACTACTCTCTAGAGTAATTTAATTATTAAAAATTAACTATAAATCCTAAAATTACAAAATTCAGAGGGGATATTCCTTCCATCATTGAGAACATTCCCTAATTTTTCCAAGGTTAGGAAAAATATCCAAAATGAAATTGACCAATTTACACCAAATTTTCTAATTATTTTAAAAATTAATTATAAAAATTAGAAATTAAAATTGGAGTTGGTTAGGAAATCCTTGGGGATTAAACTAAAGTCTAAAACTAGTTTTTCAATCTTTGTAAAGATTTAAAATGATAATTTAGACCTTTGTGGGTTTGACTTACAAATTAAAAATTTACAATTTAGCCCAAAAGTAAGTTTGGACTATATTACTTAAGGTTGTTCTAATTTGGACACAAAATTTTATCAGATATTGAATCCAATTTGTTAAACTTAATCTAATCCTTAGAGTTGGGTCTAGATTACTCTAAACTCTGATTAGGTTTTACCCACAATAGACCTGATCAAACCCTTAAACCTTACCTAAATAAGGTTTAAGTATGTTTTAAACCATAATTAGGCCTAACCTTTATTTGACCTAATTAAACTCTTTAAGCCTTACTTAAATTAGGCTTAACTCACTCTAAACCCTGATTAGGTCTAAACCACATTAGACCTAATTAATCTTTTAAGCCTTACTTAGATTATGCTTAAGTACATCTTAAACCCTAAATTAGGTCTAACCCTAATAATTAGACCTAATTAATCCATTAAGCCTTACTTAAATTAGGCTTAACCAACATTAAACCCTAATTAGGTCTAGCCTAAATTAGACCAAATTAATTCATTAGGCCTTACCTAAATTAGGCTCAATCAACCTTAAACCCCAATTAGGTCTAATCCCTATTACTCCTTAATAATCTTTTAAGCTCTACCTAAATTAAGCATAAATACATCTTAAACCCTAATTAGGTCTAACCCGAATTAGACCTAATTAATCCTTTAAGACTTACTTAAATTAGGCTTAGTTAACCTTAAGTTCTAATTAGTTCTAACCTTAGTTGGACCAAATTAATCCTTTAAGCTTTACTTAAATTAGACTTAAGTACACCTTAAACCGTAATTAAGTCTAATCCCTATTAGAACTAATTAAAAATTTAAGCCTTACCTAAATTAGTCTTAAGTACATCTTAAACCCTATCTAGGTCTAACCCCAATTAGACCTAATTAAACCTTTAAGTTTTAACTAAATTAGGCTTTGTTAACTTAAATCCTAATTAGGTCTAATCCCCAATTAGACCATATTAATCCATTAAGCCATAACAAAATTAACCTTAATTAACCTTAAAACCCTAATTAGGTATAACCTCAATTAGATCTAATTAATCCATTAAGCCTTAACTAAATTAGGTTTACTTAACTTTAAACCTTAATTAGATCTAAACTTCAATTAGAGCTAATTAATCTATTAATTCTTTCCTAAATTAGGCTTAATTAACATTAAACCCCAAATTAGTTTGAACCCTAATTATACCTAATTAATATATTAAGATTTAACTAAACTAGGCTTAATTAACCTTAAATGTTAATTAGGTCTAACCCTAATAAGACCTAATTAATCCTTTAAGCATAATAAAATTAGGCTTAATTAACCTTAAACCTTAATTAGGCCTAAACCACAATTAGACCTAATTAATATGTTAACCTTACCTAAATTAGGCTTAATTAACTTTAAACCCCAAATAGGTTTAACCTAAATTAGACCTAATTAAACCTTTAAGCCTTACTTATCATAGGCTTAATTATTCCTAAAATTTTAATCAAGTTTAACACATATTAAGACTTAACTAATCTTTTAAACCTTACTTAAATCAGTTTAAATCCAACCCACATTTTTAGGTTCAATCTAACTAGAACCTAACTCTAATCCAAATTTTTAGGTTTAATTCAACTTGAACCTAAAACAATCTAAATCCTTAAGTTCAACCTAACCTGAACCTAAATCAACCTAAATTCTAAGGTTCAACCCAACTTGAACCTAAAATAACCTAAACCCTTAGGTTCAGCCCAACTTGAACCTAAACCAATCCAAAACCTGAGGTTGAACCTAAACTTAAGGTTTAACCTAAAATTAAATTAAACCTTAGATTCAACCTACAATGAATTTAAACCCTAAGTCTAACTTACATTAGACTTAATCAATCTCTCTTTTGTTCAACCTACATTGAATCCAAATCCTAAGTCTAACCTACATTAGACTTAACCAATCTCTCTTAGGTTCAACCTACATTGAATCTAAACCCAAGTCTAACCAACATTAGACTTCACCAATCTCTCTTAGGTTCAACTTACATTGAATCTAAGCCCCAAGTCCAACCTACATTAGATTTAATCAACATTTTATGTTCAACTTAGATTGAACATATGCCATTATGTATAGCCTAAACTAGATATAACTTAATTTTTATCGGTTAAGCTAGTCTGACTTAACTCGAGTCAGATCCAAATCAAATAAATCTTTGAGTTGACAAAACCTAATCTATGTCAACTAGAATCTTATTTTAGGTAAGTTCAATTCAACATGAATTAATCTAAATATTACTGAAGGTTAAGTAGGGTTTTGCTTCTTCGTACGAAGATAAAAAGCTTGCTTAACCTCAATTAAGGAAAATTAGGACATATAATCAAACCAAATTTAAACCAACCGACATAAACTTAGTAATCAAACCTTAAATCAAAAACCATTAAATTCACCATAAAAGATACTAAAACTTAAACTCAAATAAAAAATACAACCTAGTTTGAGAGGATACTTTGGAGGAGGCAACGCATGTTTGCTAACAATGTATCCTCTAGTCATTTGTGACTAATCAAATTGTAAACTTTAATGATCTTGCATGATGGAACCATGGGATCTTGACTAGTTCAATCCAAATGATAAAACTAAAACACCAAAATGATAAAAATTAATCGGCAAATAAATTGTAAACAACCTAAAATTTTTCATCCTCAAAATTCTGAAAAAGACATTAAAAACTAAATAAAACCTTAACAAACAAAGATCACTGAATGCAAATTGAACCCCAATGTTTGAATTTACGAAGATCTTTTACACAACATAATCTGTGGCTGCTGACAAAAATCTTTTGGTCCTGGTTTAACGACCTTTCAGACTAAGTAGATCTGATTACTCTAACAACCCTGGGAAGACGAAGCCATAGACATCTTTACCGGATTGTCTAAAAATTAAAAATTTAAACTAATCAATAACTTAAGATATAATCTTGTAATAACTTTATTTTTCAAGATTACTGAAGATATAATGCTAGTTTCATTATAAATTTACTTTACATGTTATTAGGGTGTGCTAAATATATTTTGTAGGGGCAACACTTTAAATGTTGAAATGGTGAATCTAAGAAATTATAACAAAATAATAACAAAATAACAAAATGATAAAACAAAAAAAATAAAACGACAATATAAAATGAAAAACAAAACAAAATAATAAAAGAAAATAAACAACACAATAATGACAAAATGCAAACAAACAAAACTTTTAGGTAGTGTAGAATCTTCAGGAATCTACTACCTTTAGGATTGCACGTCAACATTTTTTTCTTAACAACACTTAAACATTTTGAGAAAAAATGCTAACCTTAATTGGGAGTTTCATTAGGCAATTTTAATTGCCTAGGATGTAATTATCTATAGGAGCTTGCTCTTATAAGAGACTGTCAATCAGAATTTTAAGGCTGGTCGGTTAGAAAAATGTAATTAAAGTAATTTGATATGTAATTTTGAAATGTAATGTTTTGTTTATAAAAAAAATATTGGACCAAATAGATCTCATATATCTAATAGTTTAAATAACTGAGCACAATACCACAAGCAAAACACTATCCCGAGAGATAGGCATACTACTTGACAACAGGCTCAATTAAACTAAATATTTTATGATATTTGTTGGTCTGCAAACCTTTTATGTGGACCAACAAGTTCCCCTACATAATATTATAATTAGATAGGATTTATTATACCTAGGTTCTTAGTTCCATATAGATGCAAGCTCCTATATTTAATTACATCTCAAATGATCGAAGTCATTTAAAAAAACTCTCGATTAAGATCAGTGGCTCTATTTTCAAAATTTTAAAGTTTAAGTTTTCAAGGTTAGACATGGTAAGGCCAAGAGGGAATGTTTCAAGTTGGAATAGTTATTTAGGAGTCCAAATGAATGAAAGGCTGGGGATTTTATGAATCCAAGGAAAACCCTGGTGACTTCCCAAAATATTCTATTATTTGGCTTTATGTTTTAAAAATGATGTCATTTAATGTTTGATCTTGCCAATTATTTAATTTAAGGCTTACACTTACACCATATTTCATAGAGTAATAGCATTAAAATAGGAGGATTTATATCGTATCATACGACAACCTCAAGAACTAAAGAGAGTTAAGACTTATAATACACGACATGATCATGCATGAGCCTAAAAATAAAGTGAAGATTTACGTCATGCTAGACGAACTACCTCAATATCTTATAGCTTGTTATTTAATTCTAAGGAATGGTTTAGTTGTATAAGATCTATTATAGTCTTGATTTGTCCATGGAAGTCGTTTGTCATGTTGCCCACAAAGTTTGCTCCATGTGTAAATAATTTATAAAATTACAATTTTACCCTTATCATGAAAATGTAACAAGTTGGTTTCTACCTCTTAAAACATTATGTTACAAACATCCAAAAGAGTTTATTATGATCAAAATTACCCATTTCCCCTTTGTCATGACCTAAAATTTAATTAGGGCATCAAAATTTCAAAATTATCATTTTGCCCCTACGACTCTCCACTTCATAACTCATTAAACACAACTCAAATGACTTTGAAATTGTTATGGTACCCCAATCATGGATCAATTAAGATATTAGAGGAGAAATTATGATTTTTTATAATTTTTATTTAATTTATATAATTAATTTTTTAAAAGTTAATGATTTTTAAGGTCAATTTATTTAATTATTCAAAGTAAAGTTTCTGTTCATGAGAAAATTATTAGAGGTTTACATATGTCAGAGGACCAATTGGACAAAATTTCATAATTTTTTAAAATTATATTTTAATTATTATAATTATTTATTGATTTTAGTGATTAATTAAATAGAAAATATAATTTAATTTAAAAAATTACTTTTCATATTTTTATTAAGTTTTTTTAAGTTGAGAGAACTCAAAGAAATAAACATTTAATTTTTTTATTTTTATTCTATTTATTAATTTTGTTTTATAAAAAAATTAAGGAAAACACATTTTTAGCATTTAAAAATACATAACTAAATTAGAAAATTTATAAAAGTTATTTTAAAGGATTCTAAGTGATTAAGGAACAATTATGAACATTTTATTGGAAATTTTCATATTTTTTGAAAATTTTAATTATTTTAATTACTTTTAATTTAAAAAGTAGCTAAAAAATGAACTACATATTTTAAAATAAATTTTATTTTTCTTACATGCTCCTGATCACAAGGAACTTAAAAAACCACTTTTCATAATTTTTATAATTATTTTTTATTTATTATAGTTATTTTAATGCAAAAATTTCATTTTACTTGAAAAATAGACTTTAGTGGTCAAATAAATCAAAATAGATTTTAAATTTTTATAGAGAGTTAAAATATTCACTATTTATAGTGTGGAGTAATTTTTATATAATTTTTAAATTAGATTATAAATATTTAAATTTTTATGATTTAATTGGCTTCCTATTTGTAACATCACTTTTTCCATTGACAACTTTTTCTCCTTACTCTACAAATTATTAAAACAAAGAGGGTAATAAGATTTATAAGTTGGGATTCCTTGATTGTTGGAGTTTTCCAATGGATTTGCAGTGTTGTTTCCCTATTGTGGATTTACAACATTAGAGTTATTATTACTCCAACTAAAATTTGGATGATTCTTCCAACCAGGATTATAATAATTGGCATAAAGATTATTAGAACAATTATTTATTTCATTTAGGGTCTCATAAGATGATTGAAATTCTATCATTTGTCCCAATGAGTTTTCCTTAAGCACAGGTGATGTCTGAGAATAATTCATTCCATATTAATCTATCTCCTTTGATATAACAACTATTTGGGCAGCTAACATAGATATTGCATCAGAATCATGAGTACTAGCTAATCCTTTTAGATTTCTTATAGAGGGTCGTTGAAAATTATTAGTAGCTAATACACCTAAAATATATAGTGTTTTTATACACATTTTTATATCTACTGTTGAGATATTGTGTTTTACTAAAAGGTATTCGTGTGTTTTTCTTTCAGGTACAATCAACTGGATGAAAAATGCTAAAAGGAGTGAATAAGGGTCAAATTTGGAGAAAAAAATGAAGAAAGATGCAAAAATGAATTGGGGCTCCTGAGCGCCCAGGTCTGACGCCTAAGCGCCAAAGGCTCAAGCCTGAGCGTCAGGTCCCCTGTGCTTAAGTTTCAGAAGTAGTTATTTGATGTTTCATTAAATTTAGACAAATTTTTGAAGAGGTGTTTGAATTAATTCTTGGTAAAAACATGAAAAATATCTCATGGACACAAAAAATTCATTCAATTGGCTTTTGAGGAGGCAACTTCTAAAAGATTGGTTGAACGGAGACACATTTTGAAGGGACACCAAGACACCTTTTGGATTTTTATTAAAAGAAGACTTGGATCACCAAGACAAGAGGCTAACCACACATCAAATTTTACAGCAATCATCCATCCAAGTCGCTGCTGTCGTCACCCATCGCCACCGTCGCCGGCCACTTTCTTTCCATTTTATTTTAAGTGTTTAGTTTGTATTGTGAGTTAAGGAAGAGAAGACATTTGGTGGAGAGAATTTGAGATAAGTGTTTATCTTTGTGCCTACACTTGATTTTAATTTAAATTACTTGTTTGTGTGCATGATTTTTACTTTTAAACTCATGTGTGGTTGTGTTTTCTCTATGGATTCTAAGTAGTTCTTTTTATCTTTTTCCTTAAAATGATAAGTGATTAAGTGTTGAGAAAAAGTTGTGTGAAGTATTAGGCTTCAATGTTGAAAGAATTTGCGATGATTTGAAATCTTGGACTTCATTTACTTCTTGATTTGGTCAATTAAGATGTTAATACCTATTGTGAGAACAGTTAATACCTAAATTAAGATGTTAATACCTATTGTGAGAACATGTAAGATCTGATATGGTATTGTCTCAGTCAAAAAATGGTTAAGAATCACATATAGATTTCATGGATGAGAATATAGTTCATGGGGTTGAGTGCAAATAAATAAGGAAATAAAATTTTTAAGGGTGTAGAATTAGAGGACTTTATAATGGCAGACTAAAATCCCCAATTTGATTTATAGTTTTAAGTTTTGATACGAGATGTTAGCCCCCATGTGGAGGGAGATGAAGGAACTCTATAGTAAGTTCTAGTATCTTCCCTACCTAACCGGTCTTCACGAGGTCTTCAGAACTATTCAAACTATAGATTAGCCAATGTTCTTTATAGGAACTCTAGTAAGGCTAAAGAATATTATTGCTCCTATTTGACATAACACATTTAGCATAATTTCACAACAAAATTTCTCTACTTATTACTGATTCATGATAATGAAAAAGATATTTTACAAAGATATTTTACAATGAAAAAGATATTTTACTTATACTACCTTCATCTTGCAAGTATTTAATTAAGTTAATTAGTTGCTTAATTTATTTTTATATATAAAAAATTACAAAAATAATCGAATTTTCATTCCTATTTTAGCATCTTAAGTTTAAGTAAGAATATTGTGCTAAGTAGATTTTTGTCATCTAAAATTTCTAAACTTTCTAGTTTTCCAAAGTACATATTGCTAATCTCCCTATGGGTTCAATATTCGGGGCTTAATTATAAAGTCCTATATCACTTAATAATGATACGTATACTTGTGTAGTATCCCATATTTAAATACTATAATTGTATTCTTATTTGTTTTATAGTAGAAACCTTACTTAGCTTTTTTTTTTTGCTTTTTTTTTTATCAAGTTTTTGACTTTGTTGCAAATTAAGAATAAATATTAAGGAAATTAAGCATATAATCGCATAAATCGCATTTTACATCTATATAGAAAGTCAGGATCAGTAGCCGTCTCTTCAATTAAAGAATATGCTTCATCCAATGGTTTTGACATTAATGATCCACCAGTAACAACGTCAATTATTGATCTAAGAGATTCAACCTATCAATTATAAAAAAGTTTGAATTATTAACTAATCTGGCAATACATGTGTGGAAACTTCTTAAGGAGATCTTTAAATCTTTCCTAGGCTTCATAAATTGATTCCCCTCCAAACTGACAAAAAGATGTAATATCATTTCCAAGATTAGCAGTTTTTGAAGGTGGGAAATATTTAGATAAAACTTTTTGTGATATGTCTCCCTAAGTTCTGATAGATCCAGATGTTAACGAGTTTAACCACATCTTAGTTTTATCCCTTAGTGAAAAAGGAAAAATTTTAAGTCTGACAACATCATCCAACACTCCATCATATTTAAAAGTAGCACACATTTCTAGAAAACTAGTAAAGTGTAAATTAAGATCTTCAGTTTGTGTTCCCCCAAACTAATTGTTTTGTACCTTTTGGATAATCACAGGTTTAAATTCAAATGAATTTGCAGTTACCACAGGGTTTTGTATACTCAAATGAATTTCATCTGCTGTAGGATTAACATAATCTCTTAAAGGTCTCTAATGATGTTCATTTTCATTTCCAACATTACTCAAATTGCAAGCCATTTTGCTAATATGATCTGTTTACAAATTTTTCTAGTAGTTCTTTCTAACTTAGAATCGTAAGGCACTAAATCTTCAGATCTTACACTATGCATAAGCAAACACAACAAGTAATTAAAATAAGCAAATACACTAAAATATGAAAATATTCAAACTAAACTACAAACACTATTTTTTATTTTAAAATAAAAAAAATTTAAATTATAAAATAACTTACTATTATTTTTCGTTACTCCCTCGGCAACGACGTTAAAAACTTGATGCAGATAAATTTTGTGTGTTAATTTTGCAAATATTTTTCAATATTACAAAATACACACGACAAATATAATAATAAATATGTAAATTAATCCCAATAAAATTAACTTTAGTGAAAATAGTTTTATCTTTTAAAAATCATTAAGCTGTCAAATCATAACACAATTATACGTATCATTCAAGTGCAAAAGGGCTCTAATGGGGTCCTAGATCTCTAATGGGGGGCTCTAATGGGGTCCTAGATATCGATCCCACAGAGAAGTTAGAAATGCTTATAAATAAATTCTTAAGATTATAAAGTAAAACACAATTTTAAACTACAAAAGTGAAGTGCTAAATTCGAACATAAAGTAATAGAGTGAATGCTAAATAAAATACAGTAAAATAACAAAATTAATTAAACTAATTGTTAAACTTTCAAAAGTAAAATTTACGAAGACTAAACAAAGTTTTTATGACGAAGATTTCAAATTTTAAAAAACATCATTTCTCTTTATAATGAGTATATGGATTGTGAAGAAATTAAAATCATTTGAAAAAATATATATAAAAATTGTTTTATGCCAAATAGGAGCAATCCTATTCTTTACCCTCTTCCGAGTGCATAAAAAATATTGACTAATTCTGAGTTTGGTCCCTAAGTCCGTGGTTAGGCTGGGAGGATACCGGTTGCCACTCCAGAGCTCTCACTATTCCCTCATCTGAGGGCTAACAATCTTGCATTAGTTTTCAATCAACTAGACCAAATTGGAGATTTTAAGGTGACAGAATTGGTGATTTTAATCTTTCACCTTAAGATCTCCAATTATGCATCCACAAAGTATATTTACCTATTTATTTGCACTCAACTCCATGGATAACATCCTCTCTCATAATTGACTTTCTCTCTCTCAAACTCTCTTGTCTCCCCCCTTATATGCCACACTCACACACACTCCAAAACCTCTCTTTTTTAAAGGGTTTCCTCCCTCCAAAAAGAATTCAAAATTCCCTCCAAAATTTTATCCAAAAGTCAGCCCTTTTGAATTCAAAAGACTTGTCCATTGATCCAAGAGACATATCCCTTCATAAAAGAACATTCCAAAGTGTTTAGGTGCATTAAATCACTACAAGGGGTGTTTAGAACAAGTGTCCCTTTTGAAATTCGCGCAAAATTTGTCCTGAACCGCCTTAATTTATAGAAAGTCATCTTTGGCGCATCAGGTGCTGGTTTTAGTGCATCAGGCGCCAACTTGCTTAAAACCGCACTGTTATGGGTTTTGGCGCTTAAGGGGCCAAATCTGGTGCTTCTAGCACCAGCTTTTTGTCAAATGATGCTTCTGGCGCCAATTTGGCGCATCAGAAGCCAGAATTCCCAAAATTCACTATTTTGGATTTATTCATTTTTGCTACTTTTGCTCCAAATGTGCTACTTTTGCTCCTGCTACTTTTGCTCCAAATGTCTAAAATTGATATACATGCAACAAAAACATGAAAATACTTTTCTTTAAAGTACAATATCACCAAATATAAGCATAAAATGTATACTTAAAATAACATATTATTTTGGTGTATCATTTCCCTATTGCGAATTTACAGTATTAGAGTTATTGTTACTCCAACTGAAATTTTTATGATTTTTCCAATCAGGATTATAATAACTGGCATAAGTATTATTAGAAAAATTATTTATTGCATTTAAAATCTCATAAGAAAATTAAGATTCTATCAATTGCCCCAATGAGTTTTCCTCAAGCACAGTTGGTGATTCATGTCATATTGATCTATCTTCTCGATATAACAGCTATTTGGGCAGCCAATATAGATATTACATCAGAATCATGAATATTAGCTACTTTTTTGGATTTACCTTTTCAAAGAACCATTGAAAATTATTAGTAGCCATCTCTTCAATTAAAGAATATGCTTCATCAAATGGTTTTGACATTAATGATCAATCAGCTGCAGCGTCAATTATCGATCTAAGAGATGTAACCAATCCATTATAAAAAATCTGAATTATAACCAATCTGACAATGCATGGTGTGAAAACTTCATAATGAGATCTTTAAATCTTTCTCATGCTTCACAAATTGATTCCCCTTCAAATTGTCAAAGAGATGTAATATCATTTCTAAGCTTAGCAATTATTGAGGGTGGGAAATATTAAGATAAAACTTTTTGTGATAAGTCTCTTCAAGTTCTGATAGATCCAGGTGCTAAAAACCTTAACCACGTCTTAGCTTTATCTCTTAATGAAAAAGAAAAAAGTCTAAGTCTGACGACATCATTCGACACTCCATTATTTTTAAATGTAGCACACAATTCTAGAAAACTAGCAAGATGTAAGTTAGGATTTTCAGTTGGTGTTCCCTTAAACTGATTGTTTTGTACCATTTGGATAATAATAGGTTTAAGTACAAATGAATTGAAAGCTACAACATGGTTTTGTATACTCAAATGAATTTCATCTGCTGTAGAATTAACATATTCTCTTAAAGGTCTCTAATGATGTTCATTTCCAGAATTATTTGAATTGCAAGCCATTTCGCTAGAATTATCTATCTTTTTTTTGTTATTTTTGATTTTTTTCTAAATTTTCTTTCTAACTTTGAATCGTAAGGTACTAAATTTTTAGAGCTTAAACTACACATAAACAAACACAATAAACAATTAAAATAAGAAAACAAACTAAAATAAGAAAATGTTCAAATTAAACTACCAATAGTTTTTCAGTTCAAATACAATTTTCTAAATTATAAAATAGTTTACTGTTACTTCCCCGGCAACGACGCCAAAAACTTGATTCGTGGATTTGTTGTGTGCTGTTTTTGTAAATATTTTTCAATATTACAAAGCACACACATGACGGTGCTAATAATAAATATGCAATTCAAATTCAAATAAAAATAATTTTATCTTTTAAAATCTTTAAACTGCCAAACCCATAATAATAACGTAAGTTCACGTATTGCTCAAGTAATAAAGGGCTCTAATGGAGTCTTTGATATCGATCCCACAGGGAAGTTGGAAATGCTTATGAATAAATTCTTATAACTATAATGTAAAACACAATTCAAACTTCAAAAATTAAGTACGAAATTCAAATCTAAAGTAATTGAGCGTATGTTAAATAAAATACAGTTAAAAGAACTAAGTTAACTAAACTAATTTTTAAACTTCAAAAGTAAACTTATGAAAACTAAACAAAGTTTACCTGACGATGAGTTCAAATTTAAGAAATCGTTCTTCCCCTTTACACTGAGTATATGGATTGTGAAGAAATTAAAATCATTTAAAAATATATATAATTGCATTGTGCCAAATAGGAGCAATCCTACTCTTTAGCCTCTTTTAAGTGCATAAAGAACATTGACTAATCCAGAGTTTGGTCCCTAATTTCATAGTTAGATTGGGAGGATGCTGACTCTCACTCCAGAGCTCTCACTTCTCCCTCATCTGAGGGCTCACAATCTCACATTAGTTTTCAATAAACTGGACCAAATTGGAGATTTTAATCTGTCACCTTAAAATCTCCAATTCTTCTCCAATTCAATCTCCAATTCTGCATCCGACAAAGTATATTTCCCTATTTATTTGCACTCAGCTCCATGGATGACATCCTCTTCCATGAAATCAAATGTGATTTTCACCGTGTTGTAGAAATCATATTCCTTCGGAACATATGTTTCTCAACATATTTTAATATTTCAATTGACCAGATCGAAAAGTAAATGAAGATCGAAGTTCAAATTATCACAAATTATTGTCATGTAAAACCGTATAAAATAATATAATTTCTTCACAAAACCATATGTTAGAGTAGAGAGAAGGATAAGAAGACTACTCAAAATTCATGAGAAGGAAACAACAAAACACAGATTTCATATATAAAAATAAGTTTACGAAATAATGAAATAAAAGAAACAACTTATCTCACACTCGTACCCAAACAAATCCCTAGAAGTTCTCTTTAAGCATGTTGCCTCCTTACAAGCACTCTGAATTCTCTCTTGGAAGTGTAATGAAGAAGAAATCTCTCACCTTCTCTCTCCTCTTACACTCTTACAACCCCCTCTTACAACCCTTGAAGAAAATCTCCAAATCCTTGACTCTCTCTCTTACTCGCCTCTCTCTCTTTTCACCACCAAAAACTCTTCTTCCATTCCCTTACACGCCACCCACTTATGCCCTAGAATTTCCTCTCTTTTATTAGAGGCTGGCTCCCTCTAAAAAGAATTCAAAATTCCCTCCAAAATTCTTTCCAAAATTCAAACCTTTTGAATTCCAAAAGACAAGTCATTTCATTTAAGAGACATGACCTTTCATTAAAAAGCCTTCCAAAGTGTCTAGATGTATTGAATCACTCCATAGGGCGTTTGAAACATTTGGAGCCTTCAAAATTTGTGCAAACCTCATTTCGAACTGCCTTAATTCATCATGTGTCGTCTCTGGCGCCTCAGGCATTGATTCTGGCTCTTTAGGCGCCAAGTTGTTCAAATCCACGCTGTTTTGGGTTCTAGCGCTTCAAGTGTCGTCTCTCTATAAAATGACGCTTTAGGCACCAAATCTGGAACTTCACGTGCCAGCTCTCTGTAAGTGGTGCTTCAAGCGCCAAATTTGGCGCTTCAGGCGTCAGAATCACAAAATTTGCTATTTTTGGCTCCAAATTTCGTCCTTTTTACTACTTTTGCTCCAAATGCCTAAAATTGATATACCTGTAATAAAAACATGAAAATACCATTCTTTAAAGTTCAATATCATAAAAAATAAGCATAAAATGTATACTTAAAAGAACACATTATTTTGGTGTATCAATTGTTCAAAGAGTGTCATCATGTGAACAAGCTTAGTATGTACATAACAAAGATGTTTTCATGTATTTTGTCACCATAAAGAGCTCGACATCCAGTTTTTCACAGTTTAGCTCGTTATCGCTATGATGTCCCTGAATAATAAAATGTATTATAGTCGGTGGCCTGCCTCCATTGAAGAATTAAGGGGCTAGGAGAATATTCCATGCCATCTTACAACAGACAAAATGAAGCTTCTTTATCTAATCAAGAAACTAGTTCAATAAATTTAACATTATTATCTTCATTTGAGAAAATAGCACTGTCTCATCCATAAATGCCCTAGGTGACGCAAGTTACAAAAAAATATTTACATACCAAAACAATCTATGTTTTAAAAGTAATACTAACAACTAGCTATCGAGATTGGATGAATTTGTGCATGAAATGATCTAAAGAAGTTAGGACTATCTAGCAGTCCTTCACAAAAAAGAAATTGAAGGCCAAGCCAAAACTGGGAACTATTCTTGATAACAGCACACCTTATACAAAATTATAGCAGTCGAAGCTTCAACCTCTTATTGCAGTTGAAGAAACGTAGGAGTCTTCAAAGGTACAATCTTGTTATTTCGTGTCAAGAGCTTTCATAGTAATTAATGATTCCACGGGTATTTTCAGAGCAAGAAAGTTTTTACTACCATTCTACATAGCGATGGCGATCATATTCACCTCCAGGTTGGAATACCACCGGTTCATCATGGTTGTGGAGGAAAAATTTGTATTAAAACCAAAAAAGCTAGAGCACGTCACAAAAGCGATAATGTAGAGGAGAAGAAAAAATCGCCGAAGAAAGCCTAATTTGAATCAGTTGAACCTCTTATACAATCATAGGTTACAAACATAAATATATTCTAGAAATAAAAAAGCTGAATAAATCAGTAAAAATTTTGAAAATTAATAAAGTTCTCACATAATAAATTAGTCATCATCACAAAGTGTTGCGCCCATATCTCAATATTAGTAACTGTCCGAGACATTATTTTTGTGCCAAAGAATCTTAAAATATTCCACTAGGGATCACACAACAGAGGAAATAGAAGAATAAATGAATATACAGAATCACAATCCTTCATAAAATAAGCCCAGGTAGTGATTCTTCGCATCATTTAGGTTGATTTTTTTTTAGTTGTAGGAGTCTCTGCATTATTAAGTGTCATCTTATGTCACATTTTGGTCACAACAAAAGAATGAGTAATTTCTGCTACCAAAGTAGTAAGGGCTTGTGAATGAGAAATTGTCCATAATAACTACTCCAGAGTATTCGTGACTACTCTCTGAGTACAAATTTTTATCACCGAAAGAAAATAAAGTCTAAACTCAGTAGTAATTTTTTGCGACTACTCTTCAAGGCATTACCATTAAAGCTTATTGGCAGTATAAAGCACCATCTCAATTAAATATGAACAAACAATGTCTCTGAAAGAAAGGAAAGTCTAAAAGCTCAACAATAAATTTTTGTAACTACTCTTCAAGGCATTACCATTAAAGCTTATTGGCACTATAAAACATCATCTCAATTAAATATGAATAAAAAATGCCCCTGAAGAAAACCTAAAACTTATGTACCCGCACAGAAGTCTAAAGAATATATAAAATATACACCTATAAATTTTAATCTCATATTGCCAAAATGATGAAAATTTCTATCGATCCCCCCTATCTCTCAAAAACATCCATCAACTTTTCACATTTCTTCAATAAGATCTCTCCCAAGTTGTATGAGTTTACGAATCATACAGAATCATACGTTCGAAAAAGATTTAACTGTATCGTACACAAATTTTCCATTCTATTAAATGTCTTCAACCTATTTTTATATGTGAAAATTTTATTCTATGGATGAATGTATATCTCAACTATCATGAATGTAAATCTCAACTATCATGAATGCTCCCGTAGATAACAATTGCATATATGTTTTCTTAGTTTTGAAAGATGTCCAAATTCTTTAAATAGAAAAAAATCACCTAAGGTTTGTTAGGTTACAAGAATTGCGAGTAAATATGTATTTTAAACATCATAGACCGCTATATTTAAATACATTCATATTTTACAGTTTTAAGATTCAGATAATTGGAAATATCCTAATTAAATTATAATCAAATAAATACTAAATAATTAAAAATTTTATATTATATTCAATAGAATAAATTTCAAATTATCATTAAGAAAAAAAAAAAAAGAAATTGCCAAAGTGAGAGAGACTGAAACTTTGGTTGGGTTTTGGAACACGGGGGTTATCCAATTGCTCATGTTATGCTTATTAAATTGCTCGTATTTGATTCGTTCCTTAAGTAAGTAAGTTGATTATGAATAATTTTCTTAGCTCGATTTATAAATGAGCCGAACAAAAACTAATACTAATTTTTTTTGTTCAGCTCTTTTTTGACTTGAAATAATTAAACAACAATATTTATTTATATTTTTTATATTAATTTATAAATGCATTAAAAATATTAAATTTTATTATTTATAAAATTTATTTGGTAGTGAGATTATAAATTATATAAGTTTAGTTATTAGATATGTAAATAAATAGGATTTATGTAGTCTGTCGTAAATGCCCCTAAAATAATACGAAGGGTCGGAATGTTTGTAAATACCTTTTATCCCAAAAGTTGACTTTTCTTTTTTTATCACACATGTAAATAGATAAAATTAGGTGGTATGTATGAAAATTGCCTCATGTGGCTCCATAAACTTTTAATCGCCAAAATGATGAAAATTTCTCAATAGAAATTCTATTTAAATGTAAAGATGAAAACAAAAAAATCTCAAAATCGAGCTCATTCGAAAAAATTCATATTTTAAGTGAGTCTAACTCGTAAGTTGCTATTTATGACTTATTTTGAAATACGAGACCAAAAAAACAAAAAAAAAAAAAAAAAAAAAACAAGGGTTTCTTATGTACCTCGGCTTCCAAACCCGACTATTCACATCTCCTTGCTCCCAAACTCCTATTTAAAACATTAAGGTCTTCATTACGCCCTCCATCCATCCCGTGGTCTCCCCTTTGTCTGTATGTGCTACAGCTGGCGTCCTCAACTTTTCTCTCCATCCTCACCTAGATTCTCGAAAAATTATTCCACAGGGACACCATATACAGAAATGCATACGGTGTCGATCTCCATTGAACATAATAAAAATGTATCTTGATGGACTCGATTTCGCAATCAATCCCAATCGCATTCCTAACTTCATCTTAATAGTAAAAGTCATCTTCCCCACTCTTTCATCTAACTTTCAAACTTTTAAGCAATTGGATCCAATTCTCAATCTAATTCGCTTTTAATATCAGATCCCGTCCCAATTCCTTCAAGATCTGTCCTCGATCCATCAACAATGAGACACTCAAGCCTTCCAACACCGTTTCTCACCATTGCCCTCTGATCATCGCAAAAAGAATCATGGGAAGGTGCAGCAGCAATGCGGCGAGCAACTTTGGGGACACCGCGCGTAAAAGAGACTTTAATGTATAAAATATGAGTTCAAAACCGTTAGATTTCAATATCCAGATTCGAAGGCTGCGTTATGTAAAATATCCAAAAGTCAAACAAATACTGGTCTAAATTCGCTCACATTCGACACCTTGCCCCCCGGAGGAACCCAGACAGTACCGAGGCCATGTAGAAGCATTAATTAAGAAGTTTGACGCCTGGCGGCACGACTCCCCAGCCACCATCAGTCGGATATCCACTCCGGGCCGCGTACTCGCGCTTGTCGGTCCAAACAATCTGTAATGAAGCCGGCTTTTAATTTGCAAAACGTAGCCTGGAGCATCGTTCTAGCAAATCCGCAACACAAAAAATGATCATGTAAAAAACTTTCAATTGAAACCTACTCTCATATCTCCTGTGAAAAAGAAAAAGATTTACATATATATAGATCTGGGTGAAATGTATACAAATGCCCCAAAATCTACTGATGGAAAATCTTGTATGAGATTCGTTATATCAGCAGAGGAAGTAATAAATGCGAAATTAAGTTTTTATTAGTGTTATAGATTATTCTTGATTTATATTAGTGATTAATCTCGCCAGTATTACTTTCTTTCAAATTTATAAAGGAGTAAAATTTCTCAACCAGAAGAAGCCAAGCAGTCGAAGAAACAACACTAACAAGTAAACCTATAGAAACAGTAGCTCTTTTATTTCACTAGGACGCCAACATGCCAACCACATCTTCAACCCCTCCATTTCTTAACATGTACAAAGCCCCTCCAACCCTTCTTTTGGTAGGGACAAAAAATACATATAAAAATATATATCAAAATGATATAAAGCTGCTATCTACAGCAAGCTAAATTCTGCTCACAGAACAAAACATATGGAATATCAGAACTTCCCCTTCAAATTATAACTATGTAACTATACGCTTTTTCCCATGAAAATTTTCAGTGAGCTCATAACAATCTGAGAGAAAGGAATCCATGCTTCTATCATTACTTCACAGACCCAGCCCTTCGGCACACTCCTTGCAGCACCTCTGCAAACAATCCAGAGAATCCAGTCATTGCCTGGAAAACACCAGGCAGGCCAGTCTGTATATTGTTCAGCGTCATGGATTTGGTGACCTCAACCGCCTTCGCATGCCGAACCATCTCATCTTCCACCTTCCTCCTACATACTGCAATTTCAGATTTCTTCTCCGCAAGCGGATCACGAGCATCGAGCACTTGGCCATTGGGGCCATCCCCTCCGGCAATCCCTACTCCAACCATGGAATAGGATTGGTAGTACTTCCTTTCGATGTTTCTCAAAGCAGTGGATTTCTTTTCAAGCTCTCTTGAATACGCTTCAGCTCTCTTCTTCACCTTCAACTCTTCCTCCTGCTTCGTGGAGATGACATGAACGACGTTCATAAAGCTCTTGATAGCCTCGGAAGCCACGGTGTCAGGGAGGTGAGCAAGAGCCTGTTTCCACTCATCACAGAAGGCTGTGAGCTCGATGGCAATGGGAGAAGAATTCTGCTTTTGAGGACCATCGCTACTCACAGGAAGTAGAGTTAGCTTAACCCATGCATGGAGCGCACAGATGTACTCGCGGTGGAATTTGATAAGGCGGTTAAAGCTAGAGTGCCATGAGGAAACAGCAGCCTCGAGGTCGTGAGTGGCGACACGGTGCAGATCAGATGTGGACTGACCAGAGAGTGGTCGATGAATGAGGCCTCGGACTTGTTGAACTATATGGTTCTGGATCTCATGGAACTGATTCATTGATCTCCACATGCTTAGATAGCTGCATTGCATAAATTAGGATTTGTTTGTACATGAATTTGAGATAAAGAATTTTTTTTTTTATGTTGAAGGGAGCATTTACCCAAAGCACAAATCAACAACTTGAGGGACGAGCTCATTATCTCGGACTTGGGCGATTGCAGAAGAAGTGGTGGAAACAGCTTGAGAAGTAACGATGATAAGAGATTGCAACTTGTTGATGGAAGCCTTTGTCTTGTCTAACTTTGCATCGTCTTTTCCCCTATACTCCTGGCTTTGCAATGAAGATAATTTCTTCTCATGCTCAATTTTCACACCCTCCCTTGCCTGCATTCAGATGTCCGGATCATGAGAATTTTAGGATTTAGCAGGAAACGAGAACAAAAATCATGTTCCCAGATCAACCTGTTTTATCCAATTGCTAACATATACATAGAAATCATCGCGATGAACTGATTAATGAAGAAATCTATGAATATAGAAAGTTATGGTTCAAGTAGTATTTATTTTCAATTTGTTTTGATAGACAACATTAAGGCTCTTGGCAGTTAAAAATATTCATGCAGCAAAGGTAATGTATTTAGCAAATAACTAAGAAAAAATTATAAAGCAGTCCATGCGTTAATTCTAATTTCAATAATCAATTTTTTGAAATACAATATGTGGATTAAAGATTACTAAAATTAAATTTAAATTGAACCAGCGTAAATTGGTTTTGAATCTGGTTTCCACCCCCAACACAAGCCTATGAGCTATGACAATATCAATTCAGGTTCAAGAACACAAACACGATATAACATGCATAAAAGTGATGTTTATTATTGAAAATAAAGAACACAAGCACATTTGACATTATATTATAATACGATATCTAAATATTTACAAAATAAAGAGTAAATACAAAAATAAATATAAAATCAATTTATATAATAATAAATTTATTTCAAACACTCGTAAAATAAAAAATATATTTTAATTTACCAAACATCTTAAACTCCTTTATAGAAGAAATTATCAAAAGATATTATAAATAACCAACATCGACATTAAAACAAATCATGAAAATTTGAGAGATATAAGAAAAATAAAGAATGTAAACTATATTTTGCAGTTAACCCCTCCCAACCAGTTGATCTATGTTCAGTGGCGACGCTTGATTCCACTAAATTATGAAAATAATCCAATCAATTACATAGCATTAATACCAGCAATCTAAATGCATCGTATAGCCATAAAGGGTTAAGTTAACCCCTCGATTGGAGAGAATACGAACTCATTTTCCTTCATATTTATTAGAATTTAATCCAATGTCACAACTTTCTCACAACAAGCAGAGCTGATGATCTAACTCACCACAATCACATGGCCCCAATTGGCGCCACCCACATGGACATTAAAAACATCAACTAGTACACATCCATCATGTAATATTGGGTGGCAGCATGAGCTCCTAAGAGTGTGCCTTATAAATCAACCAGTGCAGAAGCTAACTAGATTAATTTATAATACTTAAAAAAAACAAATAACCATTTTTTTTTTACCACAGTTCTTGCACTTGTTCCAACCATCAACATATTTAAATTCAAAGCTACAAGGGGGCAAAAATTTTTCTGTGTGGACTCCTGACGTAGTTCTACGTGCGGCGAAGGGTGTTCCTGAGTTATTTTCATGTTATTTCTGGGTTTCAATAATCCCGATTTTCAATAATCCCGAAATAACCCAGAAATAACCCGCATTCGTTATTTTTGGGTTATTTTTGGGTTATTTTGGGATTATTGAAAATAACCCAGAAATAATCTGAAAATAACTCAGGAATACCGCACGTAGAGGTACGTCAGGTGTCCGGACAAAAAATGTGCGGAACCTATTTCCCATCAAACTCAAGTAATCATCTTAAAAAATAAATGAAAAAACAAGAAAAAACCCACATTTCATCACATAACATGCAACACAACAATTAGTCCCCAAGCAGCTGAAACCGTTAGAAAATCCCAAAATATTTACTCCCAGCCATAGTTTGGCAAATGCCGACTAACCGAGCAACCAAATTACAAAAACATGCAGCACCCACCCTACTCAGTAAAGCAATAACTTTTAAACCAACTAAACAGTTATATCGAGCAAGTTTAAACAGGCATCACAGTGAAGCTCAAGATTAATTTTTTTAGAACATTTTAACTGAAAGATACCTAATCAAGTTGTGGCTAAAACAATTTTCAAACTTGAGAACAATTTGCTGGAAAAGAGCCAAAAGCAAAGCTGTTGTGATGCCTTCGGGGTATGGAGTATGGACACCAAAACGCAAATGCTCGTACCGTAGTGCTGTACTAAAGAAATCTAGTAATTAGTTATTTGTCCAGGTATGACCTAACAGCTATTGTACACCTAATCAAAATACAGCAAAATGGTTTCCATAGCTTGGGGGAGGGTTTCCTCACCCATGCAAAATTTTTCACAGACGGACGACATCAGAAAGAGAAACTAATAAAAAAAAAAAAAAAAAAAAAATCCCGCTTTTCTCCTCACAATACAAACTACTATTTCAGTTTATACGCAAAAGGCATTAAATCAAGCTAATCGCTTTCTAAACAAGATTCAGAATATAGATGCTTGACCTAATCATCACACTTTTAATATTCCTAACTTTATGAAAAACAGAAATTGAAAAATGGTGCTGAGCATAGATGCTCCCCAATTCTTCTTTATAGAGCAGACAAGTAGGTACCACCGCGCTGCAAAACTACGCAATCAACTGAGCTGTGGAATTTTAATAATAGTAATAATAACGATAATAATAACAACAATAACAATAATAATGATGATGATGAGGCAATGTGATGTCAAGTGAGAGGAAGAATCATTTCACAATACTGAAAAATTTTCATTTCATTTACTAATATACTACTTATATATAAGAGTGACATGTATAAATCGCAAGATTCACCAAAATATCAATTTAATGACCATAAAATATTAAATTTAGTAGTGAAAATATGTTTCAAATGAAAATTTTACCTTAACCTCTTCGTAAAGCTTCTTCTCCCAAGCAAAAAGCCGCTCCAGTGTAGAGGCATGGCTCTTCTCCACGCCTGACTTTTCGAGCGTACCGGTATCGAGTTGATACCTTATTGCCAATGGCGGCTTTGAAGACCAGCTTGAAGATATAGCACTCAGCACGCTATTTGAATGGTAAACAGTTTCTGAAAAAAAATTGTATCAGAAATAATTCCCTTTACAAATGGCCAAAAATGTAGTACTAGTAATGACGACAACCAGTAGCCCTAACTAACGATTGTGTACGGCTTGCTTACTCTTGAGATGCCGAAAGCTGCGTTCGAGCTGCGCGCGTCCGATCTCGAGTAGATCGGAGACGGGCTCACCGGCGGCGGAAGCCTTCGCAAAGTACTCCTCGAGAGAAGAAACGATCTCCGCCAGATCGCGGTGGCGCACAACTAACCTGAGATCCTCGGTGACGGAAGAAGAACAATCGTCCCTTCCGTTCCAACCGGCGGAGTTGGATCTAAACTCTGATCTCTCCCGCCGAAGCGATTTCCCCGGGGCGGTGAATGTGGATCCGCTCTCAGATGGCGCCGGTCGGACACGGGCGCCGACGTCCAACGACGACGATCCCCCGAAGTCGGATCTCGGGGCCGTGCTCTCAGATCTCGAGTACCTTTCCTCCTCCTCGTCACAGTCGGATTTGGTCGACGAACTCGAACTGCTGTCATAGTGTCCATGTGGGAAATCATGCACCACCGAGCTATTGTCACCCTCGTCATCCTCCTGAGGTAGATGGTGCCCCTCGTGATAATTGTTTTCTTCGGGCTCAGCATGGGGTGATTCTTCTTTCTCTTCCTCCTCCTTGAGCTGATTGAAGAAATCGGAGCTGGGAGGAGAGGGAGGGTAGAAATTCTCCCAGTCCCAGACGGAGGAGGCTTGGGAGGGTGTCGTAGCATAAGTGGAAGAGAAGCGATTGGAATGACGCTTGGAAGCTGAGGGGGCAGGGGCGGCTGAGGGGGTGGAGGGGACGCTAGAGTCGGAAAGGATGTGAGGGAGCTTGGAATTAGTGATGGAGGGAGTGTAGGGGGAGGGGGTATGGAAAGCCGGGGGCCGGGGAATGGAAGATGCAGGAGTTGGAGGAGGGAGAGAGGAAACGGCAGAGGGAGCGGCTGAATAATGATGGAGGAAAACGGGAGGAGTTTGTTCAGACACAGAGAGTGGTTCACCGGCCGCAAAGCGAGTGAGAGCGGAACCGGTAAGGAGGAGGGAGCGGAGGTAGTCGGCGTGTGCTGAGGCGAGGTGGTGACGGGAATAGACTGCTTCTTTCATCAGGCGGCGACGCTCCTTGCAGCGCCGGACTGTGTCTTCATTGTCCAGCCTCGACGCCGCGCATCCCATTGCACTGCGGCGCTGTAGGAGGAAAGGAGAATGGAGTGGGGTTTAGAGAGTGTGAGGTAGATCGAAAGCAGTGAAGTGAAAAGAGCGAAAACATCAGTGAAATTCTATTCCGCTAGCTTTTGATCACACCCTTCACATTTAATTTTACTTAAATACCCTTCGAATTTTACTAAATAATCCAATGTATTCCCTTTTTTTCCAAGGACAAATTTTGAAAATATAATTTGTTAATTTTTTCTTTACAATAGTATTAAAAAAGAAAAAAAAAAACTAGTTGCTTAATTAAAGGGCAATTAACTCCTATACTAAGTAGTTCATATAATGTGTGACAATTATTTAATTCTACAATTTTTAAAAATATTTTATTGAGCATTATTTAATAATATAATTATTTAGAAAAATATATTATTTTGTTACTTTTTGTTAAATTTTTTTGAACAAATTTAATATATAATGATGCACCAAAAATATATGTTTTTTTAGACATTTATATTATACTCATTTTTGGTAATATTGCGCTTTAAATGAATATATTTTTCATGTTTTATTGCAGGTTGATGATTTTTAGCATTTGAAGTAAAAATGAAGCAAAAATGATGGAATTTGAAGTTAAAATGACGTTTTAGAAGAAAAACTCCGCGCTAACAAGGACGCCGACGATGCTAGCATTAAGGAGGAGTCCAGAACAGCGGGGGCGCCGACGATGACATTTGATAGAGAAACCAAGAAATAAATTGGACCACGGAAATTGATGACGCTACTAGAAGAATTAAATTCTAGCAATGATGCCAAAAACTTGACTGCGACTTTATATAATATGTTTGATTTAATAAAGATGTATGGATATAATATTCAATAATGTTAAAGTCAAATTGTCAACGCAAGTATACATATCGCTCCAGTAATATAAGGCTCTAATGGAGTCCTAGATATCGATCCCATAGGGAGAAATAGAATACTACGGACTAAGATTTATTAAAAAGTAATACATCAACTACAACGACGTTCAAATTGCTTATCTGTCACTAATAGGCAATTGCAATAAGTAGATAATTTGAATAATAACTAATTATAGGGAAAAACGTTTAATTGTGATATTCAATATATAAGAAAGCATCATTCTCATTGCCAAGAAATTATAGTGAATAGATAAAATGAATTAATTCAATTTATATTGTGTCAAATAGGAGCATGCCTATCTTTTACCCTTTGGTTCAGGCATAAAGAACATTGACCAATCATATGCTTGGTTACTGATTCTGCGGCTAGGCTGGGAGGATATCGGCTCTCACTTCGGAGCTCCCACGTTCCCCTCACCTGAGGGCTAACATCTACACATCAACACCCAAACGATAGGACCGAATTGGGGATTTTAGTCTGTCACTCTAAAAT
>NW_018164594.1:1693975-1702869 GCF_001263595.1 Phalaenopsis equestris | reverse complement strand
CAAGGAGAAAGACAGAGAAAACTACTCAGAACTCATGGGGAAAGCACAACACAACTTGGAATTCATATATAAAATCAAAGCCATACAAACTATAACAAGTAAATAACTTATCTCTAAATTTCTCCCCAAGAACACTCCTCGAAGTTCCTCTGAATCCCTCCTTTCTTTACAGCACATAGAATTCCTCTTCAAAGTAGCAAGGAGGAAGAAATATCTCACTTTCCCTCAACTCTTACAATCTCTCAAAGAATTCCTCACAATATTTACACACTATTAGAACCTTTCGATAGCTTTCAAGCTTTCAAAAGTCTCCAAAAGTCTCCCCCCTCTCTTCTTTCGGCCAAAATATTCTCTTTAAAGATGTGGATGAGTTTTCCCAAGAGTCGCTTACGCACCCCTCCAAAATCTGGCCTTATCCATTGTACATGTCACATAACCATCGATCCCACCGTCGGCGGCCTTCTGGAGAATTTGTCTTATAGCCTTTGGAAAAGCTTGTCAGCGGCGGCAGCCTCAGGAAAATCTCGCTGTCGGCGGCCTCGATGGCGCCGTCGGCGCCCTAGTGCAATTCTCCACATTTTGGTCCTTTTTGCTCCAAATTCGCTCCTTTTTGCATCTTTTTTGCTCCATTGACCGTAATTCATCATTCATGCAACAAAAAATCAAAAATACCTTTCTTTAAAGTACAATATCATTAAAAATAGTATAAAAGAGGTATGAAAATCACGCCAATGTCGGTGCTGGGTGAATTCCTAGAAGATTCGATGAATTTGAACACTTTTTGAAGAGTTATTGGATACACCTCTTGGAAAACCGACATTATGCTTTATTTAGAGCGAAAACTGATCAGAAAAAGGGGGGCTGGTGTGTCATTGAGTTTTCTTGAGTGTTCCATTGTGTGTATTGTTTAGTCTGGTGAGTCTAAGTGTGATTTCTCCTAAGAGTTGTTAGAGAGGGAGAGAAGTGAGAGATTTCTTCGTCCCTACATCTTTAAAGAAAAAATCAAGAATCTTGTGAAGAGAGAAAGAGTCCAAAAGAGGCTACAAGGGATTTGTTTTGAGGAAGAGTTAAAGATAAGTAGTGTTTGTTCATTATTGTTGTATAAACTTTCTTTTATTTTTGAAATTCGTATTTTGTCGTATTTTCCTCATGAGGTTTAAGTACTTTTCTTTGTCTTTCTCCCTACTCTGAGATATGTTGAAATGAAGATATAATTTAGATGTGCCAATTTAATAATATAAAATAAATTATGATGATTTTTCACTCTGCTCTTAATTTATTTTTCGATTTGGTCAATTTTAATGTTAACATCTGTTATGAAACATATTATCCGAGAAATGGAGTATGCGTTTTACAACAAAGTGAGAATCACATTAGATTCCACGAAGGAGTGTTTCGTTCATGGAATTGTGTGTAAATAAATAGGAAAATATATATTATTGGGCGAATAATTGGAGATTCTAGGGTGACAGACTAAAATCTCCAATTTGGTCTTAGTGTTTAAGAATTAAAGCGAGAGTTAGCCTTCAGGGGAAGGGAAGTGGGAGCTGTGGAGTGAGAGCCAGTATTCTCCTAGCCTAACCATGAATTTAGAGACTAAATCTGAGATTAGCCAACGATTCTCTATAACACTTCACTAAGGGTAGAGAATTAAAATTGCTCATATTTGGCACAGTACAAATTCAAACCATCTATCTCTCTCATTTAACCAAAAACACATTGTAGTAGGAATGATGCTTTCTCATATTAGATAACTTCATCACAAAAACATAATTTGGTAGTTATTGTCTAGTTCGCTTTATAGTTTTGCTAGTGGTTGATAATTTAGTTCTGATAGCATCTTAAATATTGAGAATTAATGTAATAGATTTTCTTTATTGTTGTGAATTTCCTAATTTAAATTTCATTTCAAAATTTAAACCTTCCTCGTGGGATCGATACTTGGGGCTTAAACAAAAAGTCTTGTATTACTTGATAACGATACGTTTACTTGCATAGAATCCCAACATAAATTGCTTTAAATTCTTATTCATAAAATAACGAACCAGGTTTTTGGCATCGCTGCAAGTCTTAATAATGTATATGCCATATTGTATTGTGACACAACTATAATTTCGGGGATCAAGTTTTTGGTGCCATTGCCGGGTAACAGTAAATTTAATAGATTTGTTATAATGGTAAATTAAATAGATTTGGTAAATTAGGAAAATTAACAATAAAATAAAATAAAGAAATAAAAAAAATAAAAAATCATAAAAAATATCATCAAATATTATTTCTGAAATTTAAGAGTACTTTTAAGAAAAAAATTTTTTGCTTATTATATTCGTTTTTGTGTATTATTGGATCTCAAGGTTTAGTACCTTACGATTCAGAATTAGAATATACTATTAAAAAAGTTCGAAAACAACAAAAAAAATTAGCCATTTGAATGAAATTGCGAATAACTTAGATAATCAAATAAATGAAAATCGACAAAGACCTTTAAAAGATTATGTTAATCTTACAGCAGATAAATTTCACATGACTATTCAAAATCCTGATGTTGTTGCTAATTCATTTAATTTTAAATCTGCTATTATCCAAATGGTACAAAATAATCAGTTTGGAGGAACACCTACTAAAGATCATAACTTACATCTTGCTAGTTTTCCTGAAATCTGTGCTACTATTGAATATGATGAAGTGTCTAATGATGCTGTCAGTTTTAAACTTTTTCCTTTTTCATTAAGGGATAAAGCTAAAGCTTGGTTAAATTCATTAGCACCTGGAACTATCAAAACTTAGGATAACTATCACAAAAATTTTTAGCTAAATATTTTCCACCCTCGAAAATTATTAAGCTTAGAAACGATATTACATCTTTTTATCAGTTCGAAGGGAAATCAATTTATGAAGCCTGGGAAAGATTTAAAGATCTTCTTAGGAGATGTCCACACCACGTTTTACCAAATTGGATTAGTAGGATCACTTAGATCTATTATAGATGCTGCTGCAGGTGGATCATTAATGTCAACGCCTTTTGATGAAGCTTGTTCTTCAATAGAGGAAATGGCTACTAATAATTTTCAAAGGCCCTCTGAACATATAAATCTAAAGAGAGTAACTAGTATTCATGATTCTAACACAATGTCTATTTTAGCATCTCAAATTGTTGTTTTATCAAAAAAGATTAATAAAATTAGAGTGAACTATTCTCAAATACCACGAGTGTTAGAGGAAAATTCACTAGGACAGATAATTGATACTCAATCATCTTATGAAACTATGAATGTTATAAATAATAGAAATAATAATCTCTATTCTAATTATTATAATCCTGGATGGAAAAATCACCCTAATTTTAGTTCGAATAATTATAACAATTGAGTGAACCCCACAGGAAATTCAAATAACCAAGGGAATCCTAACTATAGACTTTATTATCCTCCTGGATTTAACAATAACTTACAAGTTAAGGAGAAGAAGTTGACTATGGAAGAAGTAATGTTGAACATGAGAAATCAAATACAAAATCAAGGGGCTGCAATTAGGAATATTGAAAATCAATTAGGACATACTTCTACTGCAATTAGTAACAGATCTTCAGGAATTCTTCCTAGTACTGTTGCCTAGTACGGTTGAAGTTAATCAAAAAGATCAGAATAAGGAGCAAATTAAAGCTATTCAATTAAGAAGCGGAAACAAGAATCTAAAGAGAAACTGAAGTTGAGAAGGAGAAGGTAGAAATTGAAAGCGACAATGATGAAAATAAACCAATACAAATTTCTTCAGAAAAACCACCACCTCCGTTATCTCAACAATTAAAGCAGAAGAATAAAGATAAAAATCTACAAAATTTTTGAAAATCCTTAAAAAGTTAACGATAAATATTCCTTTCATTGAGGCTTTAGAAGAAATGCTAAGTTATGTGAAATTTATGAAGGATATACTAAACAAGAAAAGGAAGTTTGCACTCACGAGACCGTTTCATTCAGTGAAGAGTGTAGTGCAATTATTTAGAAAAAGCTTCCTAAGAAGTTAAAGATCCTCATAGTTTTACTATATAATGTGCTATTGGTGAAAATTTTTTTGGAAAAGCCTTATGTGATCTAGAAGCTAGTAATAATCGTATGCCTCTATCAATTTTTAAATATTTGGATTTATGAGAGATTTCCCCTACTGTTGTAACTCTTCAGTTAGTTGATCAATCAATAACTTATCTTAGAGGAGTTATAAGAGATGTATTAATGAAAATGGATAAATTTATTTTTCTTGTAGACTTTATTATACTAGATATGGAGAAAGACAAAGAGATTCTTATTATTTTGGGAAGATCATTTCTTGTAACATGGAGAGCTGTGATAGATGTGCGAAAAGGAGAATTAATATTGAGAGTTAATGACCAAGAAGTAACATTTAATATAACAAAAGCTACGAAATATCCTGTGATAGAAAATGATAATGAATGTTTTAGAATGGAATTACTGATTATCTAAGTAATGAGCGATTTAAGGGAATGTTTGAAGAAAAAGTAAGGCAAGAAGTGTATTTTGAGAATGAGAATGAAATAAAAGAAGAAAATTTAGATTATGTTCAGGACAAATTTGAAATTTTAGACCTTTTGGAAAATGATAATAAAAATCTTATTCCTTTAAGTATTAAACCACCTGAACTTGAACTGAAAGTATTATCTACCCATTTAAAGTATGTGTTTTTAGGAGATTCATGTACATTGCCTGTTATTATATCTTTTGATTTAACTAAAATTCAAGAATAAAAATTAGTAGAAATGTTGAAAAGATATAAGAAGGCCTTTGAATGGACTTTAACAGATATTAAAGGAATCAATCCTTTAATTTGTGTTCACAAAATTCTATTAGATGAACAATACAAACCTAAAGCTGATCCTCAGAGGAAATTAAACCCGATAATGAAAGAAGTTGTTAAAAAGGAAATTTTAAAATGGTTAGATGCTGAAATTATATATCCTATTTCAGACAGTGCTTGGGTAAGTCCGATTCATTGTGTTCCAAAGAAAATTCACTTTGTTCCAAAGAAAGGAGGAGTGACTGTTGAAGTAAATGAGAAAAATGAATTAATTCCAATAAAAAAAGTTACTGGTTGATGAATTTGTATAGACTTTAGAAAATTAAATATGGCCACCAGGAAAGATCATTTTCCTTTACCATTTCTAGACCAAATGTTGGATATATTGCTAGAAAAAAATATTATTACTTTATATATGGATATACTTGGTATCATCAAATTCTGATTACTTCTTAGGATCAAAAGAAAACAACATTTACAAGCCCTTATGGAACATTTGCTTTTTGTAGAATGTCTTTTGGACTATGTAATGCACCTGCGACATTTCAAAGATGTATGATGTCAATTTTTTGCAATTTAATTGAATATGGAATGGAAGTATTTATGGATGATTTTTATGTAGTTGGAACTTCATTTGAATTATGTTTAAATAATTTAGAAAAGTTCTGAAAAAATCTGAAAAAATCAACTTAGTACTAAATTGAGAAAAATGTCAATTTATGGTTGCAAGAGGAATTGTACTTGGGCATAAAATTTTTGAAAGTGACATGGAAGTAAATCCAGCAAAAATTCAAGTTATTGCGAAAGCACCGCCTCCTACTACGGTTAGAGGGGTAAAGTTTTCTAGAACATGTCGATTTCTACAGACATTATATACAAAATTTTTCAAAAATTACTAAGCCATTATACTAACTTTTAGAAAAGGATTCGAAATTTAATTTTAATGAATTTAATTTTAATGAGGAATATAATGAGGAATACATAAAAGCATTTAAACTATTAAAAGAAAAATTAATCACTGCTTCTATAATAGTTCTACTTGATTGGAAGAAACCATTTGTTATTGGAGCTGTTTTAGGACAAAGGTATAAAAAATGTTTTAAAGAAATGTATTATGCTAGTAAAACTCTAAATGATGCTCAAATTAAGTACACCACTATTGAAAGAGATTTATTAGCTATTATCTATGCCTTTGATAATTTTAGACCTTACTTAATGGGAGCTAAATGTATAGTGCATATAGACCATTCTGCTATCAAATATTTGATACAAAAGAAGGATACTAAAACATAACAAGTTTCTTGATTAATTAGATGGATACTTCTGCTGCAAGAGTTTGTTTTTGTGGTAGTAGATAGAAAGAGAAATGATAATCAAATAGCTGATTATTTTTCTAGACTAAAATTTTCTAGACTAATCTAGACTAAAATAAGAAATATTAACTAATTTTGCAAATGAAATTTTGGAAATTTTCCCTGATGAAAAATTGTATAATATTGATATAAAAAATATATCATAGTATGACAATATAGTAAATTATATTGTTAGTGATATTCTACCACAAGATGTAAAGAATCAATAATTAAAGAAATTTATTCATGATTCAAAATTCTATTTTTGGGATGACCCACATTGATATAAAAAGTGTAAATATTTGCTCATTAGAAGGTGTGTTCCTTACGAAGAAACTAAACAAATAATTGAATGATGTCATGAGTCTGAATTCGGAGGACATTTTGGAACTAGTAGAATTGTACATAAAATTTTGCAAGCTAGATTTTATTGGTTTAGTCTTTTTAGAGATGTTAATGAATATATTAAAACATGTGATCGATGCCAGCTAGTAGGAAATATTTCTAGAAGAAATGAAATGTCTTTGAATTACACATTGGAAGTTGAAATTTTTGATGTGTGAGGATTAGATTTTATGGGACCATTTCTGCCTTCATTTGGAAATTTATATAGATTACTTGTGTTGATTATATGTCCAAATGGATTGAAGATATTATTATACCTAAATGCAATGTTCGTAGTGTTTCTAAATTTTTAAATAAAAATATTTTTGCAAGATATGAAATGCAGAGAGTGATTATTACGGATGGAAGATCCCATTTTAGGAATAAGAGGATTGAGAAATTGATTAGAAAATAGAATATTATGCATAGATTCTCTGCTGCTTATCATCCCAAAACTAGCGATCTAGTAGAAATATCAAATCGTGAAATAAAGCGAATTTTAAAAAAAGTTGTAAATCTTTATAAATTAGATTGGTCTGCTAGATTAGATATTACACTATGGGCATAAAAAAACTGCCTATAAGACTCTTATTGGAATGTCCCCATATAGACTTATTTTTGGTAAAACATGTCACTTACCAGTTGAGTTGGAATATAAAGCATCTTGGGCTATTAAGAAATTTAATTTTAATCTAAAGGATGCTTATGAGAAAAGATTATTGCAACTCAATGAACTTGAGGAGATTAGAAATTAAGCATATGATAATGCAAAAATCTATAAAGAGAAAATGAAAATATGGCATGATCGGAGGATTATAAATAAGAAATTTGAACCTGGAGAAGATATTCTATTATATAATACTAGATTGAGATTATATTCAAAAAAACTGGAATCTAGATGGTTAGAACCATTCAATGTGATCAAAGTCTATCACTATGGAACTGTTGTAATTAAAGATCCTAAAACTAGAAAGATATTTAAAGTTAATGGACACCAATTGAAATAATATTATGAAGGGCACATGCCACAATTTAAAAAATTTTTGATGTTGAGTCATCCTAAATAAATATTATGCTTCTCTTTTGGTTCAATTCAATTTAAAATTTTCTTCTAATACCAACATTTATATTAATTTATATATATAATACCTTAGAATCCTACACAATCTTATGTATCATAAATCAAGACAAATATTGGTATTTGATGAAAATTTAGAAATAATTGAACCAAATATGAAACAAACGCAACTATGGCTTTGGTGCCGACAACACTAGCATGGGCGCCGACGATGCCCTTTTGTAGAGCCATGGTGCCGACAGCGCCCAGTGCGGTTTCGGTAGTTCAGGAAGAATTTGGAGGACTTTGGCGGGATTTCACTTCAAAATGATTGCCTAAAGGTCTTTTTAAAGGCATGAAAACCATTTTGGATGACCAGATACTTCCAGATTTTGAAATGCATGGCTTCCAATTCCAGAAACACTTCAAGATATGGGATTTTCAATTGAAGAAAGTCCATTTGTTTTGACGCGCAAAAATTATACGATAAATTCATCACTAAGAAGAGACTTATCAAGGAGAAATGCTTTGTCAATCATGGATTGAGTAATCCAAGTTTGCAGATTGAGAAAATCATAGTACAAAGATGTTTGGATGTTCTATGCTACACTACCGCTGCAGTAGTTGTTCCAATGGGAAAAGAATTCTACGCTAACCTACATGGAACGCTAACCTACTACGCTAACCTACATGGAATTAACCAAGGAGTCATCTTCGTTTGAGGTAAGGGCATGCAATTTACTATGTCGTCAATTTGACGATATATTTATGATAGAAAGCGTGTAGATCTTTCATTATACAAACTTTATACCAACGAAGGATTTGATGTATGATGTTGTTGACCTCATTTTTGGTTGAGGTCTAGAAAACTTCTTTAGTAGCCTAGGTCTAGCCATAGGACTTTCCTATTGACCAGTCTTAGAAAACTAGAAAAGGTACCCTCACCATTAGAAATTCAAAACTCTTCTCTTTACTCAACTTGAAATTCCACATATTGACCTTAACCTCTAGCATTTAGTGGGTAAGATTATTATGGGGTAAGTTCAAGAAGAGTTCCTATAGGGCTATTTAGCCTTAGGATTTACCCTGGGTGTTGACTTGGAACTAGGGTACATCATATCTTCACAATATATTAATCCATGGTTCATTTAGAATGGATATCTATCCAATTCTATGTGAAATGCCTAACTTGGTCTTTTGCCCCTATGCACCTCCAAATTACCTAACTGCCCTTGGGACCTAAATTTGGCTAAAATTCCCAAATTTTGCCAAATTACCCAAAATTGATCAAA
>NW_018164594.1:1692062-1692378 GCF_001263595.1 Phalaenopsis equestris | reverse complement strand
ATCATAGCTCTAGACCAACACCCAAATTCGGCTGTGGTCGAATTCATATTTAAGCTTCACACCAAGACCAGGGACTCAATACATAGCCTCCTTGGACCCCAACAAACGTACCAAGCATCCCTGATCGAAGCTTCCCTTCTCAGAGTAAAGGTTTAAAACTCCCCATTATCCCGAGCTTATTTTGATTCTTCATTTACTTAAGCTTGATTTTATGGCTTCTTAACCGTATAGATATGTTCGTCTCACTTAGACGAGTCCATAGGATCAAACTCGAAGTGATTTGGTTGAGTCTAGGCCGAGATCTTAAGGTTTTAGT
>NW_018164594.1:1676736-1691491 GCF_001263595.1 Phalaenopsis equestris | reverse complement strand
GAAATAATTTTATAATTTTTAAAAATCAAAATATCACTATTTTAAGCAAACCTCAATTTGCTTAAAATATTTAATTTGGAGAATATAAAGATCAAAATCATTTGATTTTTGTTCTCCACTGTGATTTGTAAGTCAGAGAATTCACCATAAAGATTTCAAAGGATTTTGAGATCATTTAATATTTTTAATTGGTTTTTAAAGATTATTATTAAAATTAACACTTAAGTGATTTTTAAAAATCAAAATATAACTCAAAAAATTATCAAATTTAGTTTTTAATTTTGTTTTTAAAAATTATCAAATATAACACTTAAGTGATTTTTAATTTTGTTTTTAATTGGTTTTTAAAAATCAAAATATAACTCAAAAAATCAAAATATAACTCAAAATATAACCCAAGTAGTGTTGGATTTCAAGCTTAATATTATTATTTTTTTTAATTTTGCATGCAACAAGAGTCAACTACTCTAGATGAAGTACTATAGAAATTCTTCATAGATGGAGCATTGACTAATTAATGAGATGTCATTGTAATAATTCTCAAGAGAATGAAAAGGATTTCTCTTTATCATTTAATTTTGATGAAATGTAGCATTATGAATAACTAAGCTGAATATAAAGTCCTTACTTTCAATCAAAGATGTGCTCAAGGAATCAAAGTCAAACACCTTAATGTTCACACATACTGCCAGTCAATGGTAAATCAAGTGAATGGCTAGGATGGAGCTAAAAAATAAATGATGCATAAAAATATTCTTAAGTTGAAGATGAAGATTGGAAAATTTGAATTCTTTCAGATAGAACAAACTCCACAAGATAAAAAGTAACTCGCCACTTAATATGTACCATGCATGTCTAATTTATTTTAAGTTTTGCACTTGTTTATGTATAAAATTGCACTTTAAGAAAAGGTATTTTTGTGTTTTCCTTACAGGTACAATAGATGAGAGCATTAGACTGAAGTGGAGATGAAATGGAGCAAAGTGGATGCAACGTGGAGCAAACTGGAGTACAACAGTTTGGCGCCAAGGTACTCCACCCAAGCACCTTAGTGCCAACTTAGTGGTTCCTAGGCATCAGTCTCCAATCAACAAGACAGAGAGCTTGCCGCTTAGGTGCCAACCTTGTGGCACCTAAGCGCCTGTAACTGCTGGGCAGTTTTCAATATTTTTATCCCCATCACTTGGGGAGTTAGGGGCTGATTTAGATAGTTCCTTATAGATTTTTTAGAGTTTTTTACAAGGCTAAACTCCAAGGATTGTAGGAGAAGAGTCTAGAGTTTGGTAGAGTTGTTTTTCTTTGAGTTTTTCTAAGTATTTCTTATGTTTATCTTGAGAGTTGATGAGGGAATGTGTGAAATTGTAAGGGGCATTGTTTAGTACTTCAAGAACATTAAACAATCCTTTTTTAAGGAGTTTTTCATCACTATTTCAAGAGGAAAATGCTTAGTGCTTTTTATTAATTTTTGTATTGTTGTAAACACATATTTAGTCGAAATGTGAATAGACCATCAAAGGATTACGCAAATCCTATGGTAGATGAAATTCACTTAAGTATTCAAACTCTTCCCACATATTTGAACTTAAGCTTGCTATTATCTAAATGGTGCAAAACAACCAATTTGTGGGAATACCATCTAACGATCTAAATTTACATTTAGCAAGTTTTCCAAAACTTTGCACTTCATTTCGCTATAATGGTTTATCAAATGACATTTTTAGGCTTATGCTTTTTCATTTTTCTTTGAGGGATAAGTCTAAAATGTGAGTAAACTCATTAGAACTTGAATCAATTAGGACTTGTGGTGACTTAGTCCAAAATTTTCTAGCTAGGTACTTCCCTCCTTCAAAAATTGCCAAACTTAGGAATGACATTACTTCATTTGTCAATTTGAAGGTGAGTCGATTTATGAGGCTAAGGAGTGATTTAAGGAACTTCTTAGAAAGTGCTCTCATCATGAACTACATGATTGTCTAATTATACAGACTTTTTACAATAATTTAGTAGGATCGCTTAGGTCGATTACTAATGCCACCGCTATTGGTTCACTTACGTCGAAGCCATTAAATGAGGCTTACTCTTTGATGGAAGAGATGACTACAAATAATTTTCAATGACCTTCTGAAAGAGTAAACCATAGAAAGGTAGCAAGTGTTCATGAAATAGTTGTGCTTTCAATTCTAACTTCTCAAGTAGCAGCACTATCAAAGAAGTTAGATCAATTTAGAATGAACCAACCTCAAATACCCCCAATAATTGAAGAGAATTCATTTGGGCAAATGATTGATTCTAGTACTTCACATTTAGAGTCCCTAAGTGCAATTAATAACATACCTAACAATCCTTATTCTAATTTTTAAAACCTTATTTAGAAGAAACATCCTAACTTAAGGGAAGTAATTAAGCGAATCCTTTATGAAATTAGAATAACCAGGGAAGTACCAACTATAGACTTTATTATCCTCCAAGTTTTAATGAAAACTCAAAATTTAAGGAGAAGAAGTTGTCTTGGAAGGAGGTTGTATTACAAATGGGGAATGAACTAAAAATCTAAGCTACTTGATCCCAATATTTTTTTTTTATTTAAGGATTTATGAAGTTGACACCACTACTTGAAGATTTTAATCCCCAGTAACGACACCTAAAACTCGATCCCAAGCAAAGTAAGATTTTAATTATATCTTTAAATAGTAGGGATTCTACGCAAGTATACGTAAGTATACGTATAACGTATAGTTATCAAGTAATATAGGGCTTTCTGATTAAGCCCTGAATATTGATCCCACGAAGATCGAGGTTAATCACAACGGCTTTCAAGAGAAGTTATAGTCTAGAATAACACGCCCTTGTTTGGAAGGTCAAAAAAGGTTTGTCTTAGATTATATCCTATAATTATACATATAATTCTACTTCTACTCCTAAACTAAAATACTTAGTGAAATCAAAAAGTGGGATTTAATATATTAGAAGTACCTATCCTCATGTAATGAAATTAGTGACATGTAAAAGTAAAACAAATAGTGAGAGATATTATTACAAATAGGAGCAATTATATTTTTTACCCTCGTTCAAGTAATCTAAAGAATATTGGCTAATTCATAGTTTAAGAATCCTAAAAACTGGTTAGGAAGGAGAGATACTACCTCTCCCTATAGAGTCCTATTGTCCTCTCACATGAAGGCTAACATCTAGTGTTAAGACCTAAAACTAAGAACCAAATTGGGAGCTTTAGTCTGTCACTCTAAAGTCCTCTAATTCTACACCCATCAAAGAATATTTTCCTATTTATTTTCACTCAACCATAAGGAATACATTCTCATCCATACAATCTCATGTGATTTTACCACAGTTGATTGGGACAACACCATCACGGATCTTACATGTTCTCACAACGGATTTTAACATGCAAGCTGAAAAAGTTTACATGTAAATGAAGAAAAAATTAAAAAAAATCATAATATATTCTCACTCTACTCTATTCTATATCCTACACATGCATACTAATTCATTATAAGTGGGAAGAGTAAAAAAACTACTCATTACACATAGAGAAACAATAAGGACTTTTCATTGAACAAGACTTTGAAACCATACAAAAAAAGTACTAGATTCAAATAAAAATACAATGAAAATATTTATCTTCGATGGAAATCAAACTCTCCTTGTATATTAAAATTAATCTTCTTCCAATCCTCTCCACGAACAAAGTGAAAAGAAAAGAAGAAATCTCTCACTCTCTCTCTCTTTCTCTCTCACCTTGTCGCCCCACTCGAGTCTCTCGCCCAAGACTTCTTCTTCTTCTCCAAGCTTTCTTCTCCTCTTCCAATTAGTTCAAGGGTGCCTTTAAAACAATTTCTAAGCCTTATTTATAATTTCACGAGAGGTGCTTAAGTGTCTCTTCAAAAGTGTTCATAGTCACTGAATCTTCCAAATGGTGCCTCAAGTGACTCTTTAAAAGTTTTCAAAAACCTCCTTCTAACCACCCAAAATCTTTCTTTAAAGTCCCTTTTATTATTTTCAATGAATTTCCCAAGAGACACACAAAGCACTGCTTCAAAAATTGTCCAAATCCGATGTATATTCTAGAAGATATGTTGAAAATTATATGCGATGCTTAGGCACTGATTTTGGGCGCTTAAGTGCCCTCCTCTCTATTTGGTGGCTCCTAAGCACCATGTTTGGGCACTTAGGCAGTGGGCACAAGCACTTAAGTTCCCGGTTTCGGCCTAAATGGCTTAGGAGTGCCCCGATTCGACCCAGTTTGCTCCGTTTTGGACCATTTTTGTTCCTTTGCTCCATTCACCCCAAATTATTCAATTTAATTTACCTACAAATTTTGGAATCGATTTTCCTGTCTCATTAAGAAATATATGTGGATTTTTCAAACTTTGGATCCTATGAACTTTACTTTCTAGACTTAAGAACTCTCTTAAGAGTAATTTTTTACTAAAATAAGTATAAAAAACAAGCTTAGGATTGTTCTAAGTTCTACACTCTAGAAAGACTCAAGTGAAACTAATTTTTTATTAGGACATCTCCTCAAGTTTCTCCTCATATTGTTTTTGCATTTTTTTTTCTTATTCAGAATCTTTTTTATCCATTCTTTTATTTTCCACTCTTTTCCTTTTTTTTAAGTTGAGAATTACTATATGTGGAGAAATTCTTAAATAACTTTGAATTTCACTATTCTAAAGTTAAAACTTATTACTTTCCTTCACTTGAAAGGATGCATTATTTTTTTGAAAATATTTCTAAAAGAGCTTTAAATGTTTGAAAATGAAAATTCTAAGAATCCTTAATTTGCAAAAATACAATTCTTTCTACTAAAGATAATTATTCATTTTCTCAAGTTCTCCACTAAATATCCTTAACTCTAATTCACTAAAAATATAAACTAAGTTTTCCTACTCCATTTCTATACTTAAAATTCTAGCATTCTTAAGGTGACTCCACATAACAATAATCATTTGAAATAAAATACAAATTTATTTGTAGCACTTTTGAAAACAATTAAGGTTTAAATTTGAAACATTTTTCTTTTCCCCTCAAACTTAAGCTCAAACATGTGCAACAATGAAGTGCAAAAATGTGCGGCAGAGAAAGATCACTGTTACAATTTACTACTCATCCTACAAAAATATCAACAAATAACACATGGTAGAAAATTGCAGTAGAAAGTAAATCTAGCCTAAACATGCTTGACATAACACTATAATGGAATTTTAAATAGTAGAACATGTACAAACTGAAGATTAAACATGAACACATTTTATACTTTATAAAGGAATTGTTGGATGCTCACAAGTTTAAAATATTGAGATAAGTTGACTCACAAACATAGACACACAAACTCCAAAACATTGGCTCATAGATTCATAAAAAAACAACAACTAAGGTTAATTTGATCTCCCTTCTACTCACATTTCCCTTCCTTACTTTCAATTTCTAACAATTTCTAACATATTTCTAACATAAGAAACTACACTAATAATGTGGGTGTATTATAAAACTTTATATGGTTATCACCCATGGACCAGAATTCCCTCATGTGTTGCCAATTTTAGGGTTACTTTAAGTCTAAGGTATACACAGTCTGGTAAATAAAAATAGTGCAATTCATCCAAATTTTGTTCACTAAGTAAGTTCATGACCTTACTTAATGAAGAAAAAGTTAGATAAAGGAAGTAATAGAGTTGACATGGAGTGGTCCAAGTCCAAACTCTACATGCTTCAAGGTAATGCTCAAATCCGATTGACAACTAAGTTGTAATAGACTCGTCAACCTGCTACTACTAAAAATCATATACAAATCTCATCATAATGAAGGAATTACCTCACAACATTAATCCAATCCACTCTTACACATCAAACAAAGATCAAAGTCCAACTTCTCACTTTTATCCAATCCAACATAACAACAATCACACTAAACAAACAACAAAGATAATCAGGGTTGCCTCCCACGAAGCGCTTGGTCTAATATTGACACCCCGTTGTATCCAATGTTTACTCTGGTTTCCCCAACATCATAATATCATTCATTTTGTCTATATCCCATAGAATATGCCATTCAGTGATTTTGAATAACTCTTTCTTAGGAAATCTTTTATTGATTTCATCATTCAATTCATATTGTTCTTGTGATTGAATCGAATCTATAGATATAAAGACTGGTAATGTAGATGAATTCCCTAAATAGATAGACTTTAAAATTGAATGGGGTACATTCATCTTAATTTCATGAGATTTTTCAATATATTGAATTAAAAGTTTATTATTTTTGGTAACGTCTATCATTTCACACCTCTCCTGAACATACATACAGTCTTCATTAAACAACATTTTCAACTCATCATGAAAGTCCATTTCTATCTCATCTGTTAACTTACTCTCAAAACTTTCTTTGAAATGGTCTTTACTTAGATAATCAGTTTCATCCGTACAAAAACAGTCATCATCTTTCCTCTCAGCTAGATATTTCATAGTCTTTAACACATTAAAAGTGACTTCCTGATCATTAATACTCATAGTCAGCTCTCCTTTTTGTGTATTTATCATTGCTTATCCAGTAACAAGAAAAGATCTCCCCAAAATAATTGGATTTCCATTATCTTCCTCCATATATAATACATCTTCCTCCATATATTATCTTCCTCCATATATAATACAATAAAGTCCATATGAAAGATAAATTTATCCACTTTAACAAGCACTTCTTCTATAACCCCATTTAAATAAATGATAAATCGATCAACTAACTGAAGGGCTACAGTAGTGGGAGAAATATAGACTAAACCTAACCTTATAAATATAGAAAGAGGCATCAAATTAATGCTCACTCCTAAATCACATAAAACTTTTCCACTTAATGTTTCTCTAATTGCACAAGGAATTGTTAAGCTACAAAGATCTTTGAGTTTCTGAGGAAGCTTTTTCTGAAGTATAGCACTGCACTCCTCACTTAGTGTAACTATCTTGTAATCCCCAAATTTCCTTTTCTTGTTTAATATCTCCTTCATAAACTTTGCATAACTTGACATATGTTCCAAAGCTTCAGCGAAAGGAATCTTTATCATTAACTTCTTAAGTACTTCCATGAACTTTGAAAATTGTTTATCCAAATCATGTTGTATAAGTCTTTTAGTTAATGTATGGATGGATAAACCCAAACCCTTCAGAATTTAGTTGGAGATATTAATTTTTCCCGATCCTTAGAAACATGTTCTTTAGGTCTTTTAGTTTTCTTTGTGGTTTCCTTTATTTCTCTCACAACCTTTCTCTCTTTTCTAACCACATCATCTATCTCTCTTCCACTTTTTAATTGGACAGCTTCTACTTATTCATTATTGTTATCTTTAGGGTTGATCTTAGTGTTGCTAGGAAGTGTTCCTTATGAGCCATTGCTAAGGGAATTAACAATTTGTCTTAATTGATTCTTTATGTTTCTAATCATAGCATTTGACCTTGCAACTAGTTTCTCATTTGCAATATCACTTCTTCTATAGACATCTTCTTATCCTCAAATTGTTGATCATTATCAAAGCCTGATAGATATGAAGGTCTGTAGTTTATGTTCCCCTAATTATTCCAACTTCCATTAAGATTTGCATGATCATTTTCCCATTGTTGGTTTCCACCCTCAGTAGTATGATACCAGTTAAAATTAGGATGGTTCTTTCAACCTGGGGTTCTTTTACCAGTTAAAATTAGGATGGTTCTTTCAACCTGGGTTGTAAATGTTTATGGTATTTAAAGTCATGGTATTTAAAGTCTCATATAATAAGTTAAAATCAATCATATGCCCTAATGCACTTTCCTCACTTACTGGAGTAAATTGAGGTTAGTTCACTCCAATTTGATCCAACTTCATTGATGTTGCAACAACCTGTGATGCAAGAATTGTAATCTCATCTATATCTTGAACACTGACTACATTTTTAGAATTTATCGTTGCAGAGGGCCATTGAAATTCATTTGTAATCATTTATTCAACTAATGCATATGCTTCATCAAATGATTTTGACATTAATGATCCACCAAAAACAACGTCAATTTTAGACATAAGGGATCTTACTAATTCATTGTAAAAAGTTTAAATGATTAACCAATCTGGCAGAGTATGGTGTGGGCACTTTCTTAGGAGTTTCTTAAATCTTTCCCATGCTTCAAATATTGATTCTCATTTATATTGATAAAAATGAGATAATATCATTTTTAAGTTTAGTAGTCCTTGAAGGTGGAAAATACTTAGCTAGGAATTTCCAAGTTAACTCCTCTCAATTTTTAAGGGAGTCGGGTGCTAATGAGTAAAATCACATTTTAGCCTTATCCCTTAGTGAGAAAGAAAAAAACCTTATTCTAACAACATTGTCTGACATGTCGTTATAAAGAAATGTAGCACAAAGTTCTAGAAAACTTGATAAGTGAAAACAGGGATCCTTCGAAGGAGTTCCCCAAATTGGTTGTTCTACACTAGTTAGACAATCGCTGGATTTAGTTCAAATGAGTCAGCTTCTATGATAGGGGTTTGTATGCTTTAGTGATTTTCATTTGTCGTAGGATTTATATAATCCCTCAATGATTTTATGGTGATTTTCCAAGTTATTATTTTGAATGTTTTCCATTTCCATTTCTAGTTTTTCATGTTCTTTCTATTTTTATTTTTTTTCTTTTTTCTAACTCGGGATCAAAAGACATAAGTCTTGCAGATACTTTATTTTGCATATGCAACACAACAAACAATACATTAATAATAAAACAAATAAAAGAAAAATAATATTCAAAACAACAAAATATTTTCACAAACACTTTATTTTTCACACAAACAATTTTTTTCACAACACTGTTTAATACAAAAAAAGCACTTTTCACACAAAAGCAGTTTTACAACACTACAGTTTTCCAAGTTTAAGCCTAATTATATTAACTTAAATTCTCCTAAAGTTCAAGATCAACTATTGCAATCCCCAGCAATGGCACCCAAAACTTGATCTCAATATTTTTTTATATGTAAGGATATTTGATGTTGACACCACTACTTGAAGATTTTAATCCCCAACAACGGCGCCAAAAATTAATCCCAAGTAAAATAAGATTTCAAATATATATTTAAATAGTAGGAATTTTATGCAAGTATATGTATCATTATCAAGTAATATAGGGCTTTCTGATTAAGCCTTGAATATTGATCTCACAGAGATCAAGGTTAATCATAGTTTCTTTCAAGAGAAGTTCTAGTCTAGAATAACATGCCCTAGCTTGGAAGGTCGATAAAGTTTTGGCTTAGATTATATGCTTTAATTATCGCTACAATACTACTTATACTCCTAAACTAAAGTACCTAGTGAAAATCATAAAGTGGGGTTTAATATATTAAAAGTACCCTTCCTTACCCTTCCTCATGTAAAAGTACCCTTCCTCATGTAATGAAATTAGTGACATGTTTAAAAGTAAAATAAGTAGTGAGAGAAATATGACAAATAGGAGCAATTATTAGTTACCTTCAATCAAGTAATATAAAGAACATTGGTAAGTTCATTGTTTAAGAATCCTAAAGACTGGTTAGGCATGAGAGATACTAGCTCTCGCTCTAGTGTCCCCTCATCCCCTCACCTGAAGGCTAACATCTAGTATTAAGACCTAAAAATAAGAGCCAAATTGGGGGTTTTAGCCTGTCACTCTAAAGTCCTCTAATTCTACACCCATCAAAGATTATTTCCCTATAAAGATTATTTCCCTATTTATTTCCCTATTTATTTGCACTCAACCATGTGGACTACATTCTCATCTATATAATCTCATGTGATTATACCATAGTTGATTGAGACAACACCATCATGGATCTTATATGTTCTCACAATGAATTTTGACATGAAAGTTGATTGATTTTACTTGTAAATGAATAAAAAAGTAAAATAAATTACAATATATTCTCACTCTACTCAATTTTATATGTTACACATGCATTAATTCATTATAAGAGGAAAGAGCAAAGAAAACTACTCACTAGAAACAACAAGAACTTTTCTTTGAATAAAACTTTAAAACCATACAAACAAAGTACTAGATTCAAATCAAAATACTTATCTTTGATGGAAATCAAACTCTCCATGTATATAAAAAGCAAACTCCTTATAATCCTCTCTAAGAACAAAGTGAAAAGAAAAGAAGAATTCTCTCACTGTGTCTCTTTCTCTCTCACCTTGTCGCCCCACTCGGGGCTCTCACCTAAGCCTTCTTCTTCTTCTGCAAACCTTCTTCTCCTCTTCCAATTAGTTCAAGAGAGCTTTTAAAAACATTTCCAAGCCTTATTTATAATTTCCCAAGAGGTGCTTAAGTGTCTCTTCAAAAGCGTCCATATTCAATGAATCTTCCAAATTGTGCCTCAAGTGCCTCTTCAAAAGTCATCAAAAACCTCCTTCTAACTATCCCAAATCCTTCCTTAAATTCCATTTTTTTATTTCCAATGATTTCCCTAAGAGACACACGAAGCGTCGTGATACACCAAAAATATATGCATTTTTAGAGTTATATTTTATGCTCATTTTTTGTGATATTGCACTTTAATGGAAGGTATTTTTTATGTTTTATTACAAGTTATTAATTTTGAGGACTTGGAGCAAAAAGGAAGCAAAAAGGATGAAATTTGGAGTCAAAATGGAGAAGTTAAAAAAATTGGTCACTGCCGACAGCACCGTTTAACAGAGAAGAAGGAATTAAATCGCAGAGCATTGGCGCCGACGGCGCTTATGTCAGTGGAAGCCCTGTTTCTAGAAGATTTGATGAATTTTGACACTTTTGAAGATTTTTTGAATGCACCTATTGGAGAACCGACCTAGGCTTTATTTAGGGCTGAAATTTAATCAGAAACCCCACCCCTCGCACCATTTCAATTTCTTCCACTCATTTCAATATTCCTCTTCACACACCAACATTCTAAGGCATTTCACACCATTAGTTGGTTATTGTTTTTATATTTTTGAGTTTTTGTGGTGAGTTTAAATGTGAATTCTTCTCAAAGAAGCGTTGGAGAGGATGAGAAGTGAGAGATTTCTTCTTCCTACGTTTCCTAAGAGAGGCTACAAAGGATTTTCTCTGAGAAAAAAATTCAGATAAGTGTTGTTTGTTTATTATTGTTGTATGAACTTTCTTTTATATATGAAATTTGTGTTTTGTTGTATCTTTCTCATGAAGTCTGAGTGGATTCCTTTATCTTTCTCCCTACTCTGAGATATGGTGAAATGAAGAGATAATGTGGATGTGCCAATGTTAAAATTTAAAATAATTTGTGATGGTTTTTCAACTCCTCTCTTAATATACTTTTGATCTGGATTGTTAAAATATGTTGTGAAACATATGATCTAGGCAATGGAGTATGAGTTCTACAACAGAGTGAAAATCACATTTATGTCCATGAAGGAGTATTTCATTCATGGAATTAAGTGCAAATAAATAAGAAAATACACTTTGTTGGGTGTAGAATTAGAGATTTCTAGGGTGACAGAGTAAAAATCCCAAATTCAATCTTAGTGTTTAAAAACTAAAACGAGAGTTATCCTTCAGGGGAAGGGAAGTGGGAGCTCTGGATTAAGAGTCAGTATCCTCCCTGCCTAACCATGGATTTAGGGACTAAACCTAAGATTAACTAAACCTAAGGGACTAAACCTAAGATTAACCAATAATTTTCTATAACATTGAATCAGAGTAGAGAATTAAAATTGCTCCTATTTTGCATAATACATATCTAAATCATTGATTTCATCTAATTTCACTAAAATTTTATTGTAGTGGGAAAGATACTTTTTCATATTAGAAAATTTCATCACATAAACATAATTTAGTAATTATTAATTCTAAAGATTCTGCTAGTAGTAAATAATTTAACTTTAATAGTATCTTAAAAATTTGGAATTAGTGACAGTAATTTTGTTTGATTTTTATAAATTTCCTAGTTAATTTATCATTTCAAATTTAAACCATCCCCGCGGCATCGATATTTGGGACTTAAACAGAATGTCTTATATTACTTGATAATGATACGACTTGATAATGATATTACTTGATAATGATACGTATACTTGCATAAAATCCCAATCTTAAGAGCTTAACGTTATTATTACTAAAGTACCTCATCAAGTTTTTTGCACCGTTATAAAGTGGAATCAACTTTATAAATTTTACACAACTATATTCAATTGGGATCAAGTTTTTGGCGCCGTTGCCGGGGAAGGTAATGGTAAATTAAATAGATTTAGAAAATTATCTGAGGCTGTCTTATTTTTGTTTACTGGGTGTTCAGATGTTTAGTTTTGCTTGGGGGCAGTTTTGTATATATATATATATATATATATAATTGTATATTTAAGAGTATTTTTAAGAAATTTTTCTTTGATTATTATATTTATTTATGCGAAATATTGGATTTGAAGGTTTAGTACCTTATGATTCAGAATTAGAACGTGCTATTAGAAAAATTCAAAAACAACAAAAGGAAATTAAAATTTTGAACAAAATTGCGAATAACTAAGATAATCAAATAAATGAAAATAAAAAAAGACATTTAAAAGATTATGCTAATCAACAGTAGATGGACTTCACTTAAGTATTCAAAATCCTTATGTTGTTGTTAATTCATTTGAGCTTAAACATGCTATTATCTAAATGATACAAAATAATCAGTTTGGAGGAACACCTACTGAAGATCCTAACTTACATCTTACTAGTTTTCTTGATATTTGTGCTACTTATAAATATGATGGAGTGTCTAATGATGCTGTTAGACTTAGACTTTTTCCTTTTTCATTAAGGGATAAAGCTAAAGCTTAGTTAAACCCATTAGCACCTAGATCTATCAGAACTTGGGTAGAACTATCACAACAATTCTTGGTTAAATATTTTCTACCTAAAAAACCGCTAAGCTTAGAAACGATATTACATTTTTTTGTCAGTTTGAAGGGGAATCGATATATGAAGCCTAGGGAAGATTTAAGGATCTTCTTAGAAAATGTCCACACCATGATTTACCAAATTGGTTAATAATTCAAATTTTTTACAAAAGCTTAGTATGATCACTTAGATCTATTATAGAAGCTGTTGCAGACGGATCTTTAATGTCAAAACCTTTTCATGAAGCATACTCTTTAATAGAAGAAATGGCTACTAATAATTTTCAATTTCCCTCTGAAGAGGTAAATCCTAAAAGAGTAGCTAGTATTCATGAATCTGATGCAATGTCTATTTTAGCATCTCAAATTGCTCCTATATCAAAAAAGATTAATCAGATTGGAGTGAACTATTCTCAAATACCACCAGTATTAGAGGAAAATTCACTAGGGTAGATAATTGCTACTCAATCATCTTATGAAACTTTGAATGTTATTAATAATCAAAATAATAATCCTTATCCTAACTATTACAATCCTAGATGGGAAAATCACCCTAATTTTAGTTGGAATAATTATAACAATTCAATGAACCTCTCAAGAAATTTAAATAATAAAGGAAATTCTAATTATCGACCTTATTATCCTCCTGGATTTAACTCTAACCCTAACCCACAAGTTAAGGAAAATAGGTTAACGATGGAAGAGGTAAAGTTGAATATGGGAAATCAAATAAAAAATCAAGGGGCTAATATTAGAAATATTGAAAATCAATTAGGACATATTGCTACTACACTTAGTAACAGACCTTAAGGAAATCTTCCGAGTACGGTGGAAGTTAATCTCAAAGATTAAAATAAAGAACAAATTAAAGTAATTCAATTACAAAGTGGAAAAGAAGTTGAAGCAAGAATCCAAAGAGAAACAGAAGTTGATGGAGAGAAGGAAGATATGGAAAGTGACCATAATGAAAATGAACAAACACAAGTTTCTTCAGAAAAATTATTACCTCTGTTTCCTCAAAGACTAAAACAGACTAATAAAGATAAACAAATTTACAAATTTTTTGGAAATTCTTAAAAAGTTAACGATAAAAATTCTTTTCATTGAGGCTTTGGAAAAAATGTCAAGTTATGTGAAATTTAGGAAAGATATACTAAACAAGAAAAGGAAGTTTGCAGATCATGAGACTGTTATACTTAGTGAAGAGTGTAGCGCTATTATCCAGAAAAAGCTTCCTAAAAAGTTAAAAGATTCTGGTAGTTTTATTATACCTTGTGCAGTTGGTGAAAAGTTTTATGGAAAAGCCTTATGTGATTTAGGAGCAAGTGTCATTTTTATGCCCCTATCAATTTTTAAAATTTTAGATTTAGGAGAGATTTCTCCTACTACAGTAACTCTTCAGTTAGGTGATTGATCAATCACTTATCATAAAGGAGTTATAGAAGATGTATTAGTAAAAATTGGGTATTAGTAAAATTGGATAAATTTATTTTCCCTTTAGACTTTATATTATTGGATCTGAAGGAAGATAAATAAATTCCTATTATTTTTGGGAGACCATTTGTTGTAACAGGAAGAGCTGTGATAGATGTGCAAGAAGGAGAATTAATAATGAGAGTTAATGATCAAGAAGTAAAATTTAATATTGCCAAAGCTATGAAATATCCTGTAATAGAAAAAGATAATGAATGTTTTAGGATGGAAGTTTTTGATTATCTAAGTAATGAGCAATTTAAGAAAGAGTTTAAAGAAAAATTAAAGCAAGAAGAATTTAGTGAGAGTGAGGATGAAACAAAAGAAAAAAAATTTAGATTATATTCAGGACAAATTTGAAACTTTAGATTTGTTGAAAAATGATAATAAAAATCTTA
>NW_018164594.1:1671433-1676520 GCF_001263595.1 Phalaenopsis equestris | reverse complement strand
AATTTTATTAGATGAATAATACAAACCTAAAGTTGATCCTCAGAGGAAATTAAACCTAATAATGAAAGAAGTTGTTAAAAAAGAAATTTTAAAATGGTTAGATGATGAAATTATATATCCTATTTCAAACAGTGCTTGGGTAAGCCCAATTTACTGTGTTCCAAAGAAAGGAGGAGTGGTTGTTGAAGAAAATGAGAAAAATGAATTAATACAAATAAGATAAGTAATTGGTTGGCTTTGTATAGATTATAGAAAATTAAATTTGGCCACCAGGAAAGATCACTTTCCTTTACCCTTTCTGGACCAAATGTTAGATAGATTGGCTGGAAATAAATATTACTATTTTTTAGATGGATATACTGGTTATCATTAAATTCCAATTGCTCCTAAGGATCAAGACTAGACAACATTTACAAGCTCTTGCGAAACATTTGCTTTTCATAGAATGTCTTTTGGACTATGCAATGCACCTGCAACATTTCAAAGATGTATGATAGATGTATGATGTCAACATTTAGTGATGTCAACATTTAGTAATTTGATTGATCATGGAATGGAAGTATTTATGGGTGATTTCTCTTTGTTCAAGACTTTATTTGCATTATACTTAAATAATTTAGAAAAAATTCTAAAATTATGTGAAAAAATCAACTTAGTACTAAATTTGGAAAAATGTCAATTTATGGTTGCAGGAGGAATTGTACTTGGGCATAAAATTTCTGAAAATGGCATGGAAGTAGATCCTGCAAAAATTCAAGTTATTGAAAAAATTACCACCACCAACTACGGTCTGAGGGGTAAGAAGTTTTCTAGGACATGTTGGTTTCTACAGACGTTATATAAAGAAATTTTCAAATATAACTAAGTCATTATGCCAACTTTTAGAAAAATATATGAAATTTGATTTTATTGAGGAATGCATGAAAGCAGTTGAACTATTGAAAGAAAAATTAATCACTGCACCTATAATAGTACCATTTGATTAGGAAAAATTATTCTAAATAATGTGTGAAGCTAGTGATTATGCTATTGGAGCTGTGTTAGGACAAAGACACAGCAAAGTTTTTAAAGTAATATATTATGCTAGTAAATCTCTAAAAGATGCTCAAATTAACTACACTACTATTGAAAGAGAGTTATTAGTTATTGTCTATGCCTTTGATAAATTTAGACCTTACTTAATTAGAACTAGAACTAAATGTATAGTGCATAGAGATCATTCTGTTATTAAATACTTAATGCAAAAGAAGGATGTTAAACTAAGGTTAATTAGATGGATACTTCTATTGCAAAATCTTGATTTTTCTGTAGTTGAAAGAATGGGAAATGACAATCAAATAGTTGATCATTTGTTTAGACTAAAAAAAATATTAACTAATTTTGCAAATAAAATTTTATTAAATTTCTCTGATGAAAAACTATATAGTATTTATGAAATAGATATACTGTGGTATGCCGATATAGTAAATTATATTATAAGTGATATTCTACCACTAGATATAAAGAATCAATAATTAAAGAAATTCATATATGACTGAAAATTCTATTTATTGGATGACCCATATTTATATAAACTATGTAAAGATCAAATTATTAGAAGGTGTGTGCCTTATAAAGAAACTCAACAAATAATTGAAAGATGTCATGATTCTGAATTTAGAGGAGAATTTATTGAAAGATGTCATGATTCTGAATTTAGAGGACATTTTGGAACAAAAATTTTGGCTTATAAAATTTTGCAAGCTGGATTTTATTGGTCTGCTCTTTTTAGAGATGTTAATGAATATATTAAAGCATGCGATTGATGTCAACGAGAAGGAAATATTTCCAGAAGAAATGAAATTCCTCTAAATTACACATTATAAGTTGATATTTTTTAAGTGTGGGGATTAGATTTTATGGGACCATTCATGCCTTCATTTGAAAACTTATATATATTACTTGTTGTTGATTATATGTCCAAATGGATTGAATTTGTTGTTGTACCTAAATATGTGATGCTCGGAGTGTTTCTAAATTTTTAAATAAAAATATTTTTACAAGATATGGAATGGCGAGAGTAATTATTACTGATGGAGGATCCCATTTAGGAATAAGAGAATCGAAAAATTGATAAAGAAATATGATATTATGCATAGATTTTCTACTGCTTATAATTCTCAGACAAGCGTTCTTGTAGTAATATCAAATCATGAAATAAAACAAATTTTAGAAAAAGCTATAAATCCCTATAAATTGGATTGGTCTGCTATATTAGATATTGCATTATGAGCATACATAACTGCTTATAAGACACCTATAGGAATGTCCCCATAAAGACTTATTTTTGGAAAAAAAATATGTCACTTACTAGTAGAATTGGAGCATACAACATTTTAGGCTATTAAGGAACTTAATTTTAATATAAAAGATTCTAGTGAGAAAATATTATTGCAACTCAATGAACTTGAGGAGATAAAAAATGAAGCATATGATAATGCAAAAATCTATAAGGAGAAAATGAAAATATGACATGATCCGAAGATTATTAAGAAGAAGTTTGAACCTAGACTAGAAGTTCAATTATATAATACAAGATTGAGATTATTTTCAGGAAAGCTGAGATCCAGATAGTTAGGACCATTTAAAGTGATTAAAATCTATCATTATGGAAATATATGGAGTTGTTGTTATTAAGGATCCTAAAACTGGAAAGATATTTAAAGTTAATGGGCATCGATTAAAACATTATTATGAAGGACACATACCACAATTTAAAGAAGTTTTAATGTTAAGTCGACCCAACTAAACAAATGGTATGTCGAGTTGACGACGTTAAGTCAAGCGCTTTGTGGGAGGCAACCCATATATAAATCTATATATCTATATATGACTATTTTGTTAATAAGTGTGTTTATGTATTAGGAAATAATAGTATTTTTAAGTTCTACACAATTTTATATATCATAAATTACGACAAATATTGATATTGGAGGAAAATTTAGAATCAAATTGAACAAAAAAAATTTCAGACGTGAATTTGGCCTCTGGTGTCGACAACGCCATAATGGGCACCGACGACACGACGCACCCCGACTAAAGGACCATGGTGCCGACAGCACCATCGGGAGAGCTGACGGCGTCCCGAGCATTTTTCACGTGTTGAACGGTTTTGGCAGACTTTGGTGGCATTTCACTCCACAATAACTGTCGAGAGGTGCTTTTAAAGTCCTAAAATAGAAACTTCCTACTTTAGAATTTCATGGCATCCAATTCCAGAAATACTTCAAGATATGGAGTTTTCAATAAAAGAAAGTTTATTAGTTTTGACGCGCAGAGATTATTCGATAAAGTCATCACGAAGAAGAGACTTATCAAGGAGAGATGCTTTGTCAATCATGGAGTGAGTAATGCAAGTTCACAGATCAAGAAAATCATTGTATAGAGGTGTTGGAAAGTTTTGTGCTACACTACCGCTGCAGTCGTAGTACTCGTAGTAAAAAGGTTTTATGCTAACTTACAAGGAATTCCCCAGGGATTTTTCTTCGTTTGAGGTAAGGTTGTACCATTTACTCCGGCTCGGATTAATGAATTGTATATGATAGAAAACATTCCAATATGTCAATATACAAATTTTATCCTGATAAAAGATATGATGCAAGAATTATATAATTTTCTGACGGATGAACAAGATAATTGGGAAATCAGAGATGAGCGATACGTTAGTTTCTCTGCTTTGCTGCTTAATACAATTTCAAAACAATGGCATTTCTTTATATCTGCAAAACTACCACCTACCATGAAGATTAGTAGAGTTATAAGAGAAAGTGTCATTCTAAACTATTGCATTCAAATGGAAAAAACCATTGATGCAGGGTTAATTATTTTCAAATTTGTTATGAGATTATCATGAATGGGACAATATATAGATTTGGGCATCCTTCTACAATTTTCCTACTTAGCAGTTAATCTCAAGTTCCGTATGAAAGTTGTGAAAAAGTTTTACTACCTTGGGAGCCCATGATTCCTATTGATGAAAATTATAAAGGGAGTGGAAATGAAGCATTAAATTGTATTTTGGACCATTCATCACATTCTTCAACACCATTGATGCCACAAGCAGTTGGAAGTTCAATTTCAATATCTTTGGAGAAGAGAATCTTTGGAGAAGAGAATGAAGAAAATAGGAAGAGAACTTCAGAGTATTACAAATGAAATAGAAAATCTTAACTAACTTTTTGATCACCTAGATTGGAGAATGAAGGAGAACTTTGATCATACAGGAACAGCTGAAGCAGGATTGGTACAAATGTTCAAGAAAAATGGATGAATCGATGAAAATTTGACTCATCAATTCCCGTACTGACCCTTCTACCATTTGTATGTTCATTGTCATTTAAAGTGATTAAAGTCTATCATGGAATTAAGTGCAAATAAATAGGGAGTGCAAATAAATAGGGACATACACTTTGTTGGGTGTAGAATTAAAGATTTCTAGGGTGATGACAGCGACTTTATATATGCTTAAAAATACAAGTATTTAATACTGCTGCTAGAAGATTTAATTCCTCGGCAACGATATCATAAACTTAATAATGGTTATAGATTTGATAAAGATGTAAATATAAAATATTCAATAAGGGTAAAGTCACGCTTATCAACGCAAGTATACGTATCGCTCATGTAATATAGGGTTCTAATGGAGTTCTAGATATCGATCCCACAGGTAGTAATATTAGAACTACGAACTAAGATTTTAAAAAAATCAATACTTAATCACAATAATGTAATTCAAATTGCTTAACTGTCACTAATACGCAATTGAAATAAATATGTAATTTTGATAATTCTTAAATAACTAATTATACTAATAAAGTTTTTAATGTGATATTCAATATATAAGAAAGCATCCTTCTTCTTGTCAATAAATTATAGTGAATGGATAAAGTGAATCGGTTCAAATTGTATTGTGCCAAATATGAGCATACCTATTATTTACCCTTTGGTCCAGGCATAAAGAACATTGACTAATCCTACGCTTGTTTATTGAATCTGCGGTTAGGCTAGGAGGATATCAGCTCTCACTTCGGAGCTCCCACGTTCCCCTC
>NW_018164594.1:1670964-1671383 GCF_001263595.1 Phalaenopsis equestris | reverse complement strand
GAATTGGGTATTTTAGTCTGTCACTCTAAAATCTCCAATTCTACGCCCGATAATTTTATTTCCCTATTTATTTGCACCCAACTTCCAAGGGCTTTGACCTCCCTGAATCATGGATGTAATCTTTACTTTAGATGTAAAACTCAAATTATTTTAACAAATAAATTGGCCATATTGAATGTAAATTAAGATTGAAGTGAAAAGATCATCACAACTTCTTTAACAATTTCATGGCTCAGCCAATTCAAATTCTCATTTCACAAATCTCAAGAAAAAGAGAAAGACAAAGAAAACTACTCAGAACTCATGGGGAAGTCAAAACAAAAATCGGAATTCATATATAAAAGTAAAGTCATACAAACTACAACAAGTAAATAACACTTATCTCTAATTCCTCCCCAAGCAAACTCCTCGAAGTTCCT
>NW_018164594.1:1668873-1670879 GCF_001263595.1 Phalaenopsis equestris | reverse complement strand
TACAATCTCTCGAAGAATTCCTCACAATCTAACCCTAAAGTAAACTTTCTACACTCTCCAAACACTTGCAACTCACTCGGGGGCTTCTCGATTTTCGGCCAAAATCTTCTTTTAAAGATGTGGAAGAGTTTTCCCAAGAGTTTCTTAAGCATCCCTCCAAAAATCGTCCACATTCAATGCACCTTTAGAAATAATCGCCGATCTCGCCATCGGCGGCCTCGAGAGTGCCGTCGACGGGCCTTCTAAATTAATTGATCTTGAGTCTCGGGAAATTCTTTTGGGCGCCGTCGGCGAGCAGACTGCGCAGCTCTACCGTTTAGCTCCGTTTTAGCTCTGTTTCGCCCCATTTCAATTGTGTTGTGTTCCTAACAAATAGCCCCTACAACAAAATATCAAAAATACCTTTCTTTAAAGGGTAATATCATAAAAAAATAGTGTAAAATAGGTATAAAAATCTCAACATATTTTTCTTTGGTCAAAATCCCCCAAACTTAACTATTACTTGTCCTCAAGTAATTTTATTACAATATAAAAGTTATGATCTATTGTAGTAAAGTTTTAATTCAGAAATACTATAAGTTTGATTTAAATAAATACCATAGTGAGATTTTTAGAAAAAATTCAGGTAATTAAATTAACTCTGTAGGTACAAGAATATCTAGTCATCAAGTTTAAGAGTTCTAATTTTCTATTCATTTCAAGAATGACTATATGTTGTAATATTAAGTCACTTAGAATATTTAAATGGTAGGAACTTCATGAGAACACTACTAGTAAAAGATTTATTCCATAAATATAAGTTCAGGAATGTATTTAGGTTTTTTCTTTAGGTAGGTCCAGTGAAGCCAATTTTTGATTAGGCATCTCCTCAAGCTTCTCCTCACTTTCATATTTTTTTTTCTTTCTTTTCTTTTCTCTTTTTCATTTGGATTGCTTTCAATCCTATATATTTTTCTTTTTCTTTTCAGGGATTATTATCAATCCTTTCTTTTTCCTTTTTCAAGTGAGGATTACTATATCTGGAATAGCCTTTAATAATTTTGAACTTCACTTTTCTTTCCCTAAATTTGAAACTAAAAGCATTCCTTTACCTTATAAATATTTCATAGATGTTACATCATTGAGCCCCAATCTTTTCTTTTCAAATGAATTTCCAGATTCTTAATACTTCAAAATATAGTTTCCTTTACTTTAAATAGTTAACTATAGTCTTATTTTCTTATACTAAAATAAACAAAATTAATTTTCATTACAAAAATATTCCTTTAAATCTATTATAATATTTAAATATCTTCAAAACATAGTTACCTGAATTAAATTCACTACATAATATTATATTAATAAGTTTTGAAAATATTTAAATTGAGAACATTTAATATTTAAATTGAGAACATTAACATTTAATAGTTAATCTTTTTTTTCCCTCCCCAAAACTTAAATTTTTCAATATGAAATGATACAGGTGGAAATAAAAATTCTAAATATAAATCATACCTCATATTTTAGGCATTTTCATCATTCTGAAATTTTTGCAGTCCTTCTCAAAATTTCTACTTCACCTGGTTTGTAACATTATGAGCTTTTTATAAATATAAATCATTAGTGAATTTGCTGGGTAATGAAATTTTGAAATAAGTACAAAACTAAACATTATACAACACAATATTTTGCTAGCACATCCACAATACTAAACAAAACAATCACAATTATAATGCAAAATAAAAATTACATCACATTACAATTTAACAAATTTCAACTACCACACCAAACAATTATAACAATAATTAAAAATTATCCAATTACAGCATAACAATAAAAATGAAAGTACAGACACACAAACATCTATTTCTATTACAAAAATTAAAAAAATAAAAGTAAAAGTACATCAACTACTATCAAATGTCAAAATCCCAAACTATATCTTCGTCTCCTTGGTCAGCAGGTGGATTGGGCTGATACTGAGTTTATCGGGGGCATTCAGGAAAAGTAACATCAGGCTCACCTCT
>NW_018164594.1:1665555-1668633 GCF_001263595.1 Phalaenopsis equestris | reverse complement strand
TTCTCCATTTTTCATGGGATTCATAAGTCCTTAAATTAGCTTTGCTAATGGGTTTCATAGGGTAAACCCATTCCTCATCATCTCCAGCTTCCACTCCAAAAAGTTGGCAAAGTGAATAAATAAGGTCAGGATGTCCTAGACCTCCACTTGTTTCACTCCTTGCCGTGGTCAATATATTCTTAAAAATCTCCCCATCCATATTTATATTTCTATTATTCTAAATACAGAAATTCAGAATAGCTCTATCTCTTGTTACCTCACTATGGTGATAGGTCGGTAACAGAGTAGAGGAAATAAAATAGTATCACGCTTTAGATGTGGTATTCAACATGGAAGCAGAAAAATTTACCCATTCTCGTTGTTTTATCCTCCATGTTCCTTTCCCATTAGTGAGAAAGTTGATCACATCATTCAGCGGGCCTTCCATCGTACTAAAAATTTCATAGTGGTAGTTATAGAAGTCTGGGACTTTGTAAAAGGGGTTAATGCAGGCGGCACTAAATTCAACAGAAAATCCCTGCACTTGAATGATTCCATCCTCAGAATAGAACACGTTGGCATAAAACTCTTTTACAATATTCACAGCAGCTTTATTGGTGGTGTAACAAAATTTTTCCCACCTCCGCTCGGTAATAACTCGTTCAATTTCTCCTCCCGAACTCTCAAAAACTTGATCTTGTAAACATTTCTTTCCTCCAAACACTGAAGTAAACCTCGCTTGAGCCTTCACATTGACGAAGCGAGACTCGTCAAACTCCAGCTGCCTCTTTTGTCGTGGCGCCATTTCAATCTAATCAAAATTATAGAAAAATTCCAAAATATACTTCAAATATGCAAATAATGGTTTCCAAGAGTGATTCTAAGTGTTCCAAAATAAATTCCATGAATTTCTTCCTAATATTTTCTTCACATTCTCAAATTTTTCTTCACTATTTTCTTCACATTCTCAAATTTTTTGGATTCTCTCAATGTGGAAGAAATTCATGGTGAAAATCAAATATTTTTAATTTGTAGCGAAGCTCTTACCAAGAGATGATCAAATCCGGTGTCTAAATGCTTTGAAATCGCCCCCAAATCCAAAATCGCCCCCAAATCCAAAATCGCCCCCAAATCAAAATCGCGGTTAAAGGTGTTTTTTTTTTATCTCACCGTCGGCGGGGTTTTCGGCACCGTCAGGGAGCTCTATAGAATTAATATCCTAAGTCTCGGGAAAAGTCTGTCGTCGGCAGCGTCGAGGGCGCCGTCGGCGAGCTCCATTGAATTGGTTCAATTTCTGATTTTTTGCAATTTTGATCAATTTCAAGCCTCAACGACATCCGTTCAATCATTATAGATATAATTTTAAGTGACTAAATGATGTATTAACACAAATAAACTTTTACATTATAAAACATCACAATTATATATAAATTCCAAGGGTTAAAATATACGTTACACAACACACCTAAGTTTGATCTTTTCTCAACCTTAATACATCAAGTCAGCGTTGTAATCCAAGCCACAACACTCAAAACGCTGAAAAAAAAAACATCCTATGCTCAGTCTCAACTATACAAATATCTAAAAGCAAAATTCTAAAGCAAAGCAAACATAAAGTTGAAACCAAATTACACACATAGACAGACAAGTAGCAATGTAAATCTACTATCCTTCAGATTCAGTGCTAGATTCTCCTCTGAGATCACCCTTGCACATGAACGAATCACATGAACGAATAGGTTATAGAAGGGTCGGTGTGGAAATTCTTCAGTAGAATCCTATTCTATCAATTTCATCCTTCTCATCAATCATATAAAACTATCTTCAATATGTCCAGAGTGAGTAAATTGTTCTTTTATCCTCCATTCTAGATGATCAAAGAAATCAGAGAGATTATTAATTGCATTCATAACATTTTGTACCTCTTTTTCCAATTTTTTTATTCTGCGCAGGAACACTAGTGTCTTGTCCGGAACTAAAGGTTAAATAGGCAGTGAATTCTGAGACGATTGATCCACCATAATAGTCATATCATTTTCATCTTCATTGGCTCGGAATCTCTCAGTTGGGTCCAAAGGCTTCCAAGGTAGAAGTACCTTTTCCTAATTTTCATAAGATACTTGGAACTGACTGCAAAGTAAAAAAATTGTGGAAGGATGTCTAAGCCCATAAGTTGATCCATGAACAATCAATCCCAAAACAGACTTCACAATTATAGATCAAATACTGATCGACAGTCCCATTTAGATGCAATAATTCAGAATAGCACTTTCCTTAGAAACTTTACCGATCCTCATCGTCGGTAACAATTTTGCAGTTTGCAGAAATGAAGAAGTGCTAATGAAGAAGTGCTAGTGTTTTGAAACGGGGTTTAGAAGTGTCGCAGAAAAACTAACATACATGTTTTCTCTCATTTTCCAGTCTTTTAGTTTCGTCCGTTAAATAGTGGTAAATTTCATTCATCAGGTTTCTTATCGGGACGAAGTTGGAATAATGGCAGATAGGAATGTTCTTGATCATATATAATTCATTGATTCGTGCAGGAGTAAAAGTTATCCATCTACCTCGCAAATAGACGACTCCCTGGTTGATTCCATGCAAATTAGCATAAAATTCCTTCACAATAGGAGCAACTACGACGGTTGTAGTGTAGCACAACACTTCCCATCTTCGCCGCACAATCATCTCTTCAATTTCCGTTGATGGATGATTCAATCCTCATTCTTTGATTAATATTTTCTTTGTCAGTACCTTGTTGAAGGTTTGCTGCGCGTCCACACTGATGAACTTTCTCTGGTTGAGCACTTGCATTTTATGGTTTTCAGGGGAATTGGATGTCATAGCGATGAATTTGGAGTTTCACTTTGTTTTTGGGGAAATATAAACTTAAGAATCGAATTTGGAAGTTTAAAAGGAGTAACTCCCGCCTAAAACCGCCAAAAACCGCCCATTCAAACTCCAGAAACTGCCATCTCGCCGGTCTCGTTGTCGACGGCATCGAGGGAGCCGTCGGCGAGCCTTTAGAATTTAATTACCTGGACTCTTGGGAAAAACCCACCATCGGCGGGGGCGGCGGCCCCGGCGAAAAACTCTCACCTG
>NW_018164594.1:1664527-1664885 GCF_001263595.1 Phalaenopsis equestris | reverse complement strand
GCATCTTTCAAATTATAATTGAATTCTTTAATTGCCCAATATGTTTTATGCTCCAATTCTACTGCTAAGTGACAAGTCTTTCCAAAAATTAGCCTGTAAGGAGTCATTCCAATAGGAGTTTTATAAGCAGTCCTGTAAGCCCATAATGTGGTATCCAATTTAGTAGACCTATCTACTCTACTAGGGTTTACAGTCTTCTCAAGTATTTGTTTAATCTCTCAATTAGAAACTTCAGCTAACCTACTGGTTTGAGGGTGATAGGCAGTAGAGATTCTACGAATAATATTAAACTTTTTTACCAATCTCTGAATGTATTTATTCCTAAAATAGGATCCTTCGTGAGTGATAATCACCCTAG
>NW_018164594.1:1661211-1662260 GCF_001263595.1 Phalaenopsis equestris | reverse complement strand
ACTCTCATAGTCAATTCTCCTTTTTGAACATCTATCATAGTCTTACGAGTACCTAAAAACGATCTCCCTAAAATGATAGGTATTTCTTTATCTTCCTTCATATCTAAAATAATGAAATCCACAGGAAAGATAAATTTATCCACTCTTACTAACACATCTTCTATAACTCCCTTAAGATATGTAACTGAACAATCCGCTAATTAAAGAGTTACAGAAGTATGTGAGACTTCTTCTAATCCTAATATTTTGAAAATTGATAGAGGCATAAGATTAATGTTGGCTCCCAAGTCACATAAAGCTCTTCCATAAAATATTTCACCGAAAGCACACGGTATAGTGAAACTACCTGGATCTTTTAATTTTTCAAAAAGCTTTTTCTGAATAATTGCACTACACTCTTCGCTAAGTGCAACAGTTTCATTATCAGTAAACTTCCTTTTCTTGTTTAGAATATCTTTCATAAACTTCACATAATTGGGCATTTGCTCTAAAGCTTCTACAAAGGGAATATTTACCGTTAATTTCTTAAGAATTTCTAAGAACTTGGAAAATTATTTATTTTGTTTGTGTTGCTTCAATCTTTGAGGAAACGGTGATGGAGGTTTATCCACAATAATTTTCATTGGTGTAAATAGATATTCTAAATCTTGGTATTCATGATCCTTTTCTTTTTCTGTATCCACTTTCTCTTTTTCAGTTTCTGTTTCTTTCTGTACTCTTGTTTCCAATTCTTTTCCACTTTGTAATTGTATCGCTTTTATTTGTTCTTTTCCTTGATCTTTAGGATTTAGTTCCACAATACTAGGAAAAGTTCCTAATGTTCGGTTACTAAGTGCAGTAGCGATATGCCCTACTTGACTTTCAATATTCTTAATAGCAATTCCTTGATTTTGTTACTGATTTCCTTAAATTTGTAATTGATTTCCTTGATTCTGCAATTGTTGACCCATGTTTAATATCATCTCTTCCATAGACAACTTCTTTTCCTTAATTTGAGTGTTACTGTTAAATCCTGGAGGATAAGAAGGTCTATAATTAACATTTCCTTG
>NW_018164594.1:1660416-1660886 GCF_001263595.1 Phalaenopsis equestris | reverse complement strand
TCAGAGGGCCATTGAAAATTGTTGGTAGCCATCTCTTCTATTAATGAATAAGTCTCATCAAAAGGTTTTGACATTAAAGAACCACCAACCGCAACATCTATAATCGATCTAAGTGATCCCATTAATCCATTATAAAAAGTTTGAATTATCAACCAATATGGTAACGAATGATGAGGGCGCTTCCTAAGAAGAGCTTTAAATCACTCGCAATCTTCATATATTGACTCTCCATCAATCTGATAGAACGATGTTATGTCATTTCTAAGTTTAGCAGTTTTGGAAGGAGGAAAAAATTTTGATAGAAATTTCTGTGAAAGTTCTCCCCAAGTTCTAATAGATCCAGGTGCTAACAAATTAAACCACATCTTAGCCTTATCCCTAAGTGAAAAAGGAAAAAGTCTAAGTCTAACAACATCGTTTGAAACTCTATCATATTTAAAGGTAGCACACAATTCTAAAAAACTAACGAG
>NW_018164594.1:1643852-1659700 GCF_001263595.1 Phalaenopsis equestris | reverse complement strand
TAACTAATTATACTAATAAAGTTTTTAATGTGATATTCAATATATAAGAAAACATCTTTCTCCTTGTCAAGAAATTATAGTGAATGGATAAAGTGAATCAGTTCAAATTGTATTGTGTCAAATAGGAGCATACATATTCTTTACCCTGTGGTCCAGGCATGAAGAACATTGACTAATCCTACGCTTGTTTACAAAATCTGCAACTAGGCTGGGAGGATACCGGTTCTCACTCTGGAGCTCCCACGTTCCTCTCGCCTGAGGGCTACCATCTACACTTCAGCACCCAAACGATAGGACCAAATTGGGGATTTTAGTCTATCACTCTAAAATCTCCAATTCTATGGCCAATAACTTTATTTCCCTATTTATTTGCACCCAACTTTCGAGGGCTTTGACCTCCCTGAATCTTAGATGTAATCTTCACTTTAGTTGTAAAACTCAACATATTTTAACAAATCAATTGGCTAGATTTAAAGTAAATTAAGATTGAAGTGAATAGATCATCACTTCTTTAACATTTTCATGGCTCAACCAATTCAAATTACCATTTCACAAATCTCAAGACAAGGAGAAAGACAGAGAAAACTACTCAGAGCTCATGGGGAAGACACAACAAAACTTGGAATTCATATATAAAAGCAAAGTCATACAAACTACAACAAGTAAATAACACTTATCTATAATTCCTCCCTAAGAAAACTCCTCAAATTTCCTCTTAATCTCTTCCTTTCTTTACAGCACACAGAATTCTTCTTTGAAGCGGCAAGGAGGAAGAAATCTCTCACTTTCCCTCCACTCTTACAATCTCTCGATCAATTCCTCACAATCTAACCCTAAAGTAAACTCTCTACACTCTCCAAACACTTGCAACTCTCTCGGGGGCTTCTCAATTTTCAGCCAAAATCTTTTTTTAAAGATTTGGAAGAGTTTTCCCAAGAGTTGCCTAAGCATCCCTCCAAAAATCGTCCATTTGGAAACCCCCCGCCGATCTCGCCGTCGGTAGCCTCAAGGGCGCCGTCGGCGGGCCTTCTAAATTAATTGGTCTGGAGTCTCGGGAAATTCTTGTCGTCAGCGCCGTTGGGCTCGTCGTCGGTGCCCTAGTTCAAATCTTCACATTTTGGTCCTTTTTTCTCCAAATTCACTTCTTTTTTATCTTTTTTTCTCTAATGACCATAATCCATCATACCTGCAACAAAACATCAAAAATACATTTCTTTAAAGTGTAATATCAACAAAAATAATGTAAAATAGGTATGAAAATCTCAACATATTTTTCTGTGGTCAGGTGACAGACTAAAAATCCTCAATTTTATCTTAGTGTTTAAAACTAAAGCGAGAGTTAGCCTTCAGGAGAAGGGAAGTGGGAGCTCTAGAGTGGGATCCCGTATCTTCCTAGCCTAGACATGGATTTAGAGACTAAACCTAAGATTACCCAATGATTTTCTATAACATTGAATCAGGGTAGAGAATTAAAATTACTCTTATTTGGATTTGGCACAATACATATCCATATCTAAACCATTTATCTCAACTCATTTCACCAAAAACTCATTGTTGTGGGAAAGATGTTTTTTTGTAGTAGTTTATATTAGAAAACTTCATCACATAAACATAGTTTAGTAGTTATTAATTCTAAAACCTACTTTTAAATTCTGCTAATAGTAAATAATTTAGCTTTGATAGTATCTTAAATATTTAGAATTAGTGACAGTAATGACAGTAATTTCAAGTGACAGTAATTTCATTTGATTTCTATAAATTTTCTAATTAATTTATCATTTCAAATTTAAACATTCCCCGTGGGATCGATATTTGGGACTTAAACAAAAAGTCTTATTTTACGTGATAACCATACGTATACTTGCATAGAATCTCAATCTTAAGAGCTTAACGTTATTACTATTAAAATACCACATCAAGTTTTTGGCACAGTTATAAAGCAAAGTCAACTTTATAAATTTTACACAACTATATTCAATCGGGATCACACCGCTTCAAAAATCGTCCAAATTTGATGTATATTCTAGAAAATATGTTGAAAATTATCTTTAGCGCTTTAGCACAGATTTTGGGCTCATAAGCACCCTCCTCTCTGTCTTTTGGTGCCTAAGTGCCATGTTTGGGCACTTAAGTGCCGAGCACAGGCACTTAAGTGCCCAGTTTTGCCCCCATGGCTCCGTAGTGCCCCGGTTTGACCCGGTTTGCTCCGTTTTGGTCCATTTTTGTTCCTTTTGCTCCAATCACTCAAAATTTTTCAATTTGATGTACCTACAACCAAAAACATAAGAAAAATACATTTAAAGTGCAATATCATCATAAAATATAGCATGAAAAATAATACATTTTTAGGCATATCAGTACTGCTATAAGAAACTTAGAGAACCAATTGGGACAGATTGCTAACTCCCTTAGCAATTGCCCTCAAGGAACTTTTCCTAGAAACACTATGATTAACTTTAAGGAAAAGAGTAATGAACATGTTAAAGATATTCAAGTAAGGAGTGGAAGAGGGTTAGAGGATGTTGTTCAAAAGGAGGTTGAAGTTGAAAATGGAACCGTGGAAAATAAAAGACCTTAGGAAAATATTTCCAAAGACTTCAAGAAATCAGTTTTCTCAACTAAGATTAACCTGGAGAAACCTCCACCTGCATTTTCTCAAAGATTCCAACAACATAAGTTGGATCATCAATTTTTAAAATTTTTAAAGGTACTTGAAAGGTTAACTATTAATATTCCTTTTTGTGAGGCACTGAAGCAAATGTCAAGCTATGTAAAATTCATGAATGATATTCTTAATCTAAATCAGTAGATAGGAGGAGACAGATCAATTGAGTTTCTTATGTGTCTTCCTTACCAGCTGTACGAGCGCAGTAGGTCGATGGAGGAGAATGAAGGTGATAATGATGAGGAGGAGGAAGAGTAGTAATTTATTTTTAGTTTTCTCATGTGGATGTAGATGTAATTTTATTTATCTTTTTCATGTCGCTATTGTTAGAATGAACTCCTTTATATTTATTTGATGTATTAAGTTATATATTTATTGCTTCTGTGATGGATATAATGGATTATTTTTTGCTACTATTTGGGCTTGATTGTAGAATTTATCTGTTGTAATTTTATAGTTCTTTTTAATGTAAATTTCATGTTAAACCTGTTGAACTGAGAATCACTTACTGTTGCATGCTTGTCTTTTCTATTTTTACATGTATATTGTTCATAATAGACTCATGGGGAAGAAAGTAATTTAATTATATTTTCTCCCTGGTTATATTCATGTTTCACATCGCTATATGTACTAAAAATCAAGTTGGGGGGGGGGGGGGGGGGGGGGCGAGGCGCTAAAATCTCTTCTAAGCTTAATTTTATTTATTTTTAATAGTATATATTTAAATTATTATATGCTTAAGTAATTTGAGGTATGTGGTGTTAAGTTAAAAATATTTAAAATTTTGAATAAAGAAAAACATAGAGTTTTTTTTTTTTTTTTGATTTTATGTAAATAAGTCTAGACTAGAGTTTAGTTAACAAACATTTTAACCTGATGATTAACTAGTTTCAGTATTTATTTTTATAAAGAGTTATATATTTGAAAATTAGCTGTCCTTAGATATACACCTCAAAAGATCTAGGCCTATATTTTCTAAAAATTTTAATTATTACATATGTCCTTTGAGAAATTTTAAAGAAAGTGGAGGAGTGTGATAGGTTTCACTTAAGAAAGTTGATAGTAAAATTCAAAACCTTTTAAGGTCTATCAAGATATGGTAATCCTCCTTTAAAGTAATTCTAAGGAATAAAGTAATGGCATCCTGAAGCAAGAAAAGACAAAGAAGAAAATGTATTATCAAAAGAAAAAATTAAAGGTAGGAGAAGCTTGAGGAGAAGCCTAATCAAAAATTAGTTTGACTGGATTCTTTTCAAAGTTGAAACTATATTACATTCTTAAGCTGATCAGAATTCAAAATTTTGGAGTGCTCAAATTCTATTGTTTATATCTTCTAAGGTGCTTTAAGGTTTGTTTGGGGCAGCTGCAGCTTATTGAATAATCTGTTGATAAGCTGATTAAAAATAATCTGCTGATAAGCTAGGCGTAGTAGCTATTACAAAGTTTTATTTTTTTGGAAAAGCCAGACCGCAGCCAGAAAGCTGACACCCCACCCCCAACAGGGGCGGTGTGAAAATGTTGTTTTCAGCATTTTGAAAAAGCATAAGCTACCAAAACGCAGTTTACCCAAACAAGCCAGTTGTGTTTTCAAAACACCACTGCACCAAATAAGCTGCCCAAAATAGACCCTTATTTTACGATTATTTACTATTTTTTAAATTGAATAGAAATTCAAGTTTTCCCTTTTAGATGAAAGGTTCACTTTTACCCTACGGTTAGACTTTTTTTCTAGAGTTAATCTAAATTTACTTTATGAATTTCTTAAAGTAGAATTGTTAATGATTTTAATTAAACCCACTCCCTCAAGTTAATAAAATTGATTTTAAAGATGTTAGTATTACTTGAGGACAAGTAACGTTTAAGTTTGGGGGATTTTGATAAGTCCTAAAGCATGCTTAATTTCCTTTATCTTTTTCAGTTGTTTATGGATAAAATTGCACTTTAAAGAAAGGTATTTTTGTATTTTTCTTGCATGTACAACAAGTAGTGGATATGGAACAAAGTGGACAAGAAGCGGAGCAAAGCGGAGGTGAAAAGGAGCATATGTCCCAAGTGTTCCAGCGCCTAGACGCTAGCCTCTGGGCTCGAAAGCCTTACACCCTAGGGCCTTGGTGCCACCAACTTGATGCCTAGGTGTCAGCTTTAGCTGAACTAGCCTGAGAGCCTGACGCTTAGGCATCAGCTATGCAGGGCCTTGGCGCCAGCAATTAACTTACATTTTTTGAGCGGTTCGTCCACAATTTTTATATAGTTATAGTCAAGAATTATTGATATTTAAAGTAATTCTAAGAAGTATAAGGAGTGGAGAAGACCTCTGAAATCTATGGAATTCCTAGGGAGAAGTCTAGAGTTCATTTTTAGTTTATATTGCTTTGTTTTTCAATTTTTGTTGAGGATTTGGAGAGGTATTTTAAAGAGGTTATTCAACAAGGCCACAATGATATAAGAAATCTTCTTGAGGGAGATTTCCAGTGCTTTAGAAGAGAAATTGCTAATTTTTCTAAACTTATTTTGTGCTTTAACTTTCTTTCTTCATAAGTTTAGTGGATTGTTTCGTTTTAAAAATAATTTTTGGCAAATTCTCTTTGCTTTATGAGTAGTTCCTTTTTCTTTCCCTTTATAATGAATAAGTAGTTAGTATAGAATGGTGTAATGTCTTTAAAATTGGTTTTTACTCTTTAAAGTGATGATTTACTTTTGGTTCTTAGTTTACTTATCATTCTGGCCAAATGATCTTGTTAAATCTGTTGTAAACCCATAATGAGCTGGGGGGCTATCAAATGAACAACTAGGAAAAATCACATTGGAACTATAGGGTATGAAGTAAAAGTAACCTACAAAGAGATGCAAATAGATAGGGAAATACTCTTTGATGGGTTCAATTTAGGGTTGAAGGAATTAAAACTAGTTGAACAAAACTTATTTTTGTACTCAGAAGAGGGCAAAGAAGATAAATGCTCATATTTGTCACTTATAATACTTTCAATTTATTTCATTCATTATTACACACCTCTTATACCATTACAAAGGGAAGGGTAGCCTTATCACTTGATTTTCTCCAAATTTTAATATAGTTTGTGGAGTTTCTAAGTAGATTAAACCTTTAGTATAACCTTAAGACTATTGATACTTCCAAGTTGAGAAATAGTTTAGTAGGCTAGACATTTTCTTAGGGTTGAAACACCTCCTTCTCTATTGGATCAACAATCCAAACACAAAAAAATTTGATACAGTTTGAAATGACCACATATACTTGCATGACACATAGGGGTGCAAGAACACGTGACTTGAATCATAGGTGTACATCCACATTGCTGCACAAATTAAGTTCAAAATTCATAGTACACGACTATGAGTGAGTACACCACGAAAACACAGCACCCCAGCCCCGTGTCACACCCTATCCTACACTTGTGAGCATATGCCCTCACATGCTCATAACCTGCATTCATACCTTCCATGAGCACATTACTCTATACATTCACTATGTGACATCTTCATTATGATGACTTATGTCACTAGTGTTTGCACTCACACTAGTACACTCTTACATGTTTGTCTTGAATGACATCCTACATGTTCATCACTTGCTTGTTTGAGTTTTTTTGAGTCACTATCGCCACACTCCCATCTTGTACATTCACATGTCCTCTTTAGGGAGGGCTTGTATACCAAGCCTACCCGGTACACAATTCTTTCTAACAAGAATTACATCATTTCCCTCTAACGACACTGCCTCAGATTGTTGTAGGCACTCTTGAGTCACTACCTCATTGGCACAGTCACTCTGAATCACTGCCCTCTTAGCACACTCACCCCTGAGTCACTGCTCACCACACTCACTCCCAAGTTATTGCCTCCTTGGTACACTCACTCCCGAGTCACTGCCTCCTCGGCACACTCACTTCTAAGTCACTTCCTTCTTGGCATACTCACTCCCTTCTGAGTCACCGCTCCTCGCACATTCAATCTTTTGAGTCACTTCTTCTTACACACTCTTTTACCTCTTATAGTATCACTTCAGATTTTGTAAGCATCTTATTGAGTAAATGACTCTCACCGAGCTCGAGTCTGGCACCTCAGCTTCTGAACCCGTGCGGCATATGAGTCTTGTTGCCCACCTTCCACATCACAGACCCCCCATATTGTCAAAAACATGTTACTTGCATAAGGTATGTGTTTTCTTGTCTTCTTGTTTGGTGCACCATATTATGTTTGCACTTGTCATTTATATGTTTGTTTGATCGTTATTGGGGCAAGGTGTAATTCTCCCCAATGGTTTCATATACCCTAGGTGGCCAAGTACAACACCACTTGTGCATTGTGCCTTGCATGTGCATCTTTGCACTGTTGATGTATTTGCCACTTGTATATCCCACTGTATACTTGGAAGGATACTACTATATTGTGATCAGTTCAGCCTTTATGAAGTAGTCACCATGCACTAAATCACTTTGCATCTGCAAGAGCATTCCCGACCATCTTGATGAAAAACCTAAACTTGTTTGCATAGTGACTCCCTATTAGTCACGTTTTGACAGCTAGTATTGCACGGAGGATGTCTTGGTGGACAATACAAGCTATCACACTGTGACTATCACGCGTATGTTAAGCTAAGGTTCCAAAACGTTTAATAGGTGCCACTTAGGCTTTTCATTCCTTAGGACCTATTTTAAAGTATAAAAATCTATACTTTTATTACTTATATGCATCCTGTTTTCATAACCTACTTTGAAACTACTTGCATCCTTACTTTAGACCATATGTGAGGTCAGCCTTTTAAAACTTAATTTTTTCAAAACTTGTAACTTGTGGTGCCTCTTGGAATTCTTAGATCCTTAGGATGGAGTCAAAGATGACAACCCCATCAAAACATGTGCTAGCCTTCTGACTTAACCTTGCACTCACTTAGAAGTTTTGATAGGGCATTATACGTTAAATGGCATACTAGGCTAATTATTAGGATTCTAGGTAGTCTTTTTTGATATTTTGGCTATAGTTCTTTATTAATTAGGTTGCCCTAACCATGAATCACTTTTGTGTTGCTCTATGTGTTTACTGAGTGTAAAACATGTGCGCTAGCATGTTAGGGGCGGTCTTCTTACATGGAGTCATGCCTAAAACACACACACACACATTTAATAGAGAGGAACAAGTAATAATTTGAATGACAAAATATTTTCTATAGGTTTCTATAAGCTCCTCCTGCCAGACTAGCTCAAATGTGTTTCGTGTAGATAACTTTTTTTCTACTAAACTTGTTTTCATGTAGGTTGAGTCCTTTTCTCTACTTTTCTGTATACTTTTTAGAGTCCTCAGGAGATTTATGTATTAGAAATAAAGTTTGGGCATGAGTTCTAAGGTACCAGGTCGGTGAAACCACGTGAAGGGGACCAGAAGCTGCTTGCTCATATTGCGTACCTTAATTGTAAATCTTTTTTATGTATAGAATTTGGATCAAGTGTGTACATATGCGGTGTCTGACCACTTTTTTTTGTTTCTTGAATATGTTGCCAACCCAGTGAAACCAATTTAGCTTACTTTTGACTGGCTTGTTTACTTTTCTGCACTCTTGCATGTGATTTCCAATTTTACCCTTTTTAGCTTTTAATTTTGTCTAAGAATCATACGGATTGCTTAAGCACTTTCAAACCTAATTTTTATATAAAACTTCTGCAAAAGATTAGAAATAAAATCTTGAGACTAATTAAACTTTAGGCTTAAAATATTTTAAATTTTTCAAAATATACACTTTATTTTCTACATGGTCTTTGATGGCTCACTAGAATGTGCCCGTACATATATGTGTAATTACTTCAATTTCAAACTCCAAAGACTGAACAAAATACTTAATCTGACCTGCAATTACGTAGATATTTAATTCCATGGCCAAAAACTTGACCCCGTTTAGTTATGGTGGTTACTATGCAAAACAAATATGTTGTAGAGTTTATAACTTAATTTATAGATTACACTTTAGGGATACTAAGAAAGTGCATGTATCATTTGAAGTGTTATAGAGTTTTCTTTTAAGACCATAGTATTGATTCCACAGAGAAGCGAGGTAACAATCCCTTAGGCTTATTATAGTATACTACCGTTAGGCCTAAGTTTGGAATGATGATTAAGGGTATTTTCTAATAACGATGCCTAAATACAAACCTAAATCTAAAGATAAACCTAACTAGAGAAATTGGTTTGAAGAGTTTTGAGATGTTAAAACCTATATTTCACATGCGATGACCTAGATAATGTATAAGAATGAAATGCTTAGGATTTAATGTGGTCAGTGACAAATAAGAGCATACATATTCTTTACCCTCTCCCGAATGCATAAAGAAAATTGGGTAATCTAAAGTTAAGTTCCTAATTTATTTGGTTATGCTGAGTATATTCTAGCCTCTCACTTTCAGATTACCCATTGTGTCCTCTCTATATGACTAACTAGGCCTTAGGTTCCCAACTAAAAACCAAATTGGTTAAAGTTCTAGCATGTCACCCTGAAATCACCATTTCTATGCCCATCAAAACCTATATCCTTATCTATTTGCACTCCCCCTTAGACTTGGCTCCCCTCCATCCTAAGGGTTAGTGTGATACTCACTAGTTGAGTGAAATCATAGCCCTTGTGGTTCATTATGTTTCGCAACAGATTTTAACATTATAAATGACTAGTTTGCAAAGTAAATTAAGAACCGATAAACATATCATCACAAATTTAGAATAAAAGAAATCTTCAAACCATTCTAATCTTACACGTGATTAAATCTCATTACAAGGAGAAAGAGTAAAGAAAATTACTCACTAAGAATGGAGAAAACACAACAGAAAAATTTGTTAAATCAAAACAAATTCACTAGAAAAGTGTTTAGAATAATTATAAGATAATGAAGAACACATTACTTAGTTTTTTTTCCCTCTGAAAGAAAGATGAAAATCCCTCCAACAAAGTCTCTTGCTAATCCACACAATGCTCATACAATTCCTTGCACATATTTCTCAGAATCCCTCACAAATCTCTCCAAAAAAGATAGAAATCTACAACTCCTACCCTTATCTACGACCTCTCCTCACAAACACACACACACACACTCGCTTCCTTGAAGAGGCAAGTTAAACCCTCCTCTATAACTCCCTTGAAAGAGACGTCAACTACCCTTTTTAAAGAAAAACCAAGCACCTCCTCATTCTAAGAGACACACAGCTTCACTCTAAGAGACACATCTTTTCACTCCAAGAGACACACATCTTCACTCCAAGAGCCTTTCTAAATGTCTAGATTCATTTAATAACTCCATGGGGCATGCCTAACTGCCCAAAACCTTCTAGAATAGCTTGAAACCTTCCAAACCAACTTTGGGTTGTTTTTGGAGCAAAGGCGCCATGGCGCTAGAACTGGCGCTGAGGCGCCACCTCGTTAGTAGCACCCCCGTTTCGCTTTGTTTCGCCTCGTATTAGCTTCAATCCGCTCTAAGTGTTATACCTACAAGATAAACATGAAAATAATATTTCTTTAAATTATAATTTCATTCAAAAATATGTGGTAAATGTAAAGGAGATTAAGCATGGAAAGACATATCAAAATATGCCAGATCATAATTTTTTTCCTTGCTTGATTTGACTCCAAATTACATCATTTTTTCATTTATTTTCTCCAAAACTTTATCTATTGTACCTGATGCCAAAAACATATAAAATACATTCAATTAAAGTGCAATATCATTAAAAATGATCATAAAATATATATAAAAAAGTTGCACATTTTTAAGCGTATCAATTCCCTTAAACTTAAACTTTACTTGTCATCAAATAACACTAAAAATTTTAAAATATGTTGATTTGTGTTAGTGGGTATCTTCAAGATGTCCTTAAAGTTTGTTCTAGAAATTTTATAGTCTAACTTAGAGGAATTTACAGTAAATTAGATGATATCTTAGGTATCAGAATACTTAGTATTAAACTTAAGAATCCTGATTTTCTATTTAATTCGGAAATAATTGAAATTTTTCAAAACTTTGCATTCTTAAAAAAATATTAATTTTAAATTTTACAACTTTTAAAAAAATAATTTTACTAATACTTTCTGAAATTAAGCTTAGGATTAATCTGAAGTTTTATTCCATAGAAAGATTTAAGTGAAATCAATTTTTAATTAGGTCCTAATCTTCAAGCTTCCCACACATATTTTCTTTTTACTTTTCTTTTTCTTTTCTATTTTCATTTCTTTTTTTTTCTTCTCTTTTTCTTTTCTTTTTCTTTTCTTTCAGGATCTTTTTAATCCTTACTCTTTTATGTAAGGATTATTATATCTATATAGACCTTTAATAGTTTTTGAATTTCACTATCTCTTTTCTAAAGTTAAAAACTTATTTTCTATCCTTAACTTAAAATGTAGTATTAGAAAAAGAATTTTTAATAGAGTTTAAATCTTCAAAAAGTATAATTCTAACAATTTTTAATTTTTTAAAATTCCTTTTTTTCCCACTATAAATTGGAAAATCATTTTCTTACTATTTTCTACTAAACATCTTATTTTTAGTTTCATCCTTTTTACTATAGTCCTTACTAAGTTTTCCTATTGCATTTCTATAATTAAAATTTTAGTAATCTTAAAATAACTCTACATAACAAAAATAATTTTTTCAAATAAAATTTGTTTGTAGTATCTTTTAGGACAAGTTTAACTTTGAATTTCAAGTTTAACTTTGATTTAGGACAAGTTTAACTTTGAATTTTATTTTTCTTCCTCCCCCAAAACTTGAATTTTTAAATATTTTACAATCAATTCTATAAAATGTAGCAGGAATAAAAAGTAAAAGCTGAATTTACCAGTTACTACAGCATCCTATCAAATTCATATACATGCATATTCACGATAGAATGAATGCAGAAGAAAGTAAATATAGTCTAAAACATGCGCACAATAATATTAAACCAAGATGAACTATACTAACTTTGAAATTATTTCTAAAGAAGAGAAATAATCAGAAATAGGGGAGGTATAATTTAAAATAACTAAAGCCTAAAACATGCTTGGAAATCCTAAAATGAAGTATACTAAAAATAAACAAACTTAGAAATAACTAGAAATAGAGGAAGTATACTTTGAAATTATTTCAATTATTTCTAACTGATAGCCTAAAACATGCTTGCAATAATATTAAACCAAAAGGAAGTATAATAACTCAGAAATAATTCAGAAATAATTAGAAATAGAGCACTGGGGTTTCTCTTGTGGAGAAGACGATATATTGGAAAATGAAAGAATATAGTGCTAGGATAGACTTTTAAAACTCTATTTTGTGCATTTATTTTTATGCAACAATAATGATCACATGATAAAATCATAAAAGTAAAGTTTTATATTTTGAATATCATGCCCAAACCACTAATAACCATGAAAACCATCAAATTGAAGTCAAAATAAAGCAAATAAATTTTTTTTCTCATTATTAAAAAGATCTTCCATAATCATTGAGAAATTAAAATTTGAAAATACGAATTTGAGGATAACTAAATGAGAATCAAACCAATCATTCTATCACTTCAACATGAACTTGTCACTTGCCATGAATTGGTCCAAAAGAGTGGACTTCAAGTGTCTCTATAACTTGAAAAGTTTATCATTCACATTATTCATGCCCCTCTTCAGTTTTTATATCACAAAAGTTCCTCAACTTAATCATCCCACACTTTGGCAAAGACAATTGTTGCTAGAGTTCAATCCTATCTGCAATGGACAAACTCAAAGTATTTTAACTTTTAGTAAAGCTCTTCAATTATCCTAACATCCTGAGCATCCACACTGGGTCACATTGACACAAAGTTTGAATCATGAATCTAGATTTGAAATTGCTTACTAGAAGGGAAACATATAAGGAACCAAGCAGTTGCACTGTAAAAACTTCAACCTCTTACACACTGCCCAAAAAGTTTAAAAAAAAAAAAACATAGAGAAGACATACTTCAAGTGAGTTCCTACCCACAATTGTAGGAGCACCTCCTTCAACGAGATGAGAAACTTTGTTAGGAACATGTTGCCTAAGCCCCTCCATGGCAATGTCATATCACCCCTCTAAAAGAGTGAACGCCTTGTTTAGGTTCTATTTGCCCTCCTCATTTATTCAAGCATTCTAATCAACAATGACATTTTTCTCATAAGTTTACTAAATGTGAATTGAACTATAAAATCACTCCAAAATTCATTAAAATTCTCAATGTACTGTCAAAACAAATAATTACTTCTCATACGATCTGACCCCAACTCTATCTAAGTAGAAGTAGGCACACTAATCATTCACTTTAACTTATTTAAACTCAAATTTGAAACTACACCTTCTTCAATAGGAACCAAATCCATTACAATAAAAACTTCCATAGGGGTCAAGAGAATGGTAGCAAGGGTTGCAAAAAGAAAAACCTACTAAAAAATCATAATCATTAATTTCTTGAACCAAACCTTTTTTGTTCACTTTTCAAAACTACATTTGTTCATTCACTTCACAAACGACCATTCTAGATTCTTTGAGATGCTCTTGATTCCTACAATAATAAGGATATAAATGAGAAATAAACGCAAGATAGGAAAAAGAAAGACTTATGATGAGGATGATTCGGTCAACAAGCACCCTTCCCCTACTATCTATAGAGAAATAATGGAGAGCTCTAACTTTGTTGGAGTCATTAAATTATCAAATAATTTTATTAATATGTTTTTATTGGATCACATAAATTATCATTCTCGTATTCTTTTCACAGTTTCATTGACAATAAGATAAGAGAATAAGAAAAAGTAAATATATACCGGCAAAAATGTAAGTTTGGGTCGTGATGTGAGTCAAGTAGCTAATCTTGATGGTAGTTAGGCCAAAATATCTATCTATGCAGCTCATTCAGAAAAGTCAACGAACACTATTTGACTAAGCCAACTTAGCCACTTGCCTGAAAAACTAACTCAGATAGGCGCATGCAGTAAACTCAATGACAAATTCTTCTAAGCAACTAGAATGGCTTCCCTAACTTGCCTCGAGATTGAAATGGTAGACAAAAAGTTACTGAAGATGAAATGGAGAAGAGAAGATATACAAGTGTGGATTAGTTACCGAGAAGAGATATTATGAGTTTATAATAATGAGCAAGCTTCTATTGTTATAGTATGTGACATCTAAAATCTACTCTTCTATAAATAATGTAGCAACTAAATAAAAGTGGGATTTTTTTAATATAATAGACACTGAATTATCTTTAACTTTTTTGTTCTTTGGACTCGCATTCCTTTTTAATGCTTTCCTCAGTAGTATAAATCCACAAATAAGGAAGATCCATGAGATTAGTACACAGTTGAGCATTTGATTTCTATTGAGCAAATTTGTGGAATTATCAAATTTTATTTATTTATAAAATTAAGTTCTATACTAATCAAATTATTGAGATGTAAATTTATAAATAACATGAATTTTCTATGAATTTAAAAATCATGTCTAAATTTTAATATTGCAATCACATCAATTTTTTTTGCAAAAAAGGTGTATTTAATTTAAAAATAATTGCTATTAATACTTCTTTAAATATTGTATAAATAAATATCAAAATCTAATTATTAGATATATTCAAATACACATAAAAACATTGTGATATATATGTAAATTCTCCCGGCTTTATACTATAAAAATGTGATATTAATTTATTTTTTTCTTGCTATATTATGGTTCTTTTATGTTTAAGATAAATGTTTAAAATATCTTAATTTTATGAGTATAGATAATATTACTCATCAGCACCTATGATATGCATAAAATTACAGAGATTATACATTTTATTAGGAAAAACAGCACTGAGTCAAAACTATAGGGGTTTCCCCTTACAGAAAGCATTTTTCGAACCCAGCTTAGTATAAATCCTATTTAATTCTTCGAATGACAAATTATAAGAGGTAGGAAGATTTACTTACTTACCCCCAATTCTTATGTATTTGCAAACATAACTTGGATGACAAATAATAAAAGGTAGGAAGATTTACATACACACCCCCAATTCTTTTGTATTTACAAATCTAATCCCTTAAATTTAACTTACCCATGCATAAGAGGTTGTATTTGGCATTTTAAAAGTTAAAATGGCGGCATTTTTATGTGGCACAAAAGATTTTAATGGAGTAAATATAAAAAACAAAATTTAAATGTTAGATGTGCAAATACATAGGAATTGTGTGGTATGTTGTAAATGCCCCCAAAGTATAATTAGTGTAATAATTAATTGGCATGATTTTCTTAATTAAAAATTTGTAAGAATATATACTGATTAAGGGAATATATTGGAGGGTGTGGCATGGCCATTTCGCTTTGATGAAAGTTTTCGCGCATAGAGTCAATAAAGATGATAAGATGAGAAAGAAGGAAGAAAAAGGGCATTTTGAATGTAAACAAAGTAACAAAAGTAACGAACAAATGAAGGCATTGGACCAAGCACGCACATGGGCCCACGACTTTACTACTTCGCCCATATTTCTATATTTCTTCTTCCCATAAAAAGGAATGTATGAAAGAGTAACTTTCTGCTAAATGTAATGCCAGATCGAATGTATTAAAATTATAGAAAGGAAGATTTACATATATTTCCCAGCCATAAGAAGATGAGTTTCACTTTTTAAAAGATTATAATGGTGATATTTTTTTATGAGACATTATGATTTAGGTGGCATAAATATAAAAAAGCAAAGGTTAGGAGTTAGATGTTAGAAAATTCATGTTTCAACTTTATACACAAATTACAAAAGAAAAGTACATAATAGCCAAGATCTTTTAAATTCATGATTTTTACTATGTAAAAATAAAGCGACGCATACCTGTATTCATGATGAACAAATTTGATCTTGAAGAGATGGAGTTTCTCTCTCTAATCCCTTAAAACTTTCTGTACTTTCTGATGGAGAGAAATGTACGAGGTGTGTTGGGTAGAGAGAGGACCCATTCTCAAATTCATGCTCTATTTATCCACCATCCATCAAGGGGGTTACTAACCAATAGGATTTATGATAATTTAATAAATTAATTGATTTTTATTAATAAAATCAATGACATAAGTTAGTAACATTTATTTATTTTAGGGGTTATAGAGTTACAAAAATAAATATCTCAATTTATCAAAAATTATGACATAAGTTAAAGGTTAAGAAAATAAATAA
>NW_018164594.1:1585442-1636678 GCF_001263595.1 Phalaenopsis equestris | reverse complement strand
TATATATATATATATATATGTAAATGATGCTGATGTTTTTATGTTGGGCATTTACATACATGCCGCATATTTTTTATGTATTTATATGGTTAACACATACTTCAATTTAGACATTTATAACGAACTTTTACACTTATTTCATGCATTGTTAAAGTAGTATAAATATATATTAATGTTTAAATGTCATATATGTAAATACATGAAAATGTGTGGCATTTATGAAAAAAATAGTTGCGAGTATAATGCACATTAAAATATTTTACTATTTCTTTTTAATTGGATCATTTAGGGATTACATTGTGTATCACAATAAAAATGCCCTTTAATTTAGGATTCAATATGAAATGTATGTATTTGTAAAATTAACTATAAGATAATTTGATAAAAATTGCTTTTTGAAAACTGTTATGATTATTATAATTTAAAACCAAAAAAAAGAAAGGATTACAATGTTATCAAAACCATCACACCACAAATTTTTTCGTCATTATAAAAATTTCTAAAAATAAATAAAAATTTTGAGTTATTAATCAAATACAACAAGCCTTTATCCCACAAAGTGGGGTCGATTACATGAATCTTTTTCTATATTATATCTTATTGAGTGTCTTTTCTATATTATATCTATATTATATCTTATTGAGTGTCATGTTTTCATTTAATTCTAATAAATTAAGATCATTTTTTATAAAACATGCTAAGTACTTTTTAGGTCTATCTCTTTCTTAACACAAATCAAAGGTAAAACATTTATCATCACCAGATCATCTAAGGTGGCTCCCTCTAATCTTGTTTGCCACTGGAGGTATTTCACGGAAATATTCACAACACTTAAACTTAATTTTATGCTTCTCTTTCACTAGCCAGCATTCCGTGCAACTCTCACTAATCTTATTTACCACTGGAGCCACTTCAACCCTATCACGGATAAATTCGTTTCACATTTTGTCTTTAAGTGTAAAGCTACTAATCTAACTAAGCATTTTCATCTCAGCAACACTTAACTTAATTTTATGCTTCTCCTTTACAAGTCAAAATTCAACGTCATAATGCATGCCATCTTATAAAATTTTCCTTTAAATCTAAACAATACTTTTCTATCACACAATAAGCTTGGTGCATTCCTCCACTTCAACCATCCAACTTGATTTATACTAATCACATCCTCATTTATATCACCATCACTTTGAAAATAAACCTATGATATCTAAAGCATTTACTCTATTTACTGACTTGATCACATATTGTTAGCAATTAGAACTACTACTACCAAATTTACATGTCATGTATTCAATTTTATATCTACTCAACGAAAGCCTTTAGACTCTATAAAGTAAACCTCCATAACTAAATTTTTCACCAAAATCTAACTAAGTTTAATCCACAAGAAGGATATCATCATCGAAAAGTATACACCAAGGTAAATACTCTGTTAAATGTCAAGTAAGAACATTCGTAACTAAAATAAAAAGGTATGGGCTTAAAGTCAATCCTCAATATTATCCAACTAAAATAGGAAAATACTTAGTAATCCTCCTTGTGCTCAAACACAAGTAACATCTATAATATACATAGCTTTAATGACTTGAATGTAAGCAATATCAACATTTTATTTTCTTGAACTCTCCCAAGTACTTCTCTTGAAATCATATCATAATTTTTTTTCTAAATCAACAAAAATCATATGTAAATCTTTCGTACTCTCTCTATGTTTCTCCATTGAACCTCTCAATAATTGTATAGCTTCCACATTAGACTTTCTTGGCATGAATCCAAACTCATTTTGAAAAATTTGTGTATCACATTGTAACATATGCTTAATTATTCCATCTCAGAATTTTAATTTATGACATATTAGCTTAGTTTTTCTATAATTTGCACAAATTCGTGCATCTCCTTTATTCTTAAAAGTAAGAAATAATATACTCTTTCTCCATTCACTATATATCTTTTTAGATTCTAAAGAAAATTAAAAAAAGTTTTATAAGCCAAAACATTCACAAGTTTCGTAAATATTTTCACACTTATATTGAAATACCATCCTGCCTTACTAATTTTTCACACTTCATTTTCTTTCGTTTCATCAACTTTCTTTTTACTGATATGGCGGCAGAATTAAAAAGTTTCGTTATTATTTAAGATATTAAAATCATTAAAGTTGAGCATATTTTCATAATCTACATTGAAAATTTTATGAAATTATCTCTCACCTATATTGAATATCATTATATAGAAAAGAACAATGTTTGATTTTCTTCATCAAGGAAATTTACTTGAACTAAATCTTTACTTTTTTTGTATCTCTTAATTTGGCTGGCTTTTATATACATTTTTCAACCTTCTTGATATTTTATTTATTATAGAGATGACTGCAAGTAAAATTCTTTACATCACAAAGTATTATCTTTGACTCCCTGCAAATCACCTTATATTCTTTCCAATATTTTAAGTGTTTACATCTAACTCAATTTTTATCACAAAACTTCTATTTTTTTTCTTTTCCTACACATTAATATTCTACCATGAACTATATTTTTTTAAAGGAAATTTATTATTTTACTCTACAAACACATATTTGGTAACTTCCTTAATAGTACTTGTTACTTTAGCCCACCCATATAGTATTAGTTTTTTCAAAAAAAATTTAAATCTTAATGATTTTGTCTTAATGATTTTGAAGTTTACTCTCTTTTTTTTTTTGTTTTTTTATCTTCTAATCCTTCATCTTAAGATACAAAAATAATAATTGATGTAAGGTATTAAATTTTCATTTGAAATGAGTTTATAAATTCAAAAATCTTGACGTTATATTTTTCAAAACGAATATAACTAATTTGTGTTTTATTTGATGCATTCTTATAAGTGATAGTATACTCTTTTTTTCTTAAATAAAGTATTGGTAATAATAAAATCATAAGTTAAAAATGAAATATATCTCTGCATTCTTCATCAGTCACTCCAAAATCATAGTCACTAAAATACTTCTAAAATCTTCTACCACTCTACTAGCATGCCCATCTAAATCTTCTCCAACAAAAATAATCAAAAATATTTTCTTCAGTAATCCAAAAAATTATTTTGAACATTTATATGAAGCAACTTAAAGAACATAAGTTTTATAACATTAAAAATCTTAATATCAATAATAATATTTAGAGTTAAAATTTTATCTCTAGTTCTATTAATTTTAACTTAACAATCTTTGGAGTAATAATTTTATCTCTAATTTTATTAATTTTTACAACTTATGTTTTAAATTTTTTTCTATAATTATACATGTATCATTTCTAATACGACTCTTGTCTGAATATCAAACTTTAAAACCTAAGCTTTAAATATTTTTAGCATGTTGTCCAACCCATTTACTTTCTTGAATGCATAAGATATTTATGTTCCTATGAATCATAATCTATTAATTCCATTAACTAACTTGTAAGCGCATCTATATTCCAAGTTCTTATACTAATATTAGTTTCATGAACCAAATTAATTGTCCGCATCCATGAGAGTCATTGCTTATTTAACACTGCACCTAGACATCGATGTAGTAGCCATTGCACACGTTTCACTGTATTCAAGTCATAAAATTTATCGCATTCAAGGGACGCACTAGTGTTGACACAATAATTTAAAATATTCATATCATAATTTTTCAACAAAATATTTACTTTGACTGTCAACTACCTAATACAATTATCCACTTTGCATCCAGAGCATGAAACCCGACAATGACAGCTTTACCGTGACTTTTATCATAAAAGTTAAATAACAACTCTGAGGATTGTTAAAATTAACGATATGCACAATATAAAAAACTTCTAAATCTATTGGCTTGTCAATACAATATCTCAGAAAAGGGGGAAATCATATATTATATCTTAGTAATTTTTATATCTTGCTACAGTCAAAATCATATAATATTGAATTTGAAAACTGAAAAATATTAGAAGCCAATAAATTTAGAATAATAATCATCATTTGCCATTTGCTAGTGAAAATAAATATGAAAGTATACACTTTCAATTAAAATTAACTCTCACAAACCATATTCACTCTGAAGTACATGAAATTTACCTTCAAATGAAACCAAACAGGCGTTAGTTGATCCCTTTCAAACACGAAGAATGTTAGCATGACCGAACTAAGAAACAGCATTTAAAAAAACTACTACAAAATTTTTTGAAGGGATCAATAAATGTTAAAAGTTTATGATTCGAGAAATCTGCTCAAGTTATCTATTTAATATAAAAACACTCTAAATAAGCTAAAATTCAAGTGTTTACGTTTTAATTATTCTGAAATTAGATTTCACTGATTTAAGTGATTTCTTTTATTTCTTATATAGTTTCTTATTTTCTTATCTTTTTATTAAAATAAATATCTAAATCAAAATCAGATTTTCCAAATGAATAAATCAGCTCGTGAATCAATTCAAACTCATAGAAGTAAGCTAAAACTTCAAGCAAAAACTGGATAAATTAAAGAAGCTCAAGCTAATGATGTTGAAAATCATAAATTTACATTAACTTGTTCGTAATATTAAAAAAGTTGTTTCAACGAGACACTTTATGATAAAATCTTAACCCTATAAATGCTAAGAAAAAAAAAAAAGGTCCCACTTGCCACGTGATGACCCATTCCCTGTAGGAACACCCATAATAAATTCCTTACAGGTGATGGTAGCAATCAATCCCCATGTCTTTCTAGATAGAAAGCATACAATACACATTGGAAACCAATTCTCACATTAAAATAGAGAAATAAAACAATACATATTGTGCCTTCCTTTAAGCAAGCCACAGCTAACAAACGCAATCATTATAAGAGTTAAAACAGCACAACATAAGTAACAAAATTTTGGTTTCATGAACATTAAAATAAGTAGAAGCAGAGATTTTGAGGAACTAAAGCAACTCCAAAGTTTACCTCTCTTATGGTTCTCGAGATGGACTAATCTTAGAGAATCCAAAATCGCTGAAGATGCTCTGCATTAAAAGAAACTTGCTGTTAACTGGCAATGAAGAGATAGCTGAGTGCCAAACTTTATGAATTTATTTATTTTTTTAAGCGTCAAAATAATCCCTTGAATACTTTCATGGGGCCATTTTAATGTCTCAGTCTATAAAAGTGTCAAATTAATCCACACTTTTTAAATTGGTGCTGCAATAGTCAGCACTCATTAAAGTTACCTGGGGACTAAATTGACACTTTTATAGATTTTGGGATTAAAGTGACCCCCCTACAAAGAGTTAAGAGGACTATTTTGCCAATATTCTCATATTATTTAAATTTGTCATTTGATATGAGGGACGCAGAGCCATAGATTTTCATGCTTCAAATAAAATGCAAGGAAAAAATTAATTTTTGAAGTTGTTTGAATTGGTGCCAGTCTTATAGATGGTAGGGTTGGTGTAGCTCCTGTGACGGACGAAATTAGAGAAAGTCGTCTTAGATGGTTTGGTCACTTTAAACGTCGACCATCTGATGATCCGATTAGGAGAGCAGATGTTTTAGATTCGACTTGTGTTAAGAAAGGCAAAGGTAGACCTAGGACACTTGGGTTTATTGTATAAAAAATGATCTTAATTTACTAGAACTAAATGAAAATATGACACGAAATAGGAAATAGGACACAATGGAGAAAAAGGATTGATGTAGCCGACCGCACTTAGTGGGATAAAGGCTTTGTTGTTGTTGTTGTTGTTTGAATTGGTGCCGGTCACTGGGACGCTCAACTACAAAACCTTCTTGATTAAAGTAAGTTTCAGAAATTTAATTTTAAGACTTTAATCACCAATCGTGGAGGCTGAAGATAAGTGTAAGAATACTGTCTTATGATATGTAAGTTGCAAAAACGATTTATGGGTAATAATACTGTTTGCAGAAAAAAGGATCATAAGCCTGCAGTATCGAATGTTAAAATCAATAAAGTGTAGAAAAATGGAAGGATTCAACATTAGCACCTTAAATTAGTTCGAGATATACTTGAAAAACTCAAAAGTGCAATGTTACCTACTTGATTACAATTATTACAAGCAAATCAACAAAATAGCCCTGGATCAACCACAAACATTATTTTCAATCGTTCTTAAATGTCATATAGCCAACTTCCTGGTGGCATTGTTAAGTGTCAGGGTTAACGCATTTCTGCAGCAAAAATTAGGGAAAAGTTGAGGTTACGAGATAAAACTGGGTTAAAGTCCTACAAAGAAAGGAACTAAGCTAGAATGCAACTTGATCATGGAATAGCTTATTATACAAGTAAGACTTTCAAATCATAGGCCTGTGGTGCTTGACAGGGGTTGGAAACCAAATTACGGCTAAAGACATGGTGGTTTGGTTTACTACTTTACAAATATTAAAGAAATTAAGGTGCTATTTTACTAGTAAAAAAAGCATAGGTGCTAAATATGTAGATACATTCAAAGGCTTTGAAGAAGAATGTGTCAAGTACCTAAATAATTATATGCTACGTATATTGAACACCAAAAACATAAAATGAATGTAAAAGTACATAATAATAATAATAATAATAATAATAATCCATCAAACGTAGCCCAAGAAAGACTACATATGAGTGTGGTAAGTTGAACGATATATAATATGTTATAGAATAATATTGGTGCCAATATTAGGCTTGTTAAAAGCACATTTTGAAGTGCGCTTCAAAGATGAAGTGCTATGATGCGAGCCTCTTCCGCTTCATGTTGTACTCACGTAGCATGAGTTAACAAAGTGAGCACTTCATGCCGTCACTCACGAAAGTGCACTGTAGTGATGTTACAACTTAGTAGCTTCTAATCAACTCAGTTTTCTCCAGTTGAATGCCTTCATTCTATTCTTTATTATAACGTTGAATGTCTTCATTCTATTCATTAATATAAAAAGTGATGAGTGAGAACTCAGCCCACGACTAATAGAAATTCGAGCCTTCACCCTCGAGTAGTAACATACGAGCTTCTTTCTCTAGACTTGGGCCCAAAAGGATTGCCCTCGACGCTCAAGTCCTTTGTGAGCACCAAAGAATGGAGACCAGCAACAACCACAATCTTTGGCGTGCAACAACGAAGACAGTCTAGCAACCTTCAATAGTTGCTTCAAAAAATTGACAATGATTTTTTTAAAAAATTACGAGAATACCTTTTTAATTTAATTAAATAGTATTTCTAAATTTTTCTTGAAGAAAATATAATAATAAATAGTGGTGTTAAATTGGAATCAAAATACTACAAAATTTTTAAACATTTTAATGGTATTTTGTAAGTAGCATTATGATTAGCTCTTCCTTGTCATCTTGACGGATTTCATTTTGATGGAGATATGACAGGTGAGTCATCTTGGTCGATGTATAGATAGCTGAATTTAAAAAATTGAATTACTTATCAAGAATAAGTTAAAGTAGAATTTATGAGATGATTTGCAATAACATGAAGTTTAGTCTTCATGTTTTTTGAAAAGATTAGGGCTATTATAAGACGAATTAAAACAATGATTATAATTAATATTATGGGATTAGAAGAATAAAAAGGACATCGATGCATGCATGTCGAATTGGAAGCTTTGGTCAAAAAGTTTATACAAATATTTTTTCCATGAATATTAAGATTCCATCAAATCGATGATTTGATGTAAGAAAGCCTTAAAAATAAATTAGTAAATTAAAATTAGAATAATTAATTTTACATTCTATTATAATATGAGAATAATAACAAATATAATAAAAAGAGAATTCTTGTTTAATTAACTTGAAAATTTTAATTGGAAGAAAATATGCATTGATAAATATAAGAATAATGAGGTATATCAATAAATTTGAATATAATGCAAACATGAATCTTAAGAGTAAATAATCCATAAATGAAAGACAAACTTAGGTCTTTTTGGTATAGTTTTATGCCTGTTTTGTATTTCAGACTGCCAACACAACTCTGTCTGAGGAACTGCATTTTAAAAATTTTTGTGATGACTATTTTTTTCAACTCGACCTGTTGAACTGCGGTGGCTGGAAAAAAAATTTTTGATTTTTGGAAAAAGTATATATTTATAATTCTCACCATAACTTTCTAATAAATTATTTTCTTCACCACAACTTTACAACCACATTTTTAAAAAATTGCAGCCACCCTCAAACAAACCCTTAATGTTACTACTGAAGATTTTATTAGCTAACGTTAAAATTATAAATTGATGGAAATAAATAATATTAACTAAATAAATAAATACAATATATTTATTTATTCTTATTAAATAATGAATAAATAAATGTTAATTTGATACACAATTCTGTATATACCAGCTCAGAAGGAGTAACATTTTGAAGAAAATGAGGAAATTATAAGTTTGGGAGAAGGAAAAAAAACTATTATACTTCAATTTCATAAAACTCTGTTAAAAGATAAAAGCAGGAGAAAGTCACCACATTAAGAAAACCTCAAAATCTCTATGCTAGAAAAAAGAAATAGAAATTACCAACAATAGAAAATTTTAGAAGTAGAAACTATTAAAAATAAATAATAATAATAAAAAAGATGCCAAAAACAGAAATTCCTAAAATTCCGAGACACCCCTGAAGTTGAAGCATAGATATCTATCATGCCCAACTTTGCTTATAAGGAACTCAAAACCAAGCCGGTGAAGATATGTACTACTTATTGCACTATCGAAGTGAAGGGCATGCAAAAAGCTTCATAATCAATTTTCTCTTTTATAAAAATTCTATCAATCTCAGCATGTTTTGTGCAATCATGATGCACTAGATTTTCTGCAAAGCTTATGACAAATTTATTATCACAATACAACTTCATTGGCATGTTCATTGGGATCATCTCTTCAAAAATTCTCTTCAACAATACATAACATCTCACATGCTCCATTAGTCATAGCCTAATATTCTATCTCAGCACTAATCCTTGCCACCAAATTATATTCTTACTTCGACATGTAACCAAATTTCCCCAAACATAAGTAAAATATTTGTAATAAGTGGAAAAAAAACAGATAAAAATAATAAATAAATAAATAAATAAAATAAAATAAATTTTAAAGGGTCGTCTTGGTTCAGAAAGGGATAACCATCATGACAGTTTCGTGTCAAGCAGTCGAACAAGAGAATGAGAAGGAGATTGAAAGAGAGCAAGACTGTCCCGGTGCGTGCAGTACCAATAATGGGAAGAAGACGAACCTCATATACTCACAATAGAGAGATCTGTCTCGCATGATAAATCAAATCAAGCAGAAGATCAAGCTCTGGTTTGAATATCTGCGTCGACGAGTTGCAGGTTGGAAAAGAGGAAGAAGGCTGAATGAGTGAGGTTTTCTATTAAATGAAGATCAACAATTCCAAGGTACAGGCAGTCGAATAAGGCGAAACTCAATGTGGCAAGAAGGCAAGGAGGCGGCTTTGTGAGGACTTCGTGTGCGAGAAGAAAAAGAGGAACAAGTTCAATGAGACATCAAAGGACGAGCTGAGCTGAGCGACATCGTGTGTTTCTCACTTGAAGGAGGTGACCTGAGCGAAATCAAAGAGGAGTGACTGCATGTGTTCTAGTGTGAAGGAAAACTGAAAGGAAGGGTTTTGTGCAGTCAGTCAAGAAGGAGCCTCATGTGTGGAAGACGGAATCCTCCAGTGCAATTTTTAGTGTGCAGGAATTGTTGAACCACGCAAAACAGAGGTAAAGGAATGTGCTAGGCTTGTTTGCTGAATTTTTTTTATATATTAAAGGGGTATACATTTAACATGTTAATATATAATTATGTTAATTGAGGCCAGTAAGACTAACAAGAATTTAAGCTCGTTGCGCATAAGGGAGAATTGTAGGAGAGTCAGTAAATTCAAAGAATTAATACAAGTAAAATTTTAGTTAAGAGTTATTTTGCCTTTAAATAAATTAACATCAAATTTGATAATGAGATAAATTATACTTCCATAATTATTTAATCAATATATTAAATCAAAGTAATAACTTAATTATATAATAAAACACAATAATAACTTATTATCCCGAAAACTGAGAAATTCTCAATCCAGAAACAATAACATTAAAATGCAGAATTGCAACAATACCCTGCAAATGAAGATAAAATTAAATAAATGAACTATTCATAAAATGGAAAAGTCTATAATCTACAATATGGGACCTTTGATTTCAAAGGAAAATCTTCAATAAAAACCGTTAATGGGATGCAAGATGCCTGGACTGGGCACAATCATTAATGGGAGTAATGGAAACTAGTCTCTATCATGGACCAGTTTTCTTCAATACTTTACCAAATCTAGGTCTGTCACTTACAAACATTAATCTCTTTCAAGTAGTTAGATTACATATCAAATTACACTGGTATAATTTCTTACCTGGATTTGAAACAATAGCTATAATCTACAGAATATATTTTAAAATATGAATACTTTATATTCAAATATTAAATATAATATAAAACTTACAGTTAGATCTACCATAGTAGAAACAAATCTATTAGCTTTAAATATAGCTACTAATAGAATTATTAAATGGGATGACGTTAGCTTCCATTAAATCATGGCGGTTATAAACTGCTATAAATCCTCATCTTGTAATAAATCAGGATGTAGAACAAGTTAGTCAAAATACAGACGGAGATGTTATAATAAGGTTCAATCTGAGAAGATCAATTACTCTTCCACGAATATCTTATCCATCTTCAAACATTTCTTAGAATGATTCTGATGAAATTTCATCCATAAATCAAAGGATTAATAGACGAAATTTATCTAATAATAATTAAATATTAATACTTTTTCATCCCTATAATGTTAGTTTTTTGAATTATATCATGTTAATTTAATTATGAAATTCTTATATATTAATTTAAAATTTAAAAGAATATAAATTATAATACCATGTGAAATATATATCCGTGTCATACATTTTAAAAAATAGGCATATCCCACATTTGTGTCGTATGTGCCAATTCCCACATTTGTATGGATATATATTGGTTCGTTGGCAAAGGAACTGCGACATGAGGCTAACAATTAACATTACAAAAATGAAACCCTCCAACAAGCAACTCCACTGATCTTATATTCATAGATGGAGACAACTATACTGCACCGAACACATTATACAATCACAAATGAATGCAGAATTGTCGGAAAGCATATCACATAAAGTATAACGGTGTGAATAAAAAAAGTCATGTATGAAGCATAATCAATGATTATCAATTGCTGGAATACAGTTATAAAAGAAGGATTACTCACATAGGCATCATTGACTGCGTAGGCCACACAGTAGTGCTCCTGTATAGAGAAAAAAATATCAGAAGCGGCCTAAAACGATTTAAATAGGTTAGAGCTACTATTATTAGCCGAGTAGAAATACTATCATCTGTATTTTCTGTGACTGCGTCCAATTAAAGTTAATAGATTTATGGCAGGCCAGAAAGAAAAAAAAAAACTGAAGCCTCTGACATCCTATAGTCCTTTCAATATGAATGACTATGTAGTTGCATCATAAAATGTAGCAAATAAACGGATTAATGGAGTCAAAGTCTTCCCCTCAGTTTACAACATGCAAGTCAAGGCTTACCTGCATCATATACCATTCTTCAAACTCATCAAACAACTCAAGCCGCTCAATTCTGCAAAAAAAACAGAAGCATTATAAACAGTTCTAAGAAAAAGGAGCCCTGCATTATCTGGCAGTGCCTGATATTGTCTACACCAACGAATTTTAAAGAAATATAGCTAGGACAACATTTTGCAAACATAAAATTATAGAGGAATCGATTAAAAAAGGGGAAGCAATCAACAGCAAGTCAATAAAACAGAAGATCAAGAAGTTGAAGCGAAAACAGGAAATTAAGTTGAAAAGCATAATGATAGAATTCGAGACAATTTTTCTCACAAAAATTAGGGCAAACACATAGTTTATTGCAAGACATCAAGCATTCAACATGAATAAAAAGATAAGCACCTACAATTCAAGAGCTAGGCAATCTCTCTCAATTCCTACAAATCTGAGAAGTAAAAAATCTCTCCCAAACCCTAAACCTAAGACTCACAATAACAATCTCATGCATACCTTAACCCTAAACATATCAGTCCAATTTGTACTAAGCAATAATAGTAATAAAAAACTAAATTGCCCTCAGGCTAATAAAAAACAAAATTGTACTTAGACTAGGCACCGGTGTAACAAAACTCCCCTTCCAAAAAGACAACTTGTCTTTCAGATGGGAAAAACTACTGTTGGATCAAGTTGTATGGTTCCCAATGTTTGTCATCATCTGGCAATCCTTTTCCTTTGATCAAAAATTCATAGCGACACTTAGAAATTCGAAATTTCATCTTGTGCACATCCTTCGGCCACAACTGAATCAAATGGTGTCCTGACTTCCAGTCAATCTTAGAGAATATCACAACCTCAAACAACTCATCCCATAATGTATCAATCACTAGATTCTCTGTCAACTTTGTCCCATGTATCTCGTCCATCATTATCAACTTCGATCATGCTTGCTTCCGTTCGTTCAACTGTCTAAATGTTGCACTATTTCTTCCAAGTATTGCCGCTCAAGCTCACTCATGATTCCTTGGCTCGATATCGTGGCTCCCGATCTGCCTAAAACAATGACACTAATTTGATGTCGTGTGAATTCTCACAGCTGGCAGAGGCCATTTTGTGTGAAACACAATGATGCTTGTCATCATTTATTCCAGAGCTATGAATCTTCACTTCAACTGCTCCTTCATAGCTGAGAAACGTTCTTCTATTCCAAATCTGATGTGGCTCCACTTTCCCAATTTCTCCTCTAAAACATCCACTTTCTTAGTCGTTATTACTCCTAGGAAAACTTTTAACCACAAATGCAAAATTTTTGTACCCTGAAACCCCGTCTTCACTTACCAGCTAGCACTTATCGCGACTGCACCGCAATTTAGTGATTCTGAGTCATGTCAATCAAGTCATCACTTCCCTCGAAACTGTAGCATCAACGTTCGATGACAAAGGAGCACCGACACACAACAATACCGTTGGTCTTTCCTATGAATCACAACTAAATTGCAAGCTTCGGTCACAAAGCCCATGCATGTCGCTCTGTACAACCATGAACCTGTACATTGTGATCACATCATTGGCCCTGCAGGCCGCAATCTTGACGCTTGCATCCCCTCTAGTCCCAAATTGCGACTGTATTACAAAGAAGAATAAGATCGAGTCGTTCTGTACGTCGCGGTCCTTCCCACGATTGCTCCTCTGTGAAAAATTTGGCTCTCAGATTGAAACTAGGGCATGCTAGATCTTCTATGTTGCCAAGAATCTAATGCTCTGATAACACTTGATAGGATTCAAGACAAATTTTCTTACAGAAATTAGGACACACATTTTATTAAAAGAACATCAAACATTCTACACGAATACAAAGATAAGCACCTACAATTCAAGAGATAGGTGGTCTCTCCCAATTCCTACAACCTGAGAGGTACAAAATCTCTCCAAAACCCTAAACCTAAGTTTCAAAACAACAGTCCCATGCATACCCTTACCCGAAATATATTAGCCCAATTTATACTAAGCAAGAATAATAATAAAAGACTAGATTACCCTTACGCTAATAAAATACAAAATTTCCCTTAGTCTAGACACCGGCGTAATGCATAACAATAAGAAAAAAATCACCACGATAAGGGTCTATTTGGGGCAGATTTTTCTTAGTTTTACTTTTCAAATAGTAGCCAAGTTTCAATTTGATTTCAGCTTTTTTGTTATTTTAAAAATTCTTGTTGTAGGTAGCATATTTTTATAACCAAATCTGCTAGAATATTGTAGACATAAGAAAGTTATTAACCATTTTTTTAAAAAAGAAAAAAACATTATAAAACCAATAGTAGCTTTTGCAAAATTGATTTTAAGCAACAAGTCTATAACAACCATGATAGTGAGGGTGATCCCATGATAAACAAATCAGATGACTTCAATAAATATGTAAAAATAATTAAATGATAAACCGATGAGATTCATGCAGTAGCAAAAGAACTCATTGTTAGTGATCTAAGTTTTTGTTGAGGGTGGCATTTTTGTAGCTATGCTTTCTAAGAAGCTGCCACAATTTTGTTAGGCTAAAATTTTTTTGATGTTTTTCAGAATTTTTTTTAGTGAGAAGCAATTTTTACAATAGTATCTATAAGAACGTACTAGTTGTAAGAAAACTGATATTTAACTTTTTCAAAATGTAAAGAATTTATAATGCCTACAACAACTAAGAAAACCTAATTTTCTTACAATATTTCTATAACTACTACTACTACAAACAGCTATACGAGCCCAAAACAGACCCAAAGTTAAACTATTATCACAAATCCAAAATAAGAGCACAGATCAATATAAACCATATCCACAAGCACATTGAGTTTGGAGTTGGCTTATAAAACAGTGGATGAGATTGGTCAAGAGCAAGGGTGAGAGAGAAGTGAAAACAGAGTATCGAATGATGGAAAAAACAATAAATGCAGCAGTACCAACTAAGGTATGGAAAGGATACACTTAAAAACAGCATAAAGCAGGTTGAGAAGGCATGTTGAAATTATTGGCAATGAGAGTGAGGGTTTCAAAAGGGAAAATTCAGTGTCAGTGATGGTACTAAGAATAGGTAAAGCAGAGAAGAAAGATGGCTGCAACATAAAGATTGAAGGAGACGGCCGGGATAGAAAAGGTTTCATAAAAGGAAAAGGGCCTAGGAAGTTTGAAAAGAAAAAAATGGAGTATCTATAAAAGTGTATGGCTAAGTAGAATTGCATGTTTATCTTGCGAAATGGGGCAGAGACTGAACCAAAACTTCATTTTCTTGTCCTAAACTTAAGCTAATACAGAGTCCACCATGTAATTACATCCTTTCATATCTTAAGTACCAAACAGATTTGCAAGTAAAAATATAAATTCTATAATTAGTAGCATCACATGGTTCTTGCAAAAACTTAAGCCCAATAGGATTGATCATACCATATGCGGCACAATCCAAAAATTAATAAAGAACGAAATAGAGTAAAAGGGAACAGTAATTCATATTTTTATCATGTAATATTAAATTAATTCACTGTTTAAAATTGGGCAATCTGAGGCACACCTTGAGGGCCGCCTCAACGCAATTTCAAAGAAAAATGCTTTGAGGTATATGCCTCAATTGGCTCCATAAATGTGTACACATCACATTGGATGAGGCATGCCTCACCTAAATTTCATTGAGACATCCACCTCTTGCATTTAGTTTTCCCCCACCCCATATTAGATAGTTCAAATACGAACCGAACACCTCTCATGCACAAGAACTCCATTCTCCTCAATTAGGCTTTGTCTGCATTGCTGCCTGCTGCCTTTGCCGCTAGCATCGCCACAATTGCTTGTTGCTTCCACTGTCATTGAGGCTTGTTACTTCCTCTAAAATAGCCGCTTACATCTTCAGTTATAGCCTTCTGCCGCTCCTGTTGATATCGTTGCCGCCAGTTGATCCTATTATCAACGTCGTCGCTTGCTGCTCTAGCTTTTGTTTTTTTTTTTTTGTTCTTATGTAGAAGTATGGATGTTATTATATTGGTTGGACAACAGGATTGAGAAAAGTCTACTATGTTAAATTATCTTTGATATTGTATGTTGCTTTCATTTCATATTATATGTTTGTTTAATGGCTTGATCGGTTGATTTTGATATTATATTTTTACTTTGTGCAAGTTGTTAAATAATATTTTGAAACTTACAAAAATATTTACTTCATATAAAACAATTTATCATTTTTTACAATTTATCACTTTTTACCATGCTAAACTGTTAATATGTGTTTCTTATACACACACACACACACACTATGTTAAATTATCTTTGATATTTTATATATCTTTGATATTGTATGTTGCTTTCATTTCATATTATATGTTTGTTTAATGGCTTGATCGGTTGATTTTGATATTATATTTTTACTTTGTGCAAGTTGTTAAATAATATTTTGAAACTTACAAAAATATTTACTTCATATAAAACAATTTATCATTTTTTACAATTTATCACTTTTTACCATGCTAAACTGTTAATATGTGTTTCTTATACACACACACACACACACTATGTTAAATTATCTTTGATATTTTATATTGCTTTCATTTCATATTATATGTTTGTTTAATGGCTTGATCGGTTGATTTTCATATTATATTTTTACTTTGTGCAAGTTGTTAAATAATATTTTGAGACTTACAAAATTATTATTTCATATAAAACAATTTATCACTTTTTACCATGCTAAAATGTTAATATGTGTTTCTTATACACACACACACACAAATTATGGAGGCATGTTGCTCTGCTAGGATTAGGGCGACATGGAGGCGATTTGCTTAATCTGGAGGCAGCTGCTTCTCCGATGGTGGGTTAATGGAAAAACTCACTTTTGCGGATGTGTTGGCGCTCTCACGGTTATTGATTCAAAAAAACTATGTTTTTCCTCAATCTTAACAACACATTAGGTGGTGTGGGTGAGCAACTTTTTGTGAGGAAGGCTGGTAGAAAAAGTGGAAGGCCTATTCTATTTCTTTCTGATCAAGACACTTTAAATCTTTCCTCCAATTGCAAATTTGCATTAGTTGGTAAGTTTCTTTATGGTCATCCTAAGATGGAATTAGTGCGAAAAAAACTTCTTGGCGAGTGGAAGATTAGATTATTGGATGGCTGACATATTCTTATCCAATTGAGTAGGGAGGACTATGCGTGGATTTTTACTAAAAAATACTTAAAATTTGAGAACAAAAGTAAGAAACTTTTGAAGTAGAATGCAGATAGAGCCTCCTATAGTCCCTATTTGGTTTCAGTTCCCTGGACTTAAACTTCAACTTTTCAATCATGAGATTTTTTTCTTCTTTAGGAGCTATCTTTGGGAGGTCAATGAAGATGGATATCTGCACTAAAATTTTAATAAGGCCATCTGTTGCCCGTGTTTTAGTTGAAAAGGATATTACTCAGGCTGTTGCGGAGGAGCTTTGGATTAGTACTGCTCATAACGGCTATTGGCAGAAAGTTGTCGTGGAATAGCACGCCCATTTTTGCGAACATTAACTTATGTTTGGTCATTTGGTTGAGAATTGTAGATTTGGCTTCCCTTAATAGATTGTTTAAACTCAAACGGATTCCAAAACTCTGGTACTTTGCTATTTTGGAACCTTTGGTTAGTAGAAATAATAAATATATCCTAAGAAAACTTGGAAAGTTCCACTCTTACGATAGTATCTAACAAGATTTGGTTGTTCTATAAAGAAAGATGTTACTGTTAATGTGATTAGAAATGAATCACAATTCCTTATGTCCATGTTGAGAAAGACATCTTCCATAAGTGGGCTACTTTTATGTATGTTAGTTCTACTTATTCTCTTGGATTGGATCACTGAGAGAATCTAAAGAATCTGAGCATTGGGATGAATGGAAATTAGGTTATGGGTCGAGATTTCAATATGATATCTTGCAACTCTGAGAAAATTGATGGCAGACTTGTGGATCCTAGAATTATGGCTGATTTTAATAATGCATTAATAGAGGCTGGTCTGTTCCACTTGGGGAAAAGAGGTAGGGTCTTTGAGAGACTGGATAGAATCTTGGCTAATCAGAAGTGGGCAAGTAATTTTCATATTTCTAAGGTTCAACATCTTCCTAGACAATGCACTGATTACAGACCTTTACTTTTAATCATTTCCTTCATAGATAAACCTTCAGTGCATTAATTTAGATATTTTCACACGTGGTCTGAGCAAAATGATTTTATAAATTGTGTTAAGGAGAACTGAAAGACCACTTTTATGGGGAACTCTTGGTTTAAATTATGAAAACTCCACAAGAATGTTGTCAAAGCACCTAAGGCTTGGAATTGAAATGTTTTTGATGATATGCATAACAAGGTGTTTACTGCTAAAGCTAAGGTGTGCAGACTAGAGCAAATCGATGTTGTGAACGAGAAGGATAATGATGAACTTGTCACTTCTCATAAGACTTTGTTGACTGCTATCAAATAGGAAGAGGATTTATAAGGCCAAGAAACCGAAAGTGCATTTTAAGGAGGGGATAGAAACTCTCACTGCTTTCATGCTTGCATTAAGAAAAAAGGAGGATGAATGTTAACTTAAAAATACAGAAGGGATGTGGTAATTGGATTACTGATCAAGTTGAGATTGGTAAAAGTGTTGTTAACTACTTTGAGAACCTCTTTAGCGGGATTGAGATTAATTCTCCTATCAATCATGCTCTTTTGGAAGACCAAAGCCATCTTATTGGCAATCTTGACCTAGCTAAGGTTCCATGTGAAAAAGAAATATGGGGTGCACTTTGTACTATTGATGCTAATAGAGCTGTTAGCTGATGGATTTACTACTAACTTTTACAAGAAATGTTGGAATGTATTAAAAAGGAGGTTGTTGTTGCCATCCAAAGTTGCTTTAGAAGGGAAGATCCACGCAACTACTTCTCAACCTCTACCATCATTCTTATTCCCAGGGAAAAAAATCAGATATACTTGCGATCATTTCAGACCAATTTGTCTTACTTATGTGATTTCTAAATTTACAAGTAAAACAATTGTAGCTAGACTCCGACCACTTCTCTCTTCTCTCTTCTCTCTTCTCTCATTTCCTTAAACCAATCAACCTTCACCAAGGGCAAAGATATAAGTGATAATATTCTATTGGCTTAAAAGCTTATTCATGATCTAGATAAAAAATGCAAGGGTGGCAATCTGATTATGAAACTTGATCTCAAGAAAGCTTATGATACTATAAGTTGGGACTTTATGTTCAAAGTTCTTCAGAGTAGGGGTCTTAAAGTTGATTTCTGCTCTCTTATTATTAGATGATTAAGGCGCAACCAGTATAATGTGCTTATCAATGGGAGTACTTATGGTTTCTTTTCTTCCACTAGAAAAATTAAGAAAGGTGACCTCCTTCCACCCATTATTTTCATTATTGCTTTTGATTACTTTTCTCGTATGGTTAATAAGTTACAGAGCAATCGTCTTATCACACAATTTCATCATAAATCCAAAATGATCATTAGCCATTTGGCCTATGCTAACGATGCAATCATTTTTTCTAATGTTGGGAAATCCTCTGCGAGAAAGGTCTATAATTTGTTGATGCAATTTCAAAACATCTATGGTGTGTCCTTTATGATCAGTAAATGTCAACTTTTTTTGAGCAAAAAATGTCAAGAGATCCTTAGGACTTTGGATTAAGGAGTTTATTGGGTTTGCTACATCTGAGCTACCGATCAAATATCTTAGGGTCAACTTAATTAAAGGTAGAGTCAAACAAATACAACTTGATGGTGTTGTTGATAATATCAAAAACAGTATCATTGATTAAAAAATTCCTATCTATCATTTGGGGGTCATGTCACTCTTCTCAAAAGTGTTTTAAACTCAATCCCTCTTTATGCACTTCAAGTTCTAAAAATGAAAACTAGCACACAACACGCTTGACTTATGTTTAAACAAGTTTCTTTGGTCTTGGGAAAAGAATTAAAAAGCATTGGGCAAGTTAGAAAAAAATTTGTAAACCTTCGTTCACTGGTGGCATGGGTTTTAAAGAGCTTCATTATATTGTTGAAATTAATTCAATTAAGCTTTGGCTTAAGTTTAGGGCCAACAGCTCTGAGTGGGCTAATTTTATGTATGATAAGTATTTTGTAGAGATAAACATCCTACTCAAACATTTTTTAGAATGGATGATTCCAAATTTTGGAAGGCCATACTGAGTTAGATATTGGTCTATTGGGATCTTGGAAATGGAGATATTTCTTTTTTGAAAGACTAGTGGTGCATGGAGAATTTGGCTTCCTTTATCAATGAGGTAAACGGTGATTGCAAACTGGTTTAGTTCTGGAATAAAAATGAATGGAACACTACTATCCTTAGGGAGAAGGTGGGTTGTGGTCTTGCTAATTCCATTTCCAAGATCTCTATAGATATTTCCAAGAAAGACACTATGGTTACCAAATTTTCTTCTACTTTCTCTATATCTAACGCTATTTATCTTAATCTCTACTCTTGGAAACTGGCTGACTGGGGTAAGAGTATCTGGTGCAAAACTTTCTCTCCTTCTATGTCCTTTTTCCTTTGGATGATGTATTTTCAAGTGTTGCCTTTTGATGATATCCTCAAGCTTAAAGGTCTAAAGCTTCCTTCTAAATGCATTCTTCGTATGAAGGGGGAGGCGAATGTTTGTCACATGTTTTTTGCGTGTCCTTTTGCCTTAGCTGTTTGGAGAATTCCGGGTGACACTTTTAATATCAATATACCTAGTGGTGAAACTTGGCTAACTGCCTTTCTTTCTGGAACAATCATTCTAAACACATTTTAAATGATTTTCCTCATATTGTCATCTGGTTTCTCTGGATGGCTAGGAACAATGCTAAACATAACGAGGTGGTTGCTAAGGAACATAGTGTGGCTGCTAATATGTTAGCTTGACTACACAAGGTTTTCTCATATGGCAGGTTTAGCAATTCCTATTTTGCTAGTTTAAGTTATTTTTTCATGATCAAGTGAAGGCTGACAACAGGACAAAGAAAACTATTAGCATTCAACAGGTTTTGTGGAGAACACCTTGCCGGTCATGGATGAAAGTAAATACTGATGGGAGCTGAACTTCTAAGGGTGCTGGTGTTGGAGATGTATTTAGAAATGCTAATGGTAAATGTGTTTGTTTCTTTTACTTTCCTGTTTGTGCTAATTCCCCTCTTGAAGCCGAGTAATGGGTGGTTTGGATTGCTGATAAGAATGCTTTTATGATGAACTTGAAATGTATACATCTGGAAGCTGAATGCCTGGATATGATTGACTATTTGGAATTTAATTGTTCACTTGAGGCGTATCCTTGCCCTGACTAGTGACCTGCAGAAGTTATGGAGCCTTATTCCAAGAGAGGGCAATTCTCCAGCTAACTGGTTGGCTAATTGTGGTTCTCAGGCCAATGATGCCATGGTATCTCCCCTCCTGCTCTTAGTCAGCTTCTTCGTGGTGATTTATTACAGATTCCATACATTAGACGTAAACATGTGCTCACTTCTAACATTTTTGGGTTCTGCTGGTTTGCATGTACATTTTGGAGATTATATTGTGCGTGCTGTAATCTCAGGAATTTGGATCCATAGATTTGCTTTTTGTGTGGAGTTGTATTTTCTAAGTTCCTACTATATTTAAAATATATAAGTAATTATGCTAATATAATATTTTCAAATTGTGAGACTTACACCTCAGACTTCTTCTATACTTAGTTGTTTTAAACTTGAATTAACAGCTAAATACTCAATTGTACAATTTTAAACATTGAATAAATTTCAAACAAACAACTAAATAAATGAGAATTTAGTGAAGTCACCACATAATCAAGGATTCGATTTTCAGCAAGTATTCTCTTAGTGACAGCTTAGTTTACCAATAACAGTTACCTGCGCTTTTCTTCAGCTTCAATGAACTCATTATAGATCCTCAGCATATCCCAAGCAACAGCCCTCTGGAATATCAAATTGCAAATAAAATGTTACAAAGGAAAGAAATCAAAATTCAAATGCATACAAATACGAAACAATGTCCATGGAAATCAATTCCTCTTTCGAAATTCAAGTCTATTTGCAAGAATTACAAAACAGACCATAAACAGCACTTCTGAAGTATTTTTCTCAAGAAAACAACTCATTTGATAGAAAATAGTCAAACTAAATGAGCATACCTGCCATCCTTGATCAAGAAAGAGTTTTTCCTTGGTATTTAAAGTTGGTGTTGCGTATATACCTAATAAAGGGCATCCTCGGCTCTGCAAACAAAACATGAGCTGTTCTTCAAAAGACAAAACTTATGCAAAAAATTTAAAACCTAAATTAAATTAAAATGCAAGTTAATATATTTCTCACAGATTATATAAAAAAGTGTAAGAAGAGTGACTTTATAATTGAAATTGCCACAAAGCTATCACTTGAGAGATTCTCTCCCACCAGAAACATGCATTATTATGAAGGTTGGGCCCTATTTTTTTCTTTGCTTGACATGAAAAATTTCCTTCTCTACTATAAAATGTGATATTTATGCGAATACAGACATACATTCAGTCAGCTGAAAAAAACTTTAACTTTTGACAGGAGAATGTGATTATGCTGGCTAACTTGAAAACCAAAAGAGAGGGAGTTCCCACGACATGCAAAAATTAAACAACATGAGACCAAATTAAATAGTTATATGGATGGATACGCTTCCAAGTAAGAACAAAACTGCAGAAAAATGTGTTGAGTTGAAATGAGGCAAAAGGACGAATGACAAAACAAACAAATTGACGGTAAAATGTTTGGATAAGGCTCTATGATAGATTAACCATACTAATTTTGACTCCATCCCTGATCTAGCATTAATGGAGCCCTATACACAAGATAGACCATAAAAAAGTTGGAAAGAGATGCATTCCTCCTGTATAATGGATTAAAGGCTTTTTAATTTTAAAAAAGGTGCATTAAGGAAGAATTTTCCACCGATACACTTCTAGAAAATTACGAGTTATGAAGATGAAGGCACTCAAATATCAATGAAGTACAAATCAAGCTATCCTAGCTATACTGCCAACTGTTTGAGAGCTTCCAAAAGAAAGAAGAGAATAAAGCTGCCAATCATCAAAAGATCAAATTCTGTCAACCAGGAAAGAGAACTGATATAACAAATGCAAAAGGCAAAAACTAAATCCAAAAATGAGGCTTCGTTTGGCATAGCTTTGTAAATGCATTCTCAGCTTCCTTAAATAGCAGAGGTAATTTAAGAATGTTTAGAAAAATAACTGAGACAATGTCCAGTTTCATAACTGAAAAGCAGCTTTCTTAGAACTGTAGTGACGGTAGCCTCCAAAAAAAAAGACTTTGTCTGAATTTTAGCATTTCATTTAATTATTTAGACTTTTTATTTATTTACTTGTTTATTTATGCAAATATTAACATGAAATAATAATATAAGTATATGAAATCATAATAACTTCAAATTAAGTTATTAAATCAACTCATTAGTGATAGTCATTAAACAACCACATTTTATAGCACTTGATACAGTAACCTTAGCATGACTTTGCCAAATTGTCATTTGCTTTACTTGAAAACACAGCCCACACAACGTAACACAAGACATCAATGTCAAACCTATCCTAAGTGTTTATTATAAAGCTGAACCAAAGGTTTAAAATATAAAAGGTCTCCCATTTATCAGTATGACATTCATAAGTTGTTAATGAACTTTGCAGTAGGAAAACATTGCATCAAACTAACTTGCAAAAGATATGCATGCTTTACTAATAAACACACCTCAAGATTTTTCATCATTTGCTCTCCAAATGCATCGTCAGGATGGATCTAAAAAAAGACGAGCACTGATAGCATGATTAACAAATAAATTTTTTGGGTTTAAAATTTTTAAAAATAAAGCATAGCATATTAAAAAGAAATTTACTTGCTCATATGAAAAAAATATGGCAGTTGAGAAAGTTTTTGAAGCCCATCTAACAATAGAAGTTGTTGAATCCGGATCCAAGTATATCAAAACGCACTCTGCAACTATAAACGTTGGCAAACTGATAAAAGCATTAGAATAATAAATTTCAAGTTTCTTTTGTGAATATACGTAATTCAGTTCTCAAATTTGACAAATAAGCTTCTTTATCGGAGAAAATATAGCACAACTGAGTTAAATGGAAATAGAAACATCAGTGAAGCAGGCTCCTTTCAGAGCAAACAATGAAGTTTTAAAAATCACCGGTGAGATTAACGGTAGGCAAACAACAGTTAATTGAACCCTTCTGATTTTCCAAGGTTAAAGTTGCATTCCAATGCTCTTCACCTAAATTGGCAGTTAATTTATTATATTCATAAGGTTTTCCATTACTTATACATGCGTGAAAATATCAACAACCAGATCCCAAATTTTATATGATATTGTTATAGAGCTCCTAGAAGGTATTTTGGAAGTGAATTTAGAGGAGACATAGTTCTAGAATAGCAAGAGACCAAAAATATGCGAGGTTGGTGCCATTTGGCAGAGGATAGACATCGTTCAGTAGCTGTCCTGGCTAAAAAAAGCAAAGGGAACTTCAAATCGGCGACGTTAAGACTGCGAAGAGGATCTGCCACATGTTCTTGAACAAAATACAAACACACCATTTGCAAAAGGTAGAGACGCTCTAAAGAGCATAAAACAGAGAACAACATCTCAAAACTCAATAACAATAGCCAAAGTTTTTCAAAACAACAAAATAAAAACATATAAATAGGTCCCTAATAGAAATAACTCAAAAAAGAAATAAGAAAATAGAAAATAAATCAAAACGGCAAGTATCTATGCCCAAAATTGTTAAACGAGCGAAAAGTACTCGTCTGGTCTTCCTGTGATCGTGGAACACTTGTTTCTGCAGTATTGCGGAACACACGCGATTTGAAATTATGGGTATACAATCTTGTAAACCCATGAACCCTCCCACATCATTCACCTCTAATTGAAGAGGTTTTTTCATCTTTCACTCGAAGGACCTGGATCCCACTGTTGGACGTTTTTTCCCACAAAGCATCTAAGGAGAATTTCAGCATTGCGGTTCACCCCTCCTATTTGATCATTTGTTGGTGGATGCACTGTTGGACTGAACTGAAACTTAGCCCTTGGCTTAGTTTATAAGGTCTTCCAAAAATTGCTCAAGAACATTTCATTTTCATCTGAAGTGAAGCACGCTTGACCTCTCTTAGTACTGGCAAGCACATAGAGATAAATTATCAGTTAGGATATCTATCAACACTCTATCAAGGACTGCCTCTTTTCTAGTATTGGCTCTTTGGACTCACGATCTTCAAGGACAACCAATGTTAATTTTGTTGGAATCTCTCTTATGGGCTCAGTTTGAATCACTAGCAACTCTCCCCCGTCGCTACAAGCGGGTACTACTTTTTGATGAATTCAATTTCTCATGTCACTGCCCATTTCTTCAACTGCTCCCTACTCAGTGAAAGATAACATTCTTTTGTTTAAGCAATATGATGTAATATGTATGAAGTCATGGCACTTGAAGCAATTTATGGTTGTGATGGACTTAAGAGTACTGGCAGCCTCCACCTTTTCTCCACTCTAAACTAATTTTTCCTCTAACGGGTAGACTTTGGGATGCTCCACTCTGTGTGCTGTTGTTATTTGATCATGGGGTTGAATTGTGTTTGAAGGGTGGTGTGGACCTCATGCTTCAAAGTGGAGAATAGGTGGAGCAATCCAACACTCCCAAATTCATTTCAAGTAGAAAAAGCGTCAAGTGCCACAATTTTGGACATAGTGCATCAGATTGCCCAAACAAAAATACAATCTATTTCACCGAGCAGTGCACTACTGAAGAAATGGACAATGGATATTCTTCTTAAGTTGCACTTACTGAGGGAGGTTCAACATGTCAAAAGTGGGAAGCTTATGTGCCATTTCTAGAAGATTATATGATGTTATTTGGGTGTTAAAGCTATTTGGGTATTAAAATTAGTTCAGTAGTGTACCCACTGACTGATGATCAAACAAGATGGATGAACCATTGCATTGGAAATCGCCTCAGGAGCCCTACGGGAAAGAACATTCTGCAATGGGATTCAGGTTCCAACAAAGAAGAGGAGGCCTCTTCAAAGTGATTTCTATTGAGAGTTTCCTAGATTGCCATAGATTATGTCTCAGAGTTGATTCTTCCTTATATCCTTGTTTATCTGATACACTTAGACGAGTACGATAAGTGGAAAAAATCAATTACATATTTAATGGCTCAAGGCTTGGTTCATGTTCCAGTTCAGGTTATGCCAAAAGAGGACAGATATCTATTCTATCAGGATAAGCTTTCGAATGGCAACGCCTGCAGGATTGACTTACCCGGTTGTTATCAACAGCTCCACCACCTTCAACGTGGTCGACCAAACGCTATACTATTTGAAGATAGAAGCTTTGATGGCTGAGGTCGAAGCTCCCTGAACCCTAGAAGTCAAATGCGACAGTTTCCTTTTACTGAATGGGGTGAACGCGGAACCAATGACTGTAAGCAATGGCCACTTACTTGCCCGGACCAAACCGGTCCAGATTTTTCTTTGTTATGGAGTGTCGGTCAGTCCCTTGGGCCCACTCCTTGCTATCATATTATTATAAATTTATTTTCTTGATGTATTAGGGTTACTTTTGTCACATTTCTATTTAGGTCAGTCTTCAGTGTCTCGAGTTTCACTTTTAGAGCTGTATCCAAGGGGCAAGTGGTGCTATGGCTATATCTCGCTTCCAGGGTCGCTCCCTGTCACCCATCCTAGCTGTAGTTGGCCAGAACCGCCACCTGTGGTTGTTTTCCTACAACTTTCTCAGTGTTCCGGTCTCCATCTTTGCTGCCACTGCTGCCCAGCTCTCCACATTCACAATCGTTGTTGTTCTAGCCCTCTACCTTTGTTGTCACTGTTGTTCCAACTCTCTTTGTTGTCATCGTTGTTCTAGCCACTATGATTGGTTGCAACCGCCTAGAAACTCCTCTAGCAGATGTTTTCCATGTGTCATCCCACTCCCTCTGCATTGTCATCCAAGACAGCAAGTACCTGTTGTTTTTCAGTTGCACCCACCCCTCTACTCCACCTCCCTACCTTATCGCCACCTTTCCAAACTGCTAACAGCCACCACAATACCCCTAGTTTCACCCTGGTCACATGTCATGTGTCATGTTTGTTTTTATTTCATATTTTCATTTGTTCGATTGTAATTACATGTTCATATTATTGTTTGGGTAACTCTGGTATCATTTATCGCCGAATCGTCCAAAAAAATGGGGATAAGAGATTATTCCTAAAGCAACTTGAAGTGCGAGTACTTTAAGAAAAAAATATATATATTAAAGAGAAATGAGAGAAACTCCATGGAAAGCCCCAAGGCCTTGGGGAAAATAAAAAACCTAATAAAAATGTAGGCATGTCTTGTTAAATAGAAGGACTCAAACAAGCTAAGAAAATTCAATTCTATTGAAAAACCTTCTGAATCATGCACTCTAGCTTAATGTAGTAAGAATTCTAACTTTTATTTTTAATACCTCAAGTAGTTTCTCTAAAATATGTGGATAATAGATGCGAGGACCACCCATCGCATCATAAACCTTGCCAACCTTTTCTATATCAATAAATATTATCACAACAATACAAAAAAGTATCCAATGGCTACCTAACTGAATCTACTCTCAATAATATGCAACATGATTCTAACCTAACAATAAATTTTTTGTCTATTCATAAACTCGCCAAAGACCATAATTATAAGATGATATTTTTTACTAATCATTGTTTTCTTCATGGTCTCACTATAAGGAAGACGATTAGAAAAACTAAAAAAACTTATTAATTATACTTGTTTGAGAACCATATCTATTATAAATAAAGATAGTATTTGGAGCCATCATTATAGAAAAGATATCCCTCCTTTAAAATAGTATATATATCTTTAAATCTTTTTTCTTTTTCTTTAAATATTGATATTGAAAAATTTCATTATAAAACTTATGAAATTGCTAAAAATGAATTCAAATCCTCTAATTTTTTCATTGATAATTCACTTTAATATTTAAAGACCCTCAAAAAATTACAAATATTTCTAAAGTCAAAGGATCTGTCATATTTATTAAAGATTATATAATCACATGGCATGGGTTTATCTTATAAAAAAATCAACGTCAATCTCTATGATAAAAAAATTAAATTAGTGTTAAGGTTAAGAAAAATATTGGACAAATAAATGTCAAGATTATTTTACTTAAGCTATATTGTCTTTTTCAATAAAAAAAGTTTATTATTCATCAATCCTCATACCCTGACACCCAAAATTCATAATTAAGATATCGTTGAGAGATCAGAAGAGAAAAAATTATATGATGCAAGTTTTTGATGGAAACAACAAACGATATGAAGCAAAAGATAATAGAAAATGATTATTCCTACAAAATAGATTAACAAAAAAATAATTGGCCCCATTACTAAAATAAATATAATTTGTTTCACAATTTCTCTAGTTGCTAACCTTACATGTTTCATATAAGAATATGATATTAAAAATGTCCTTTTACATGGAGATGTTGAAGAAGTTTAATATCTAGCTCATAGAAAATAATATGTGCAAATTTAAAAAGGCACCATATGACCTTAAACAATTCCTAAGAGCATAATTTGGTAGGCTTACAAAAGCCATAGATAGAAAGAAATATAAAGAAAGACAAAACGATCATACAACCTTCTAAGAATATCCTATTAACAAAAAAAAAATTAATTTTTATTATGTAAGTTGATAATGTAGTTATTGCAGATAAAAATAATGAGATCAATTACTCTGAAAAGAATTAACACAAAATTTGAAATTGAAGAGCTTGGTAAACTAAAATATTTTCTGAATATAGTACTGAATCAATTAAGAAAAAAACTTTTATTTCTCAATAAAAATACATTATAAAAATTTTGAGAGGAACAAAAATAATTGCTTACAAACCTTGTGAAACTCCAATTAAATTGAGTCAACAATTTGACACGAATAAAGATAGAATAAAAGTTAATATTGGACAATATCAAAAATTACTTGGAAAACTAATCTTATCTATCTCACATCCGTCTTGACATTGCTTTATTATAAGTCTTACGAGTCAATTTATGCATAAACTAAAAAAAATCCCACTTTCAAGCTACTTCTAGAATTTCCAAATGTTTAAAATCAAATCATGAACAAAAGATTATCTATAGAAAATATAAAATGCTATAAATTAAAAGTTATACAGATATTCATAATAATTATGCAAGATATAAGACCCATTTTAGGAAATCACACATTATTGAAAATTTACCTAATGACATGAAAAAGTAAGAAAATTCTATTGTCTTAAAGTTAAATGTTAAATCATAAATCTAGAGCAAATGCTCAAAATATTCGTGAAAACTTACAATTTATTATCACACTAGAAAACTTAAAATTTAAATGAATAGAACTTATGAGAATTATTGTATCATCAATATTGCCCATAGTTTGTTATAACACAATCGAACTAAACATGTAAAGATAGATAGGCATTTCACAAAATAGAAACTAGAAAGTGGGTTAATTTGCACAACCAATGTTCCAACGAGAATTAAACTCGTCAACATATTTATCAAATGACTTTACAATCTCACATTAAAAAATATGTCAATAAAGTTTGAAAAGGTAAATCTTTACCATCCAATTTAAGGGGGCATGTTGAAAATGTTATTATTACTAAATAATAAATGAAACGAAACACAAATTCAAGTGCTAATAAAAGAAAATACATGCCATAAATACATATGCTTAACGTGAACGGAAAAGTGAAACAGATGTACATGCTTACATAGAAAGAGTACCATAGATTCATTTGAATAACATGAAACAATTTCTACAGATTCATGTGCTTCATATAGAAGGTGAGTGCCATAGATTCATGTACTTAACATGAAAAGGGGAGAGACGAGGATTGCTCTCTCCTCCCATCAGCCAAGATAGAAAATTTTGGATAACTAGTTTAATTTTTAAATTATTTATGATTAATAATTTTTAGCACTGTCATTGCCGGTCCCAAGCCCGGATGTGAAAAGTGGAGGGTTGCGTTAGGTAGTTCACAACCAGAATTAAACTTATCGAAAAAATCATGACATGAATCCTTTTGATTATTGTGTAAGTGTTTGGGTGTCCCCTAGAAGCTACGCGTTGTATGGTCTGAATACAGTGAAAAGTGTGCAAGGGCCGCTACACTGGCGCCCGGGTGTAGTGTCAAATAAGTCAGGGTTCCCACATTACGGATGGATGAGGGTAAAAAAGTTAGTCCATGAAACTAATATTAGGTTAGAATCTTGGAATATAGGTACTCTCAAAAGTAAATGAATGGAATTAGTTGATATTATGATTCATAGAAAGATAAATATCTTATATGTTCTAGAAACTAAATGGATTGAAGAAAATACTAAGGATATTGATAACTTAGGTTTTAACATTTGGTATTCAAGTAAGAGTCGCACTAGAAATGGTATAGGTTTAATTTTAGATAAGAGTTTGAAAGATAATGTTGTAAAAATGAATAGAGTTGGAGATAGAATTATAGCCCATAAGATTACTATTGATATTATGATTTTTAATATTATGAGTGTTTATGCTCCTCAAGTAGATTTAGATATAGGTTATAAAGAAAAAGTTTGAAATGACTTAGAAGACTTAATACAAATGATATCTCTTGAAGAAAGAATCTTTATTGGAGGAGATTTAAATGGACATGTCGGTAGAGTAGTAGCAGATTTTAGAAATATTCATGGTGGCTACAGTTTTGGAGTGATTAATGAAGAAGAAAGAGATACATTAGATTTGTCTTTAGCATATGATTTTGTTATTGTAAACACTTTATTCAAGAAAAGAGATAAGCATAATATTACTTATAAAAATGGATCTAATTAAACATAAATTGATTATTTTCTTATGAGAAGAAGAGATTGTCGATAATGTAAAGATTGTAAGGTCATTTCAAGTGAGGATTTAATTACTCAACATTGATTATTAATTCTAGATTTTAAAATTAAGATTTGTAAAATAAAGAATACTAGGAATCATCGTCATATAATTATATAGGAGTATCTAAAAAACACAAATAAAATTATATTTATGAGTAAAATTCAAGATTTCAAAATTTGGGATGTTCATGAAGAAGCTATGTGAGATAAAGTAACAAACCCTATTAAACAAGTGGCAAAAGTTGTACTTGAAGAATCAAAAGAAATAAATAAAAATAGTTAGTGATGGAATAATAATATGTAAGAAAAGATGAAATATAAGATGTTATAAAAATTGGTTGAAATGTAAAAGCTTAGAGAACAGGAAAAAATATCAAACGGCCCATAGAGAGTCTAAGAGAACAATTTGTGACGCTAAAAATTATGCTTTTAGTGATCTTTATAATAGATTAGATACTAATAAAGGCAAAAAATATATGTATAAACTAGCCAAACAAAAGAAAAGTAAAGATTTAACTCAAGTAAAGTGTATTAAAGATGAAAATCAGAATATGTTTTTCTTAGAAAAAAAATATTCAAAATAGGTGGATGAGTTATTTTGATAAGTTTTTAAATGAAGTTTCAAAAAATACGATCGACCTTAGTGATCTTAACATTATTTATAATAATAAAATGTTTCATTTTTACCGTCGCATTAGTAAAAAAGTTGAGGATGCATTAAAGAAAACCAAGGGTGGAAAGTCTGTAAGACTTGATGATATCCCAATTGAAGTGAGGATATCATTTTATTATTATAAAGACTAAATGAGAAATGAATAGTGGTCTACCTCTACCCTATCCGTGATAGGTTTGGTGTCGCTCCAGTGACGGACAAAATTAGAGAGAGTCTCCTTAGATGGTTTGGTCACATTAAACGTCGACCATCTGATGATCCAATTAGAAGAGTAGATGTTTTAGATTCGAACTTATGTTAAGAAAGGCAAAGGGTTAAGAAAGGCAAAGGGAGACCTAGGAAAACTTGGGCATATTGTATAAAAAATGATTTTAATTTATTAGAATTAAATGAAAATAGGACACAGTGGAGAAAAGGAATTCAAGTAGCCGAACCCACTTAGTGGGATAATGGTTTTGTTGTTGTTGTTGTTGTTGTAATAATTTTCAACTCTTTTCTTGATAATTTTGAATTTTAAATACTCAATGGTGAAATAAACAAAGAAAACTTCCTAACCAAATTTTCTTTTCTATGGCAGGATCATTTAAAATTATGCAAAACACTAAGATTATCACTTATGAGGTATTGCAATGGTACATTCTTGGACGTTTGATTTGACACTATTTCAAAAAACAATTGTCAGTGCATTGGATTCTTCTCATCTATCATCCCTTACTAGTGAATTCACATCCAATGCTGTGTCAGAGCATTTTACACACCTTGTTCCTTAAACAGTTTGATGAAATTATGTCCACTACTAAAAATGGATTCCAAGGAAAGCTTGTGTGCGAGCATAACATAACTTTATGGGATGATTAATAGATTGATTTACAAGAAACAAATTTCATATAATAAGAATTGCTATATGAATATCAAAAGTTTAATTCATTAAAGTTATACTTTCTTTCTAAATCAAACAGATTGATGTGGAATCCCTTCAATGTTCCAATAACAACATTCACATAGCCTTAGTTCGCATGATATGCGACTTTGATCCTTGTAGCTCTTGAATGCGAGAACTATCAAACCTACAGTGTTATATGTTAAGTTGTAAGGTCAAGCTTTTCTCCAATAAGGAAAATGCACTATGCAAATTAGTCATAGGTCGACCTTCGTAGTAATGTCACTATAAGGGTTTAAAAGTTGGCAAAGAGCTCTTGAATCCAACATTTATCAATATTTCATCAAGAGTGCTTTAGAAATTTGTTTGCTTTTTCAATTGCTCTGGATTTTTGTTTATAATGAGAAGTTGTGTCATCATATGTTGAACGTGGAATTGTATTTTCTTCATAAATAAATCATAAAGAAATCTACAACGATGATAATATGACAACCATCAATTAAGTAAACATGAATAAAAGTTGTGTTTTTTGTATGTTGGTCTTCACTTTTTGTTTCCAGTTTAGGCTTTCCGCTTTCGGCATTTACATAAGTTTCATCTATTTCCTAACATGATATGCCTTTCTTATGCATATCCATACTGTGGAGATCAAGATTCAAGTTAAGATAAGATTCACGAGTTTATGATATTGAGTACTTTGTCGTTGATTCAATACTATTGATTCTGCGATAATCACTCCATATTTAGTAGATTGTATTCATGTCAATCTCCTATCTAAAAACATAGCATAACATTAAAGCCACTTTAAAAAAAATTATAGACAACTAGCTCTATGGTTTCGATGTTTATAAATAGTAGATTTTAAGACGAACAATAATATTCTCTAAATATTAATTTTCTATTCTATCCAATTTTTTTTATGGTTGATTGAACTCTAATTCCTTCAAAATTTGTCCAAGTGAAACTATTTAGATATTGTTTTCTAAGTGCATTAATTCTAGTCCACTTCATTACAAAAGATTTTTTTTTTTTTTGGGTAAAGCGAGCCTTAAACGATGTCTGGGTTTTGGTAGTAATTTAATTTTATTTGAATTTCTTTATCTGAGTAATCATTAAATAATCATTTAGTTTGAATTTCTAACATTTCTAAGTCTACGCGGGAAAAAAAAAAAAACTAGTATTTGTCTTAATTGATGTTCTTTGAAACAGTGATATGCTAAAACTAATTTATTTAGCTTCATACATTGCATTATTTGGTTACACTAAAATCCCATTCCCCAAGACATCATGTGTCAGTTGCAATTAAAATTACAATACTTGTCACATTCTCCTTCAAATGCAAGCCACATCCATTTTAAATTATTGCACTGCATATTATGAAAATAAAGAATAAGAAGATATGGAACAAAAAAACAATTCCATCAATTCCCATAAATTAGGTTTAGTTGATTATAAAACTATAAGAAAATAAAATTTCACTGCCACTATGACAAATGTTTAAAACAAATATAGACTGTTTAATAAGACCAACATAAAAAACGTATCGACTTGAAATAGAGAAAATATGTAGAACATACCTACAATCCAATTGAGCAAGATCCATCATCATATCCAATTGATTTATATCACGCAAATCAATAGGGAGGAGTTTATAATGTTCACCTAAAACTTCACCTCTTTCTGAAAAAGTGGTGAAACTATTTCAGTGTTAACTCAAATTACTTTCAGGGAAATGCTGCAAATATTGCCATCACATAAATGCTAGCATGCTTGTGATGCTATTTTAAATGCACAGGTTGCAGAATGAAAAGGCCTTCAGCAAGTGAAAAGATAACTTTTTAGAACAAAAAATCAAAGGGAAATAAAAATAACCCCATGACATACAAAACTTACAATATTGTCATGCACTAATTAGAGGTAAAAATAAATGTCATAAGCTGAGCCAGAAAGAAAATGTGCATGCCCAAACATGCAAAAAGGTGGAAGCATTTTTGTATTAAGCATTTAAAATATATGCAAAATTAGGCAAGCCAGTGATGATAGAGAACCAAAAATGTATAAAAATCTAATAGGGTAAGAATCCATTACCTTTACAAATATAAGCTTCATCTCCAACCTTATCCTTCAACTGACTATGGTGCTCTATGAGGGCTGCTTTCTTACTCGTCACCTGGAAGCAATACAAATGGGTCAATCAACAAATCAGAATTATTGGAATTGAAAGTAACTACTATTATTGGAAAATAATTGGAGTTAGCATATGAATATTTCAAATATCAAACCTCTTTAAAATCCAGCTCCACATATTGATGTGGCGCAATTCCCTCTTCCTAGAGAAAAGAAAAAGTCAAGATCAAAAATACAAAAGTTCATCTGCTGGAAACATGATAAGTAAGTAAAAAATTCAGTATATCAATACATAAACTTTAGCAACGTTTTCAATTTTCAGGAGGAGAATAAGGAATATGGTTAGAAGTGAGAATATTTTAGATTTTTCTACATTAATAGCATAATATGTGGAGAAAAAGAAGTAAAACTATGATATTAGAGTTACATGGATATAGACTACATAAGATGGCATCTTTGCTTACCACCAACTGGAAATAAGTTGTATCAAAGCCAGCTCCAAGAGACAATATCTGTTTCTTCATGAGATTTCTTTCACTTGAATAGTCCTTAATCTCTAAAAACTGCTGAAGAAGTTTCCGAAGAACAGCCCAGCGTGCAAAATACCCTTTGCAAATCATTAGAGTAACAAATGGGGTAAGAATCAGGATGTTCAGGAGTAGAAATGCTTTGTTTTAGGTGACAACAGAAATTAATTCATACCACGATTTATTATTGGTGATCTCCTAACAGGCCTTCTAACGAAAAAATGAACAAAATCATCCTTTACGTATCCTTTTTTAACACAGGACCTGTACATAAATTATAGAATGGAACAAAATATAAGGGTACATTTCTCTATTGAACAATAAACAGTGCAATTGTTTAAGAAAATGGATGAGCAGATTAAGGCCACACTAAAGAATAAAATGAATGAACACTGCAAACTCTAGAGTAGATAATTGTCTCTGCTTTACATTAGCAAAGAAAGATACCATAGATCTTCAAAATGCACAAATTACTTCCATTATCAAGACATTTCCTGTTAAATGGGCACGACGCGAGAATTCACAGAAATAGGGGATCTGTGTGGTTCACCATATTAAAAAAGAACAAAAAATCATCAAGCCAAGGCCTGTTTTCAGTAGTTACGTTAGGCTATCAACATTGAACAAACAGTCAAATAATTTTTTCACCATAATATTAAATCTCTAATCGATAATTTAATAAACAAATATTATGCCAGAAACTTTCATTTCCGCTACTTCTCTTAGGTACAACCTTCAAAGTTTCGAACTTTCCTCACTCCATATTGACCTCATCACAAATTATCAAGCCCTAAGAATTATGTACGATTGCCCCATAGTTTAATGAGAAAAAGACTCTCATCCATAGTCCACAGCCAGATAGGCTTTCCTTCACTAAATATACATCTGGTAAATTTACGCAAAATTTATCCATAAAATACTAAAATTAAACCATGATTTTTCTCAAAACCTTCTATAAAGTCTCCTAATGGATTTTATGAAACACTGTCAACCTTCACAGTTAAAAAGGAAGTTTTTGAGCATTTGCGGAAACGTCAATTATAAATTCCTTAAAAAACTGGAGAATTCAGTCCAAGACGTCCATAATTGAAGACCTCGTGAATTACTTCTGAATGCGCCAAAAAAAAATGTAACTACCCGCAATAACAAGGAATAAATTGGAGTTCAAAAATCCTACGTATCGGTCTAGGTATTCTCATTTGATTTTGATCTAATTCCAGAAAATCATGAATGAGAGAATAAAAAACCATAAGAAGCATACAATTTACTAGCGGTCGCATCGTCATTTGTTGCCTGGACGGCGGTGGTGGAGCTGTGAGCGTCGGCCGGCGTTCTCGCCATCATTGAGGTGGGAAATAGCTGATGACCCTATAGGAACTTGGGTTATTTGCAGCAGGATTTGGCTTATTATGGTCGGTGAGTGCAGAATTTTTATGTCGCCATTTAGGTTGAAAAATTTTACTTTGCATGCCCCTTGATGATAGAAAATATAAAAATTTATCTTTTATTTTTTTCTTAAGAAAACATAATTTAAATTTTTCATCAGATCAAAATTTATATATTTGTTTAATCTTAATAGTCTCATAAGTTACCACAAATACTTAGCAAAATTCAATCATAGGAGCTCCTTGGCCTTCTTCACAAATCCTTTTTTGTTTTAAAAATTGCAAAGCATATGTGCTCAGGATATGATAAAATACTATAATGTTAGTTTTCTCCATTCATTATCCCTGAAAGCTAATGATAATATTTGTTGATTATTTATGATTGAATATGATACAATAAACAATGCATGAAGAAATCTTATTGAAAAGATTAAAAATTATAGGATATGGGAGAATAACATAAGGTGATAAAGGATTAAAAAGAACACCTAGAATTAGAAATGTTTTATGAAGTAACCTATACTAGATGATACATGGAAGCTTGAGTGTTTTTTAATAAATTTTGTTATCCTCAATCATGATAAACATGATTCATTGTACTGCAAACTGCGTTTTGACATCTTTTTCAAAAAGCTATCACTGAAATTTATGTTCTCTCACCGGTCCTAGATAAGTGTGATGGCAGCTTTCTAGCTGTGATTATTTAAAAAAAAAAATTATAATAGCCACCGCAGCTTTTTGAACATCAGATTACTTTTCAGCAGCTTCACAGCTGTTTTTTAATAAGTTGTAGCTGCCCCAAATAGACCCTAAATTCTCTTATCTCATGGGATTTTTTGTAAAAGGACTCTAGCTAATAGTTATAGAAGCTCCTAAGTTTAAACCATGGAATATTATGGGAGGTATAAGTAAGTTTTCTTTAAACTCAACTTATGATTTCAAGGTCTATAGATTATACATTATTTGTATGGTATTATAATATTGATTTAGGATATTGAGAATAAAATAATATTGATTTAGGATATTGATAATAAAATAATATTAATTACAATCTAACATAGGGTTTGTTTGAGGCGGCGATATGGTGGCGGTGCGTCACTGCATCGTAGCTTTGTCTGTTTGGGTAAACTGCGGTTTGACAATTTTTTCAAAAAATTGTCGCTGAAATCTGTGCTTTCACACCACTTCTATCTAGGTGCGGTGACAGTTTTCTAGTTGTGGTTTGACTTTAAAAAAAATTGTAATAGTCACCGTAACTTTTTGAGTATCAGGTTATCATTCAACAGCTTCACAACTACTTTTTAATAAGTTGTAATTTCCCCAAGTAGACCCTTAATATATCAAGAGAATATAAGCTAAAATCAGATAATAATGCTTCTTTGAAAAGAAATAAAGCATGTTAATGCATAGACACATTATGTGTTGTTGAGTATTTTAATACATGTTTGTCTTAATATAGATAAGTTACAGACAGGATATAGAACATATATTGCTATATATGTATTCACATACAACAACAACAACAAAGCCTTAATCCCACTACGTGGGATCAGCTACATGAATCTTTTTTTCTCCATTGCGTCCTATTTAGTGTCATATTTTCATTTAGTTCTAATAAATTAATATCATTTTTTTTACAATAAGCCCCAAGTATTCCTAGGTCTACCTTTGTCTTTCTTAACATAAGTTGAATCTAAAACATCTACTCTCCAAATCAGATCCTCAAATAGTTGACATTTAATGTGAACAAACCATCTAAGACGACTCTCTCTAATTTTGTCCATCACTGGAGCTACACCAACCCTATCACTGATATATTAATTTCGCCTTTTTTTTTCTAAGTGTAAATCCACTCAACCACCTAATCAATCCCATCTCGGTAACACTTAACGTAGTACTATGCTTCTCTTTTAAAGGCCAACATTCAGCGCCATAGAGCATTGTAGGTCACTCCACTGTCTTATAAAATTTTCCTTTCAGTCTAAGCGATTCTTTTTTATCACTCAAAAGGCTTGAAGCTATCCTCTGTTTCAACCAACCAAATTGAATTTTACTATTAACATCCCCATCTATATCATCATCGCTTTGAATAACAGACCCGATATATCTAAATCATTCACACTTTTTAATAATTTGATCACCCAAAGTTACGCTTCTGTCATTAGAGCTACTACTACTAAAATTACATTCCATGTATTCAGTTTTAGTTCTACTTAAATGAAGGCCTTTAGACTCCAATGTAGACCATTGTGATTCAAGTTTTTCCTGGGTTTTTTCTCGTCTTATCTACAAGAAGGATATCATCAACAAAAAGCATACACCAAAGTACATCCTCCTGTAAATGTCCAGTAAGACCATCCATAACTAAAGCAAAAAAGATATGGGTTTAAAGCCGATCCCTGATGTAATCCAAAAGAAATAGGAAAATATTTGGTTAATCCTCCGTCAGTTCGAACACAAGTAACATCTTTAGTATACATATCTTTAATGATTTGAATATAAGTCATATCAACACCTTTCTTCTCAAGAACATTCCAAAGGACGTCTCTTGGAACCTTATCTTTAATGTAATATGTATTTACATACTCATACTTACATCGTGTCCATGCTTTTGAACTCTAATACACTTACAAACCACCATTTCTCTCTTGCTTCTTGTAGAGAGATCTTTCTTACACATAAAGTATGGAGGTATTTTGATTTTTTTTTTTTTTTTGTGGGAAAAAAGTAAGGATATGATTATTTTCGTATCATAAGCAAAATTCTACTGAATAAGACAAGCAGAGAGATTCCATCTTAAATGCTCATGAGAGGTCATATCATTTAAGATCAAGTCAAATCAAGTAGAGAACCTAAGTTAATTAGTCTACTTACACGCCTAAAAATTACTTATCATATATATTTTATGCTCAATTTTAATGATTTTTATTGATATTACACTTTAAAGGAAGGTATTTTGCATATTTTTAGTTTCAGGTACAAGAAATTGACTTTTAAAGAAAATGAAGCAAAAATGGTGCAATTTGGAGTAAAAACGAGCTAGAAAGAAAATTCTGACCTGACACATTTCGATTTGTCATTCTATGTTTAATCTACTTTACATTTCTCATATATTTTTGAATAAAATTACAGTTTAAAGAAATGTTTTTTTCATGTTTATTTTGTAGTTATATCTATTAGGAGTGAAACACAACTGAAATGGGGAGAAATAGAGCTGAAACAGAGCCAAACAGAGCAAAATGGTGGAGTTGTTGTAGGGTGCCGCTGAGGCACCAAAACTAGTGCCAGAGGTGCCAGAATCGAGAGAACAGGCACCATAGGCACCAAAATCTAGACAACTGGCTCCTGAGGTGCCAAAGACGATATAAGAAGGGAGATATAAGATGGATTAAGGTGGTTCGGGACAAATTTTGAGCAGATTTTGAAGGATCCAAATGATTCAAACGCCCCATGGAATGATTCAATACATCTAGACACTTTGGAAGACTCTTTAATGAATGGATATGTCTCTGGAATGAATGGACATGTCTTTTGGGATTTAAAAGTGTGACTTTTTGAGAGAATTTGGGAGGGAATTTTGAATTCTTTTTTAAAGGAGACAGCCCCTAATTAAAAAGGAGAGGAGTCTAGGGCATTAGTATGGTGTGAGAGTGAGAGGAAGGTTTTGAAGAGAAGAGGATTTTCTTTTAGGATTGTAAGAGGAGAGGAAAGGTGGGAGATTTCTTCTTTATTACATTTCTAGGGGGGAATTGAGTGTGATTGTAAAGAGAGAAAGTGCTTAAAGGAAATTTCTACGGATTTACTTGGGAATGAGTGTAAGCTAAGTTGTGTTCTTTTCTTTCTTTATTTTGTAAACTTGTATTTTGTAAACTTGTTTTTATAAATGAAATCCATATTTTTTTGTATCCTTCTCATGAATTCTAAGTAGTCTTTTTATCCTTCTCCCTACAATGAGATTTGGTTTTGTGAAGAATTGATTTTGTTTTATACGGTTTTAAATATCAATCATTTGTGATGATTTGAATTTTGATTTTCATTTACTTTTCGATTTGTTCAATTGAAAGGTTAAAATTTGTTGAGAAATATAAGATCCGAAAGGGCTATGCTTTCTACAATAAGGTAAGAGTCACATTCAATTTCATGATTGAGAATGTAATACATGGGTTGAGTGCAAATAAATAGAAAAATATACTTTATTGGATGCAAAATTGGAGATTTTAAGTAACATATTAAAATCCCCAATTTGGTCCAATTGATTGGAAACTAATGCAAGATTGTTAGTCATCAGGTGAGAGAAAAGTGGGAGCTCTGGAGTGAGAGTTGGTATCCTCCTAACCTAACCACGGAATTAGGGACCAAACTCTAGGTTAATCAATATTTTTTATATACTTGAGAGAGGGTAAAGAATAGGATTGCTTCGATTTGACACAATATATTTTTATATGTAATTTTAAATGATTTTAGTTATTTCACTAACCATGTACTCATTGTAAAGGGGAATGATGTTTTCTTAAATTTGAACTTTTCATCACAAAACTTTATTTATTCTTACTAACTTTAACTTTGAAGTTTAGAAATTAGTTTAGTAAACTTATTTATTTTAGTTACATTTTAAAACTTATTTATTTTAGTTACATTTCTGTTAGCATTCATTAAACTCATTTTAACTTGTCTTTCTTACTTTAATTTTTTTTTTTGTTTGAATATTTTGATTTATGTTATTATCAAAAGAATTTTCATCTTCCAAATTAAGACTTGATAGTAGTAGACTAAGGGATTTCTTATTGCGTTTCTCTGTAGGATCAATAGTGTGTTTTTAAAGAAAGCCCTATATTACTTGAAGCGATACATGCACTTGCATAGAACCAATAGTGTGTGAACTATTTTATATATTTTATAACATTTTGATTTTAATCGCTAAATATAAATTGGTCAAATTTTTGTCCATATTTTAGAAGCTAAATTACTATCTAATTTCGAAATGGGTCAATTTTTTGACACTGTTACTGGGGATTTAAATTGACATAAAACACGCAAAAAAACAGTACACATTAAGAACACATCTATTTTTTGGCGTCGTTGCTGGGGAAGCTACGGTAAGAACTTTAGGAGAATTTTAGTTAAACTGTAAGACTGAGATTTGGAATTTATAGTATTATTATATAATGTTTTTAATTATTATGTGTTTAATTTAAAGAAAGTCCAAAATACTAAAAATATTTTTTATATCAGTCCTATTAGTTAAGTCTTTAGATTTGTATGCGTAGTTCAGGAGCTGCAGACATTCAATTTTACAGGTCAGATTTGGAGAGAACTTTTGGGAGAGATTTGAAAAGACTCCATGAATTTAATGTAGAAATGACATATCAATGATATAATGAAATAATGAATATTCAGATTGAATATTCAGATTTAGATTATAATGCTACTAGCTTTGAAAGAGTAAACCCCAAGAGTGTACAAAATTTTCAAGAAGATATGCTCACTATTTTAATTTTTAAAGTTGCAGATATTGAGAGGAAGTTAGATCAATACATAGAAAGTTATCCTCAAGGACCCTATTTATTAAAGAAAATTTATTCGGACAATTGATTGAGCCTAACTATTTTGAAACTAGCCATGAGATACATAATTATTATTTCAATTATTATAATCTAGGTTGGGAAAATCATTTGAATTTTAACTAGAATAATAATTTTGGAGGAGAAGACCAATTTTGGGAAGATAATCAACTCAATAGGACATGCAGTTGGAATAATCATGGCTATTATAATAATGAACTTTCTTTTCCTCATGGATTTAACTCCAACCCACTCAATGAGGAAAATGAGTCATTGTTAGAAGAGGATGTGATTCAATTGGCGGGTCTGTTGGAAAGTCAAAAGAGTGAGCTGGAAAATCAAGAGGTCACAATAAGAAATATAAAAACCAACTAGAGCTGATTATTAATGCAATTAATTAATGCAATTAATAGTTACTCCAAAGAGATTTTACTTAGTGACCCTGAGATAAACCCTAAGGAGATGAATGATTTAAAATTATTGAACTAATAACTAATATTTAGAAGAGAATTAGAGGATATGTTTCAAAAGAACTTTGAGTTGAAAAATGAGGATAAAGAGATTAAACACCAATGGAAAAAATTCCCAAGGAATTAGAAAACCTGTTTCCTCAACTAAGATAAATATAGAAAGAACACTTCTATGATTTACTTAGTACCAAGGGGAAGAATTGAAAGACAACCCTGAATAAAAGAGTAACCTATATAAATTTGATCCAGAATTTGAATTATCTAGAGAGAATCTGATTCAAGATTTGGGAGATCATGAAGTATCTTATAAAGATCCATTTCTTATAAAATTTAAGGATGATATTAATATGAAAATGGAGAAAATTACTAGAAGAATATTGGATCTAGAAAGAAATATGAAGAACAATGATATGAATCAATCTAAAAAGAAAAATCTGAAAGAGAATTTTAAATTCAAGGACTTTGTAAGAATCCCTTAATCTGGAAAAGATTGGGTGATTGATAAATGGAATTTTGATCCAGGTGGAATAATTTGTCGGCTGACGATGTTAAACAAACCCTTTATGACAGACAACCCTAGTTATCAGTATGGTTTGATTTAGTGTGCTTGAGAGTTATGAATGTTAGTATTGTATTGTGTTTGCTTTAGTGCGGATGATTAGTTTGGTTGATGATTGGTAGAATTTTGGATTGTTAGTGGTTTGATTAGTTTTTTGTGTGTCATGATGAAGGTGATTCCTTTACTTCTTATTATGGCTAGACTTATATATTCTCTTGTAGTAGTTGGATTGACTAGTCCACTACGACTCGGGTCTCACTTAGACTTAAGTTTTACAAGAGGCATCAATAAATTTAACAACGACAATTCCATCTCAATTTTGTTATTTCTTTTCTCTGAATTTGTTTTCATTTGATAGGAGTAGCTAACCTATTTGATGATTAACATGTGGATGAATTTACACTAACCTTATAACTACTAGAGGTGCTTAATTATTAGGATAAAGTGATGTCTGAGGTTGGTGCACATGAACTAATGTAATAGGGATAATCTTATCTTTGGGATTAAAATCTATAAAATCATTTATAAGTTCCCAATATATCTGTGTAGTGGTTCCGTTAGAAATTTGAAGTAAGTTGGTGAGATGCAATGAGTTAAGGGAAGAATTGACCTCATTTATCATGTGTATTTGTGTTTATATTACAATAATATAAAAATTTGGAACAATAATATAAAGATTCTGTTCTACTTGTTAGACCTTTCTTTCCATTTTATTAAGCTAGTTTTAGTTTAGACTTACTTTCTATTGCATATTGTTCCATCCCAAAGAATACTTGTAGATGTTTGTGATAGACATAATTTATGAACTATTTTTCTTCCTGCTTATATTTTTGTATTTAATTTTATACATGTTTAAAATCAAGTGTGGGGGTAGGAAGAAAAATAAATTTTAAAGTTAGTATAATTCCTTTTAGTTTAATATTATTGCAAGTATGTTTTAGGTTGGATTTACTTTCTCCTGCTGTCATTCTATCACGATTATACACGTATATGACTTTGATAGGATATTGTAGTAGTTAGTAGATTCAACTTTTATTTTTTCTTCCTGCTATATTTTATGAAATTAAGTGTAAAATATTTAAAAATTCAAGTTTGGGAGAAAAAAAAATTTCTTATAAAAAGAAGTAAACTATTGTCCTCAATTAACTATATTTTTAAAATTAATGTAACATTACCTTGGAATTGGAGTTTAACTTTTAATGACTATATTTATGTTTGTAAATATTATGGTAAATTTAGGTAAAAGTTTTTAATAATGAAGATTAATTCTAAAGTTAAAAGTATTTGGTATGAAAGGATAAGATTATGTTTTTCTATTTAAAGCAAAGGAAATTGTATTTTTGAAGTATTAAGAGTCTTAGAGTTTTATGTAATAAGAAAAAAATGAGACTTTATGAAAAATCATCAAAATTAATATGAATTTATAAAGTGAAGAAATGTAAAAATTTTTAACTTTAAGAAGAGGATAGTAAAGTTCAAAATTATTAAAGGTTATCTGCATATAGTAATCTTCACTTGAAAAAGAAAAAAAAAAGAAAGGATTGGAAAGATACAGAATAGGAGATGCCTAATAAAAAATTGGCTTCACTTGAATCAGCTTGAGGAAAAGTCTTTATTACATTTTTCTAAACTTATATTTGAGTATTAGCACCATTAATAGTAAAGTTTTCATGAAATTCTTTTTTATATGGATATTCTAAGTATCCTTGATATGACAAATTACAGTTCTTCTTGAAATGAATGGAGACTCAGAAATCTTAGATTTGATTACTAAGTATTCTTATACTTATAGTTTTAATCTAAGTTATTAAAAGTTTTTCTTAAATTATAAAATTTTATTTATTAAACTAAAGTATAGAAGTTTATAAATTAATCTCTATCCTAAGTCATAGTTTTATGTAGTAAAAAAGTCACTTGATGACAAGTAACGTTTAAGTTTGGGGGATTTTGACACGCCTAAAAATTACCTACTTTTTATATATATTTTATGCTCAATTTTAATGATTTTTAATGATATTACACTTTAAAGGAAGTTATTTTGCATATTTTTGGTTTCAGGTATAAGAAATAGAATTTTGGAGAAAATGAAGCAAAAATGGTTCAATTTGGAGCAAAAATGAGCAAGAAAGAAAATTTTGACTTGACACATTTTGATATGTATTTCTATGCTTAATCTATTTTACATTTCTCATATGTTTTTCAAATAAAATTACACTTTAAAGAAATGTTGTTTTCATGATTATTTTGTAGGTATATCTATTAGGAGTGAACACAACTGAAATGGGGAGAAACATAGCTGAAATGGAGCCAAACAGTGGAGCTGCTGCAAGGTGGCGCCTGAGGTGCCAAAATTTAGAGAACAGGCGCCAGAGGTGCCAAAATCCATAGAACTGGAGCCTGAGGTGCAAGAACTGGCGTTAGAAGAGCCAGAGACGATATAAGATAGATTAAGACGGTTCAGGAGGAATTTTGAGCGGATTTTGAAGGCTCCAAATGATTCAAATGCCCCATGGAGTGATTCAATACATCTAGATAGTTTGAAAGACTCTTTAATGAAGGGATATATCTCTTGAATGAATTGACATATTTTTTGGGATTCAAAAGGTGTGACTTTTGATGAAAATTTGGGAGGAAATTTTGAATTCTTTTTGAAAGGAGGCAGCCCCTAATTAAAAAAGGAGAGCAGTGTAGGGCATGAGTGTGGCGTGATAGTGAGAGGAAGGCTTTGGAGAGGAGGGAATTTTCTTTTAGGGTTGTAAAAGGAGAGAGAAGGTGAGAGATTTCTTCTTCATTACATTTCTAGGAGAGAATTGAGTGTGATTGCAAATAGAGAAAGTGCTTAAAGGGAACTTCTAGGGATTTGCTTGGGAAGGAGTGCGAGATAAGTTGTGTTCTTTTCTTTCTTTATTTTATAAACTTATTTTTTTATATGAAATCCATGTTCTGTCGTATCTTTCTCATGAATTTTGAGTAGTCTTCTTTATCATTCTCCTTATAATAAGATTTGGTTTTGTGAAGAATTAATTTTGTTTTATACGGTTTTAAATGTCAATAATTTTTGATGATTTGAACTATGATTTGAACTCTAATAATGATTTGAACTCTAATATTCATTTACTTTTTGATTTGGTCAATTGAAAGGTTAGAATTTGTTGAGAAATATTAGATCCGAAATAGTTATGCTTTCTACAATAAGGTAAGAGTCACATTCAATTTTATGGGTAAGAATGTAATCCATGGGATTGAATGCAAATAAATAAGGAAATATACTTTGTTGGATGCAAAATTGGAGATTTTAAGGTGACAGATTAAAATCCCCAATTTTGTCCAGTTGATTGGAAATTAATGTGAGAATGTTAGCTCTCAAGCGAGGGAGAAGTGAGAGCTCTAGAGTGAGAGTCGTTATCCTCCCAACCTAACCACATAATTAGGGACTAAACTCTAGATTAGTCAATGTTTTTTATGCACTTGACAGAGGGTAAAGAATAAAACTCCTCCTATTTGACACAATACAATTTTAAATGATTTGAATTACTTCACTAACCATGTACTCATTGTAAAGGGGAAGAATGCTTTCTTAAATTTGAACTCTTCATCACAAAACTTTGTTTAGTCTTACTAAATTTAACTTTGAAGTTTAAAAATTAGTTTAGTAAACTTAGTTCTTTTAATTACATTTCTGTTAGCATTCATTAAACCAATTTTAACTTGTCTTACTTTAAATTTTTATAGTTTGAATATAGTGATTTATGTTATTATCATAAAAATTTCAATCTTCCAAACTAAAACTTGATAGTAGTAGACTAGAATTAGCATAAGAGATTTCTTATTGCGCTCTCTGTGGGATCGATGCTGAGGTTCTTAAAGAAAATCCTATATTACTTGAAGTGATACGTGCACTTGCATAGAACCATTAGTGTGTGAACTATTTTACAAATTTTATAACATTTTGATTTTAACCACTAAATATAAATTGAGTCAAGTTTTTTGCCATATTTTGGAAGCTAAATTACTGTGTAATTTCGAGACAGGTCAAGTTTTTGACACTGTTACTGGGAATTTAAATTTACATAAAACATGCAGGAAAATAACACGCACTAGGGGCACATCATCTACCAAAAATTCTAGGATTCCTAAGATAATTACACTAAAAAACACTTATAAATGGTACTCCTAATAAAAAATATATGTTTTTTATTTTGTCTGCTTAGGTTTACATTAAGGGAAACTATGATTTAAACATTATTATTTTGATATAGTAGTCTATGCTTTGGAATTGGTCATCCATATGGTAATGGTCGAATTATCAGATCTAAATGAGGCAACTATCTCTCTACATAAAAAAAATTATATAATAAAATTTATTAAATCATCAAAGACATAAAAATAATATAATGCTCAAAGAAGTGATGGATAATGGTATGAATAAAAGAAAATTAAGCAGAAATAATTATGATTTAATGGAAATGTCATTCTAGGCTATTAAACTTTAAACCACTTAACCAAGAAGGCGCTGAACCCACCATAGCTATCAGACATTCAATCAACAAATATGAATTTTTCTATAAAAAACTATTCTTTTGAAATCAAATTGAAGAATGAAAAAAAAAATCATGGATGGATAAAATTTTGGTATTGAATTAGAAACATGTAGAGATTATAACTTTTAGTAGTATAAGAATGGGTAACAAATGAGAAAAAAAAGATAGAATAATTATATATAGCCAAAATTATTCAGCTAGACTTACAATATTATATGGGATAGGATCACCACTATCTAATGTATAAAGAACCATTGGTATCATAAATAAAAACTATCCATGTACTAGAAGCTGCATTAAAAAAATATAATCTGTTGTTGGTTAATGGAACTTCTATTTGTGTACAAATTGAGTATATTTTAAAAATGCATTATTGTTTGGGGCTTTAATGCATTACAAGTTTTATTATAATCTTCATCTTAGAGATGTAGAAAAATATTTTAAATTTAAAAGTGAGAAAAAAATTTTAATTAAAAAAATCTAACTGATCTTAATTACTTAGTTAATTTATTAAAGTTTTTAAAATAGGTTTTCTTATCTTAAGAGCATATCATAAATGCATGAATATGAGGCAATTCACATAAAATAGTACATAAAATAAAATTCAATCAAACAATCCATAATTAAACACAAAGTATAAACACAATAATGTGTAACAATAAGATATAAGAAAACTAAATATAGATGAGTGTAGCTATGTCTATTAAATAATCCAAGACAAATAGAAAAAGATTGTTGATAAGGCAGGAAGCTTAAACCCAACCTAATGATATACAATGAGCCTACAGAATCAAACACACAGAGAGTGAATCATGTCCGGTTTTATTGGACTTATAACCTTGCCTAAAAGGGTAATCAACTAACCCGCCTGACATCTTATAATCTGAAAGTTTGGTCATATGCAGATTAATGAGATAAGGGTTCTATTCAGATCGTAAAAAAATGGTGGGACATGCAACTCGGCCATATAAATTAATTAGCCTAAAAATATGAGTATGCACAACACCTAGCTAATACAACATTTTATAGTTTCTAAAATTTATTTAAAATGTTTTATTTGATTTTATTTTAAAAATCTAGATATGTAATCTAATGTATGGAATACATGCGATGAGTTTTAAGAGATATTTCTAAAGTAGTTTTCTTAAGAATGACAGTTATCTTCATAGGCAAAATGTGTCATTATGTGTAATATGTGAATGCCAAAGATAAGGAATGAATCAATACGTATATACAAATGATTTGTTATTCCTAAATTTTCTAATATATTTTATTTATTAGTTTTTCTATGGGATTTAATTATTTTCGTTGAATTTTTTTATTAAATTTTCTTTGAGATGATTTGATTAGATATAATAGTTAATTAATCGTAGGAGCCTATAAGGCAGAAACATGGCATACACATACATAGACATGTCAAAGAATCCTAAAAAAAATATTTGATGTATGGTGCACAGAAAAATACACGCACCTAAATAAACACGTAATATATAAAATAAATAATAATAATGGGGAAATGTTGATGTGACCATGTATTAAGGTACAACTTGGAAGAAATGTAAAATGAGCAATCGAGCTCTCCCCTTATGTAACTTAGCCTAGAATAAGATCTGACTATGGGTCTTCTTATTGCTCAATTTGTTCTCTTTTAGGAATGAGTCCTTCAGGCTTTGCAAAGTATCACGTGTTCACACCATTCCTTAGTCATTGTATTCCTACATGCCCTAAACCTAACTTTAGTTCGAATTATATTTGAAATTCATTAAGAAAATCTAAAATTAAAAAAATAGAAGTTAGTAGACTAGCAAAAACAACCATATATTAAAAGATGATGTATAAGCAGACATGGCCTTTCAATAATAAGCAATAAACCACATTTTCTATTAAGTCATTCTTATGGACATAGACATGAACTAATAATACTTGTAAGCAAAATATGATTGTTTTAATTTACTTTAATTTTTTATTCATTCTATTGAGTGTTAAGTGTAAAAATATGTAAAAATAATTGTGTATTTGTGAATAAATATTATATTATTTTATTTTTTTTATAGTGTTTTGTTTAGTTTCATGCAGGAAATTTATGGAATATGATAAAAGTATTGTAACAATGTAATATAATAAAGTTAATGCAGCAACACCGAGACCCATAATAGCAACATTGGGGCACTACTATTATAGCGCCTAGAAGTCGGACCCAGCAAAAGAGTCCAAAACCCAAGGAGTTCAACACTATCACTCTAAAATGTTGTGCCATAATGCCCATTGGAGCACCACAACACCACATCATTGTGCACTTAAGTCATAAACCAACATTGTTCAAATTTTTATGTACTTTGACATTGTTTATGTTGATTTTTGTTAATGTAGGACAAAGGGGGATGTTATAACAAAGGAAAAAGGACTTTTGGAGGGCATTAAATGTATATGTGAAAGCAAAGTGTATTTTGAGGAGCACTTTGATGAATCTCAGTAAGGAAATCCAAATACATTATGTACAGTTGGGATCATGATGTTTTATTTATATTTTCTTGTATTTAGTTTAATATTTTTATGTATTTTCATGTATATTTTGTAAATATGGTTTGAAACTAAGTCTTAATTTTCTTGTCAAGTGTGTGTGTAGATTGTTTGGATCTATCTAAAGTGTTAAATTCAATTGAGTATATGATCTTGATGTGTTAACTTTTTGTGCTTCATTTACATTGAATTTGGTGAATTGATCTGTTAAAATTTATTATGATATTTGAGTTTCAAAAGAAAATCTTGTGGAACAACTAAGATAATGCACACTTTTTTGGAAGAATAGAACTATTGCTTCTTGGATAGTGCAATCAATAGGATAACAAAGAATTTTTTGGGTTTTACTTAATTTAGGGAACTAATTTATAATAAAAAATCTCAATACTTCTTATGACCTTAGAAAAGGTTAAAGAGTATTTTTGTTCTCGATTGTCGGTGAAAATATACATAGTTTCATTAGATTTAAATATACACACAACACTACTTAAGGGAGGTTTTTACCTAAAAAATTAAAGGAAATAAAGATATTTTTTATTGTAGAAACTGTATTTTCAATCTCAATTTTAAAATTGATTTAAATGGATAAAATGAGTAGACATTTAGGATAATAATTTGATTAATTCAAGAAGTAACATAGTTTTTTGTGGGATTGATACTTAGACTCTAAATCTATATAATACTTAATATACACGTACGTTATCATGATAATGTGTGTGCTTCTACACCACAAATCAAGTTTTGTGCACCGTTGTTGGGGAATGATATTAATATATTATCTTTGGACAATATTATTTAAATGTTTGAACTTCTATTTCAATTGTGTTTAAGCTTGTTATTATTCTAATGTATCTTTGTTGCTTTGTTATATAGTTTTCTTTTTAATATCTATAAGTTTTCAATTTGTATAGCTTAGCACCACAACACTACCTTACTAACATCACAATGACATTTTGATTGTGTTGCCGCACTACGTGTTTAGCATCGCAGTGCTAGGTTGTGTTTTTTATTGCATTTATTTATGATTTTAATTAATGTTGGTTATTTACTAATTGACTTATAACTGTAATTTGTTTTACGATCACCATTTAGTTTAAGTGTTGCATGCAAAGGATTGAATCTATTAAAGTTATTTCACTTAACCTTGAAATAGAAAAAGAAATATTAAAAAGTTAGAAAATCACAGAAGACTAAAATGATATTAGCTAGTAAAACTATCAAACCCACCAAAAGAAAATGAACAACTCAAACTACTTAGAGATTTTTCAAATCTTATTGTAGACAAAATACACTACAGTATAAAAAATCATACCATTCAAGTCAATACCTCTAAACTCAAGCTTGTAATAATATAAATATTAAAAATACTTAGTGTGGGGTTTCACCAATAAAAGATCCTAATTTACATATGTTGACCTCACTTTTGGTTGAGGTCTAGA